>NC_061792.1:3719612-4026945 GCF_022458985.1 Mugil cephalus
ATGAAGTCATCGCTGACCAAGCTGGGATGTCGCGCAAGAGCTTCCTCTATCACGCTCAGAGCTGAGGGCAGGTCATTACTCTCGTAATAGCTCCTGAACAGGACACCAGACGTATGCACAGGTAAGCCTGAGGAATACTCCCGTACCTGACGATGAAATGTGTGCATATGTATTCTATACTTGACCCATACTTAGCCATGTCCTTGGAGAGCTGCATGAAGTGCTCTCCATCCTCCAGCGGCAGCAGGGAGAGGATCCTGCGGTAGCCGTCCATGCACTGTTTGTGCTCTCCCAGACGCATGTGGAGGCTGGAGCGCTCCCACAGGTAGCGCACGTTGGTGGGGTCGTACTTGATGGCTGAGGAAAAACGGGATGAGGGGTAAACTGACCAGCTTCAGCATTGAGTTTAATATTTGTGTAGGTCCCATTCGTGCCATCAAGAGAGTCATCCGGGCATGGAAAAAGGAACCTATAGTAGGACAGACTTGACAGCCTACTACATTTTTATGGTCCCTACTTGTTCGGTAACGTTAAAGGACGAGTAGTCTGTGAATTAAACAGTAAACCTAAAGCTCAAACAGGAAGACAAAGCAAGACGGAGAGAAGAGGCAGCTGGCTAGGGATATCCGCACTTTGATTTACCAACTCTTTTTACCCTGGCAATGGCTTTGTATAATTTTTTTTTGTGTAAGCTTCGGTTTAAAGCGCAGCCAGGCCGCACTCCTAGGGCGCGGATGATCAAATTATGTCGCACAGTTTCGCATTATGTAAGCCTGTGCACGTGCAGATTTGATTTTCCCGTCACTGTATTCTTGATGATAATGGGCGCTGCCGTTCGTCCGGCGTTGACTCTCCGCCGATAGGTCTGGCTGTGAGAAGCTGGGGTCAGACTGACCTTTGCTGTAGCAGATGATGGCTTGACGGATGTTGTCCTGCTCGAGAGACATGTCAGCCAGTCTGATCCACTCCTCACAGTCGGAGGGGTTGAGGTGGGCGGCGATCAGACCGAACTGCAGCGCTTTGTCCATGTCCTCGTCGTCTTCATAGATCATAGCCAGCGTGGAGAAAGGCTCATAGGCCAGAGGAGCTGGAGGAGGAGGAGATTCTAATTTTACTACAGAATATTAAATACTGGCCTTGTCATCCAGAACTGTTCACCTATCTGCCTGCAAGTGTAAAAGTGAATGAACAATTGTTTCATACCCTGTCTTATGATCTCCATACACATCAGGATGGCATCTTCTTTCTCTCCTCTAGCGTAGCGGATGTTGGCTTCTCCCATCAGGCCTCTAAGAGCTCGGGGCAGCTTGCTGCCGTGGCGTCTCCCCTAGAAAAACGTTAAGTCAAAACACCTCACAGTGGAAATAAGTGGAACAGCTCACACTGCCTTGACTCCGCCCCCCCCACCTTCATCATCTTCTTGTTTTCTCGATTCAGCTCCATCTCCAACGCGAACACGTCTCCCACCGTGACATCTTCCTCCTCCTCCTCCTCCTGCTGCTCCCCTTCCGCCTTCTTCTTCCTCCTCCTGCCCTTTGCTCTCCCGCCTCGCTTCTGCCTTTTCTCCGCCCCGTCCGCCTCTGCCTTCTCCCCCTCCTCCAAGTTGTAGTCCTTATCTTCATCGTCGTCGACGTAGCTTAAGCTGTCCTCCTCTTCTTCCTCTTCGTCATCCTCCTCCGAAGACGGTGGTTCTGCTGCTTCTCCCAGTATAGAGGCGAACGCCAGCTGGACTCCCGGGCTGACTCCGTCCTCTGAGAAGAGAGCAGACGCGTGTCATTTAGATGTTGTCACACTTTATACAAGTCATCTAGGAGAGGGGTATTTCTGGATACTTCTAACCTTTTAAGCTACATTAGAGGCTGCAAACACTTTGTATATGAATTCACCCGCTACACTTCAATTAATCGTTGGATCTGCAAAATGTCAGGAAACAAGAATAAATGCCAATCAGAAGTTCTCAGAGCTGGTTCAATATATTTAAATTGATTAATCTGACCAGCTGGTCACCCAATGTTAGTTTGTACTTTATAAGCTGGGGACAGGAACTCTAGAGTATTTTTGCTTTTAACAATAAAGTGAATAACAGTAATAATAATCATCATTTTTATGACCCTGGGGTGGTGAAGCTGATCTTTCACTTCCAAAGTATGATAAGTATGGATGCTTTTCACTTTTCTTATGCTCTAGTCTTTCATACATGTTGTAAAAATGATGGGCGAAAGGACTGGTGCTCGGTGGCAGCATTCCGCGACCTCACCACTAGATGTCACTAAAGTTCTACACACCATCACCTTAATACATTCAAGGCTGGATAATTTCCAAACCTGTAAACTGTTGCGTACTGCATTCACTTTATGATGTTTTCCCAATATTAAATTGTCTATCTACAAATAAAGCACTTGTGTTACTAATAAAGTTAACCATAATTCAGTCATGACACTGATCATCACCTGACCATGCTGTCACATGTCATTTCGAATGTATATTTCAAACTCCATCTACTGATAGATAGACATTATCTTTACCAATTTTGGCCGTGGTTTGTGCCGAGGTGGAAGGCTGCGCGTCATCATCCGCATCTTCAGTGGTCACTTCCGACTCCTGGTCGAAAGAAAGAAGACAGAAGACATGTTCATTACGACAGACTCAACACTCTGACAATAACTCTTATCAATAGTAAACGAGTTTGAATATGGATGTAAAGAATGGCACTCATTCAATTTGTTCTTTGTTTTTTATTATTTTCTAAGTAAGAGCAAACGGGAACATCTTTTATATTTTAGATTCTTCAGCCACCAATTCAATTATATTTATTTAGCGTCAATAACAATTCCAATAGTCTCAAAATACTTAAAGAACATAAAGAACTCAGAGCATGCGCTAAGGTGAAGGTGGCAAGAAAAAACGTTATCAGGAAGAAATCTTGAGCTCCAGAAAGGATAGAGACAAGAATCAAAATACAAATAGTAGAAATGTGTATTGGTTAGGCTGTATGGAGTGCAGTTACTCTTATATTGGTATGAAACTGCCAGTCATAATAACAGTAAGTTAGCTGGTATAATAGTATTAGAGGTTTCAGAAGTGGGTTGGAGATTTATACATTCGGGTAGGAATGGATAACTACCTGCAGGTTGATGGGACAAGTTGGCAAGAGGGACACATTTAATAACATGCTTTACCGTAGTACCACAGGAATGAATGTATAGTGAGAGAAGAGAAAATAATAGATGATAGATGATAAGAAAAGTGCAGTCAGTGTTTTTATTTTCTTGAAAAAGACACACAAACTAATAATAGCCTGCCAACACAAACACAAGCAGAAAAATAAATGAAATAACAAACGTTTTATGCATAGGCCTTATAATGGGGAAATGGCTGATTATGATGAACACTAAAACGGGACAAATTTGACAATTTTTCTCATAAATGAAACCCTAATATTCCAAAATGAATGGTTTTATTGTGTCATGGCTGAGATATTAAAAAAATGTGGTTATAATGGAAGTTAATGGCACAATTTTGTCCGCTGAGGTCACAAGAGCTCAATAAATCTGATGCTACAAAAAATTAATAATGCAAACAAGTCAATATTTTAGATGATCTTTGTCATATCCAAGACTGATTTGAAAAGTATAATGATGATTATTCCGTCAAGTTTTATAGCAGGTTTTCGGACGTGGACATTTTTGTCTCAGGAGAATAGTAAATGAAACTGACTGGTGCCTAATAACTAATGCAACTTTAGCACCTCACATTTAACATTTGGAATTTTGGGTATGTTTTCACACAAGAAATGTAATGCACCTTGAGTGAATTCAGCTAGTTTAGGTAATAGCCATCAAGTTCCAACTCCTTCAGAAGCCACTCTTACAATTCACCTGCATTTACGCCGCATGATACATGTGAGCTTTCAGACGTTTCGGCAAATTCAGCCCACATTACAGCATTTACAAGCTCCGACAAAACGCATTTTCTACATTACCTTGGTTTTTCGTTCGTCTCTCCTTTTGTCGAATTCCTCAAAAGTTATCCTCCCCTCCAGATAGTCTATTAGCTCCGCGCTGAACCCAGACATGTCTCCAGGCGAGGCTAACCCAGTAGGACTTCTTCTTCGAACAAACCCCGGCGCATAACGCCACTACAGCCTCAAAGTAAAATGTCAAAAGAGATATTTTTTAAACATGCTACCTGACGTGCACTATTCGCCAGCCCGTTAAACTCCTACCACGTGACTAGTAAAAACTTCCGGGTCGAGTTTTTTTTTTTTTTCAAAACAAACCAGAGAGCAGTTTGGCGACATCTAGTGGCTAAAGACAAGAACTTACTCTCAAGCAGCAGTACAGAGTATCATTAAAAAAAAAACATGATTAATTTATTGATTACAATAATATCAGTGATAAATCAATTCAGAATAAAAACATACACTAATTTATCTTACATTAATGCCAACTATCACGTCACTGTGGTGTCTGAATCAACAGAAAGACACACTTAAAAAAGAAAAAAAAAATATCAATTTGATTTTAGTTTTTTTTTATTTTAACTAAAAATGTATTGCCACTTGTACTCGCACTTAGAAATAGAAAAGGAACTGGATGTGAAAAAAGATGACTTTAAAAAAACACAATAAGAAAAAGAAAAATTTGGGCACATTGGTGTATGCTGTTTAGTCTCAGTGTTGTGTTCTGTTCACTTCTTTGACTAAAACAGTGGACAAATTAGGAATAACATTTATTTTCATTGAAAAATTGCAGCCTTTTATGTAATTTTTGCACTTTTGGCCAGCACACCATGTGTTTGACACCTGTGCTCTGTGTCATGGTATTAACTCCAGAACGTCTTTCTCTTAGTGAGATTGAGTTTTTGAATGTATTCCGTGACCTTGTTTGGTTTCGCCTGCAGTTCTTCCTTAGTGTTCCATGCCTTGCTTCACTTTCTGTTTGTGTTTTCCCTGAATTGATTATATGAATGCTTTCTCCTCTTGTGTTCCTTCCTTATTAGTTTCACCTGTGCCTTGTTAGTATAAATGTGAGGTTCACAAACGAGCTGAATCTATTGACCAGCTCTTCAAAACAAACGCTGGGAACCCAGTCACAATTGCAAGCCTTTCTTTTGTTTTTGCGCACATACAGGTGCTGGCCAGTAAATTAGAATATCATCAAAAAGTTGAATTATTTCAGTAATTCCATTCAAAAGGTGAAACTTGTATACTGTATACTTTCCTTCCACACATAGTGATATATTTCAAGTGTTTATTCATTTTCATTTTTATTATTACAACTGACAGCTAATGAAAACACCAAATTCAGTATCTCAGAAAATTAGAATATTCTGAAAAGGCTCAATATAGAAGACACCTGGTGCCACACTAATCAGCTGATTAACTCAAAACACCTGCAAAGGCCTTTAAAAGGTTCCTCAGTCTTGTTCTGAAGGCTCCACAATCATGGGGAAGATTTCTGACTTAACAGTTGTCCAAAAGACGACCATTGACACCTTGTACAAGGAGGGCAAGACACAAAAGTTGATTGCTAAAGAAGCTGGCTGTTCGCAGAGCTCTGTGTCCAAGCACATTAACAGACAGGCGAAGGGACGGAAAAAATGTGGTAGAAAAAAGTGTACAAGCTCTAGGGATAACCGCACCCTGCAGAGAATTGTGACAACAAACCCATTCAAAAATGTGGGGGAGATCCACAAAGAGTGGACTGCAGCTGGAGTCAGCGCTTCAAGAACCACCACGAAGAGACGCATGAAAGACATGGGATTCAGCTGTCGCATTCCGTGTGTCAAGCCACTCTTGAACAAGAAACAGCGTAAGAAGCGTCTCGCCTGGGCCAAGGATAAAAAGGACTGGACTGCTGCTGAGTGGTCCAAAGTTATGTTTTCTGATGAAAGCAAATTTTGCATTTCCTTTGGAAATCAAGGACCCAGAGTCTGGAGGAAGAGCGGAGAAGCACAGAATCCACGTTGCATGAGATCCAGTGTAAAGTTTCCACCGTCAGTGATGGTGTGGGGTGCCATGTCATCTGCCGGTGTTGGCCCACTCTGTTTCCTGAGGTCCAAGGTCAATGCAGCTGTCTACCAGGAAGTTTTAGAGCACTTCATGCTTCCTGCTGCTGACCAACTTTATGGAGATGCAGATTTCACTTTTCAACAGGACTTGGCACCTGCACACAGTGCCAAAACCACCAGTACCTGGTTCAAGGACCATGGTATCCCTGTCCTTGATTGGCCAGCAAACTCGCCTGACCTTAACCCCATAGAAAATCTATGGGGTATTGTGAAGCGGAAGATGCAATGCGCTAGACCCAACAATGCAGAGGAGCTGAAGACGACTATCAGAGCAACCTGGGCTCTCATAACACCTGAGCAGTGCCACAGACTGATCGAGTCCATGCCACGCCGCATTAATGCAGTGACTGAGGCAAGGAGCCCCGACTAAGTATTGAGTGCTATACATGCGCATGCTTTTCATGTTCATTCTTTTCAGTTGGCCAACATTTCTAAAAAAAAACATTTTTTTCATTGGCCTTTTCAATATTCTAATTTTTTGAGATGCCAAATTTGGAGTTTTCATTAGTTGTCACTTATAAATATCAAAATTAAAAGAAATAAACATTGGAAATACATCGGTCTGTGTGCATTGCATGAATACAGTATACAAGTTTCACCTTTTGAATGGAATTACTGAAATAATTCAACTTTTTGATGATATTCTAATTTACTGGCCAGCACCTGTACACAGGGGGAAGGAGCGCAGCAGAGTAAACACCCAGTGCTTGTTTCATATGCAAATACCCAATGTAATCCAAAGACAGCTTTATTTGAAGTGTGTGGCTGGCAATTCAAACTCAGATAGGCCACCAGTAGAATATATATATTGGTGAGATGTGTAACTTTGAATGATTCTGATCCGTCTCAATCGTTCTTTTTCAGATGGAATGACTTACCTCAAGGAAGGCATCATAAAATCTTTTGAACAGCTCTTTGAAAAGAACAGATCCACAAGGCCACGCTGTAAATCCCATCTCTATTTGTTAAGGCTCATTTAGGGCAGTGCGGGACAAAGGCACCGTAACCCACGGATGTAGCCAATGGTGGTGTGAGCCACTTCACTAGGGACCTATTAGACTAGGTTGACCAGACATCCTCCTTTTCCCAGACACGCCCTTTTTTGAGACCTAAAAATGTGTCATATTCAAACTTTGAAACAATTTCAAACTTGTCTGGGATTTTGTTCTTCTAGAGCCTCAAACTTTCTTGAACATTGAATTTGCGTTGCGTTTGTCTGTGGGTCCTCTTTTTCCCAGACTTCATATCCTCTGTTTGATTCCTATGCTTCCTTACTACGCATCACAACGCTCTAGGTATGATTGAGAATTTGATTTTATTATCATTATTTTGGCTGTTTGAGCAGTTTACAAGATGTCAAATGGGGTTTAGTTGGTGTATTGATGCCATATTGCCACAATATACAGTCTTGAAATTCACAAAATGTATTGTTTATTGTCTGGAACTGAAATGACATAATACAATTCCTACTCTAGCCAAGCCTGAAAGGACAACCCCCACATCCATCCTCTCTGTGTAAACTGTCATTGTTGTGGTGTGTTCCTTGCTTGTGAAAAAACTGGTTTAAATTATATATGATGAATGATAGCTAAGCCCAGATCACTCTTATTATTTTATTTATATTTCTTTTGTTAAAGGAATTCTTGGATAAGCAATGTCATGTAAAGAAGTCTTTCACAATCAGCCTTTCAGTAAAGTTCTGATAAAGGACAATAGTGGCACATACATAGGCTACAAATTCCAGTTTCACATGCATCAACAATAATATCAAACACACTCACACATGTGCACTGAACTGTATGTTTGTAACCACTGCACATGGTCACTTTCTTTTATTCATCCCTCTGCGCACACACATCTTTTTTTCATTATTTCAGTTGCATGTTTTTCACATCTTTTCACTCCATGACAGCGCAGCTCAAGCGGACACAATCTGAAGTTGAATGTGAGCTGTTTGCTTTTGTCAGAAACCACCTGGAGACTAACGTCAAAGCGTATGTACTTTTCATCTGGGTCTGGAGCGCCGTGGCAACAAACGAATTAATGGGTCGAGGCCTGACGCATTCTGTGTTATCTTTTTTTTTATTATTATTATTTATATATGTCTATCGTTGACACAAGAAAGACAGGAAACAGAAGGGAGAGGAAGATGGATGGGAAAGTGATGGATGGGGGGGAAGTGGGCGTTGCTTCAATCTGACCTCCTTCTGCTACGTTTTTGGTTAAACCCTGGTTTATTTGCTTTGCTCCAATAAAGCCCTGATGCCTCTTGGGTATTAGCCTCATGTTGTATTTGTGGGCCCTCCAAACTGGGATCACTGCAGCAGACGCTGAACGCAGGTGAGTGATCATCCTGACACCAACTGGAGCCATGTTGGTTTATGGCACTTTATTTTGCCAAGTAACTCCTCCAACTCTTTAAGATACTGCTTAAATACTTTTATTCAGCTAAAGGATGAGTAGTCTGAATTTCCAAGGAAAGCTATATATTTCATGCCTCAGATTTATATTTGAGTCAACCCAAGATTTACTTGTGAATAACATCAGAATCGCACTTGCATTTGCAGCATTGTTACCAATGTGTGACTTCTAACAATAGTGGATTTTTTTTATTCAGTATTTCCAGGAACGAATTATATACGTAATGAAACTACAATATGATCTAAATTTTCAAGAACTCTAGTTGGCGCTGTGTCTTTTTTTGCCAGTTGGGCCTGATTTTTGTTTCTACTTCCTTCTTCACTTTCAGCAATGGTGACTGAAACTTTTGACAAATTTTGTCAAAATTTCGCCAAACATGAGTCATACAAAGTCTGTATCTCCAAATTACCTTAGTTAACCTTACTGATTCTTTATCAGTCCAAAACAATGCAAAAATTGTGGAGCTAGTGAAGAAACCAGAAATACTAAAATTACAAGCTACTACCAACCAGACCAATCGTACCTCTTGTGCCTCTTGTGTCTCCAAAGCCTCTGCATCAATTTAATGCAGAAGTATAAACCGCCTGTACAACCGAGACTGGTTGTCAGAGGTATACAACCTCAAAATGTCTTGTTTTGTTCATTTGCGATAGGCTCACAACGACAGATAGTTCTCAAGTGTCTTACCGTTGAGGGCCTAAATTAACAAAACATGAAGGGAAGGGAAGGTAGATGCCAACTTGAAAATATCATTGATGTGCCTCATTGGCTAGTTGGTAGCTGACTGCTAGCCTACTGGTCAATTCAGTTGGACTGAGTTTCTAATCTCAGCACAAGGGAGAAGTGTTAGTTGAAATGTAGTCGCATATCCCATTACTTCTTACCGAAACCCTACTGTCAGGATTGTTAAATACGCTGACATTTCCCACTCACCCTTCTTGGGGAAGGGATGATGTGAGCCTACTGCTGTTGGCTAGGCTAGTTAGCTGGTGCCTTCTTGTTGGTTGCTAGTGGGTAGCTGAATGCTAGCCTGCTGGTCGGTTTTTCAGTTGGACTGGGCTTCTAAATGTGTTTTGCCTCGGATATCATCCTGTGTAATAATGAATGCCTGAAACCAATGCAGTCGGATACTTATGTTAGAGAGCCAGTTTTACTCTTATGTCCGCATCCGTGTGTTTACACAGCAACCGGCAGCCACTCTGAATCCATATCAGTGTGTGTAAACAGTGATGCAAGGATCTGTGTTGTTGTGTGTATGTAAGTGAGTCACTGTTTTTGTCCCTTATCAGGAACACTTTTTACAAGTCAGTTAGCAGGGATAAAGGCCATGGTCTGCCTCTCCTTTCATTAAGTCCATTCCGTCCCGTGTTTAAGCCATGTGTGTAATTTGTAGAACAAGTTACACAGGTTGTGTACACACTAGTGAGTGCTGGCCTCCATTAGGGTTTCCTTTCTTTTAAAGAAAAAAATTTCCAAGACATTTACTGTGACATGAGTGCCTTTGTGGAAAGGTTTTAAGCACTGTAGATGGTCAGAATGTTTTTAGTGGCGCAGTATCATCGGAGAAGCATCTGAGTTATAAACAACTATCTTCAGTCACAAGTTTTGAATCCACTGAATCCTGATCTCACCATTATAAAGAGATGAAGTTTATATTAAAGTGAAGTCAGTAAAGTGTGAAGGGGTTGCTGCGGCATTTCTTCCCGAGTGAAATGACCCTTCAATCGACCCAGGAATTTAGCAGCTTGGCCCGGCTCGCCCGCAGTGTGAGACGCATCCAGCATCGTCCTGCTAAATTACCCGATGACATTGATGTTCCTGGTCATCTGATTTCGTCACTGGCCAACCCTGTCACATTGTCATTGTAGAAGCTCCAGGGCTGCGAGAGCTGCTCACTCCGGTTCAAAACATAGTTTTGGTCAGTATTGCTGTTGATGTCCTTGACACCGATCTCTGAAGGGTAGGGATTTTTTTTCCCCATTTATTTCAATCAAACAAATCAAATGTGTAGCTACACGACCTTTCATGGAAGAGCAAATGCGAATTAGCCCATTGTCAGGAAGTCCCAACTTGTGGCACTGGCACTGGCACTAGCATCAGCGCTTGGATATTTTCCAGTTTGTGCTGAGTTTGTATACTTTGCAAAGGGGCAAAGTTGCAATGCATGAAACAACAATGCTAACGTTGGACCTGCTGACGTCCATGCTGTCCATTGTTTAGGAAAAAAACAGGCATGCAGCTCTTAGAGCAGAAGATCAGACCTGTGACTCCTGGCAGTCTGAAAGCCCATTAGCAGCCACCAAGACAGCTTGATTCTGGTCATAAAACCCTGTAGCAACGAGCTATTTTCATTGTGAAAGCAGTATATGATACACTGAGCCCCTATCCTCTTTTTTTTTTTCTCACACTACCCACACATTCATTTACTAATACTTTATAGCATATTCAGAAACTTCTCCAAGATTACTTTTAGTGCCTTAAGCATTTGCTTATTTCTGAAAGTGCCAATATGGGGTTCTGCAATTCAGCAAGAACTCATGATTTCATGGCTCACTGCAGATGCATATGCACAGCTCTAATAATTAAATTTACAAGCTGGATTTGTTTTTACTTCATTCATGCGTGATCCATATTGACATTTGTCAAACCTGGACTTGACTAAACAGCAGATTTGTAAAATCTTTGTTCTACTTGTGTTTCCGTTTAGAAAATCAAAGCTGCTAATCTTGTTCAAACATAGATAGATAGATAGACAGACAGATAGGGAGATAGATAGAGTTTATAACACAGCTGTGATTTGATCTGAGCTTTTGTTTTATCCAGGAAGCACACGCTGTGTTGACTGGCAGACACGACATGAGTCACTGTGTACTCAAAGTCTATAGCCAACCTGAGAACACAGGTAGAACCATTCCCATGACCCCTTCTTCCCCTCATTTCTTTCCTTTTGATTTTATGCTTGGCCTGGTTAGAATCAGATTCACTGAACTCAAAGGAGAACCAAAATAAAGAACTTTAATTCCTGTATGCAAACAAACAAACAAGTTGAAACAAGGTCATCTGGTTTCTTGAACATGTCACCATTCATCCAGGTAGCCCCTTCAGTTCTAAAAGTCTCGAGGGGGCCAGTTGAGGTTTGAATAGGAACATCTGAGGATATTGTCCACCTGTAACTTTCATAATTAGTCCTGTCTTCCTTCTCCAGTCAATAGTACAGTGATAGTCCATTATTGGGCCAGAGACCCGGATCTCAAGGTGTGAACGGGGGTGAAACCTTTTGAAGACAGATGCTAAGACTGTGGTGTCAATTGATGGCTGATTATAATGTCCCCCAAATTATATATGGATTTGTTCACAGGACAATGCCTGCCTTTGGCCATAGTAATTACTGCAGTTATGAGAACCACGGCAACTGGAGGACCTTGGGGTGGATGGATGGGTCTTCAAAACTGTGTTCACACAGTTGTTTCTTGTTGTTTTTGTTGGTTCAAAAGTTGTTTCTTTTAGTCATTAATCATTAAGCTTAACCTTATTTTATTATTATTGCAACCATGGCAACCAAAGTGTTATAACTCTAACAGGCTATTATAAACTCAAACCATGAACTTTCTCTGAAGTTAACTACGTTGCTTTTATACCTAAACCTAACCACAATTTAACCTGTTGGCAATGTCACATCAAGCAAGGGTAATTTGTCTGTCATACTGTTGGCTGCCGACACACTTGCACAACTTGTATCAGTGGGTAGGTTTTGTTTGATATGTAATTAAGCTAGGCTTCTGGGTTACCCTTACAGATTTATCCTGATGAAGACATTTGTCAAAAAGTAGCACAAGCCTAACAGTCAGCAATACTAATAATGTGCATCTTTTTTCCCCAGAGTTTCCATGTCTGTGGGGTCTGTCACCCTCTCACCATGAATGTAACCCCTGATATCTGTATGGCAGACATGCCATCTGCAATCCAACCTGATCTCAAAGGGGTTTACATTGCCACTGAGTTCATCATCGCCATGCTAGCCATCACTGGCAACTTTCTGGTCTGTCTGGCCGTCACACTCAATAAGAAGCTACGTACCATCACCAATTACTTCCTGGTGAGGAGAACAGGAGGACTGGATTTATTTTGTCATATCACTGGTTTGTTTATACCTACAGTGATCCATTCCCAGCAACAACACTGACAGGAACAAATAATGACTTAGGAAGTTGTAGTTATGTTATCTAGGTTGTGGGTAAGTGCTGCCAGAATTAAACCCAACATGTAGAGAGGACCCACCCATCAAGCAGAAACAGAGCCATCTCTGCATCCATCTTCACACCTTTGAACTCTCTCTTTCTCCCTCTATTTCGCCATTAAAGCATTTCCATTGCAAAAAGGCTGTTGAGCCACGTGGAATTTGCTTCGTTAGTCTTACCCAAACTTACTGTGCCTGTCAA
This sequence comes from Mugil cephalus, assembly GCF_022458985.1. Lineage (NCBI taxonomy): Eukaryota > Metazoa > Chordata > Actinopteri > Mugiliformes > Mugilidae > Mugil > Mugil cephalus. The sequence goes on from NC_061792.1 coordinate 3,732,545, forward strand.
CTCGGAAGTTCAGAAACAGACTTAGCGTGTGTCACATGAGGGTACCACTGCCCCGACTCTTTAGAAGATTACCAGTAGTTCTTGAGTCGCTTCACTAAAATGGTACAAGTGAACATGACCAAACATGTATTCTTCATCAGTGTATTTTATGTGTTTATATGTGAAGGTATCATTGGCGGTCGCAGACATCTTGGTGGGCTTGGTGGCCATTCCCTGTGCTGTGCTGACAGACCTGGGTAAACCTCACCATGACCTACCCCTCTGCCTGCTACTCCTCAGCGTCCTGATGTTTCTCACACAGGTACAAACAAATCCACTGCGATGAACTTCCCAAAGAACAGAGGAGTGAACCGTATGGATATTATAGGCGGGGGGAGGGGAGGTGAACTTAAGGATTGTAAAACAGCCACAACAATCTGCAAATCTAGGACATGGCCTTATCCCCTTAGCATGGACTAGAGGCAAGCTGTTTCATTAAACTCAGCTCCGAGGGATCAGCTCTTCTTGTCAGAACTTGTTTGTAAGGTGGTATCAGGAGCTGTTCAGTTGCTTAATATGCGTCTGGTGTGAGTGCATATGGCACCCAATTGTGATACCAGCACTAAGAGACAAGGTCAACACAATTTACTATATTCCATGCGCTGGAACAATATGAGTACAACTGGGTACAACTGTATTCAGCTGCAGTATATTAAGTACAACCTTGAGAAAGAAAGCTGACCAGGTCCTCAAAAGTCCAGTTGTCGGCTCTTAAAACAGAAACAAATGGTGTATCCTTTCATAATGAGCAATTGAGAGGTTGTACACCCCATTTCATGTGCCTGTATCAAGTACCTGAAAACTGAAATGAATCAACTATCACTGTGTCACCAAATGAAAAGCTATTGACCAGATGAGAAATTAAAAAACAGATCAAATGCCATTGAAAGCCAAAGAATAAAGATGGATCTTAAGGTGCTTCTTAAAAGCCTCAACAGAGTCAGAGCTCCTGATAGTTTCTGGCAGGCTGTTCCAGAGTCGGGGGACTGCAACAGAAAAGGCCTGGTCCCCTGCCTTTTTCTCCCCTGAACATGGCACAGCCAACATACCACGGTCTGAGGATCTGAGGGTTCTGGTGGTGGTGTAAGGTGTGAGAAGCTCAGTGATATATGAAGGGAGCGAGACCATGGAGGGATTTATGAACAGGCAGAAGAATTTTGAAATGTTGTCTTTGACCTTGTTAATAACCTGGGGGTAACGTTTGCAAAGAGTAAGACTTTTATCTTGTTTTGAGTTCTGAGCCAACCAGTCTTTCCTGTCATTAAAACAGTTTTTTATTCAGGTGATGTCAGTCTGACTTTGAGGAGGAGAGGGAAATAGATCTGCATGTCATCAGCGTAGCAATGGAAGGAGATGTGTCTTTGGATAATTTTTCCTAGCAGGAGTATGAATAGACTGAAGAGAAGTGGTTCTAAAACTGAGCCCTGTGGAACCCCACATGTAATATTTACAGGTGTGGAGGAGGAACTAGCAATGGAAACAGTGAATTTTCTGTTTGAGATGTAGTAGCAGAACCAATCAGGGGCAGGACTGGAGATCCCAACCCAGAGTGACAGGCGATGGAGGAGAAATTAGAGAATTTAGTATCTTGTTGTGGTCACTGAATTGTTAAATTTAAAAAAATGTTCCTTCTTCCAGAGCTCCATCCTGAGCCTGTTAGCAGTGGCAGCAGAGCGCTACATGGCCATCCTCCTACCCTTCCAGTACCAACGTATCATGAGCCCCAGGACTGCCTGGCTGGCCCTTTTTGTTACTTGGGTCTTTGGAGCCATCTCCGGCTCTGTGCCCCTCATGGACTGGCACAAAAAACCTGCAGACTCAGGGTAAGGGCAAATGCAAGTATGTATAAATGAGTCAAAATGACAAGGCAGGCTCATGTGTGAATGAATTCCGTCATTCCAGCTACTGCATCTTCACCTGTGTGGTGGACATGAGGAACATGGTCTACTTCAACTTCTTCTGCTGCCTCCTGGTGCCGCTGGTGGCCATGTATATCATCTACGGCCACATCTTCCTCACCGTCCGCCGCCAGCTCAGGTGCATCGCCATGGCCAGGAGGAGCACAGACGGCAGAAGGGCTGCGGTTAGGGGGAGCCTTGGAACTGGGACAGAGGACACGGGGAGGTCAGCTGCACGGCACAGTGCAGGAAGTGGATCAGATATAGGGACCGGAACAAGGACAGATAGAAAAGTGTCTGGAACTGTGTCTCTTGTGTCTCTCCCTGACCCCGAAACTACCATCTTTACAATTGCCTCCACCAATTTCAGCACCAGATCTGCTGCAGTTGAGCCCCAGCTGGGGGAACTCAAAGGGGCCAAATCGAAAGTCCGCACTCGGCAAGATCTGCGGAAGGCTCACTCTCTCTTCCTGGTTCTGTTTCTCTTCACAGTGTGCTGGATGCCCATCCACCTCATCAACTGCGTCCTGCTGCTGTACCCCCAGTGTGGGATACCCATGTCAGTCATACTCTCGGCTGTCCTGCTTTCCCACGCCAACTCAGCCATAAACCCCATCCTGTACGCGTACAGGATGAGGTCTTTCCGCCACACTCTGAGGGGAATGTGCCGAGCAACGCATAGTGTTCAGCCAAAAAGCCAGGAGTAGCAAGTACTGTCAAAATTTGGAGTGATTATCTTAAAAAAATGAGTTATAAGTCTGAAGCTGGAGCTAATAACTTTGCTTAAAGCCTTTGTTGGATTCTGTTGGCAATGCACCTGCCATATGAAGAGTTTTACTACACTGAGAACACACATGTTTTCTGTATCTGAACTGCAGGACATTTCATTTGTCGCCGTTTACTGGAAATCAAATGCAGCAAATAAAAGAGACCAATCAAATCAACATAACTGCGTGCTTTATTGATATACAGTAAAGCATTTTATAATACAGTAGTAAGGCATATATTTGGTGGATTCTGATATGTTGTGAAGTATTGATGCATTATTTGAAAAATAAATGACGTGAGAATGAAACACAAACGTTAGAAACGAAGAAAAAAAAAAACAACAACAAATAATTCCATTTTACTTGGAACCTCTTGGATCATGCTGCAAGAACCCGATGCAACGCTGGGCGCGACTTTTGTCGCGGACTTCTCTGAGTGGTTATACATTAAATAAGGATGGATTCATTTAGTCACACATGCTTAGTATCACACAGCAACAAAACCAAACTGCTTTTTTTTTGTTTCTCAACCAACAATGTAACACCCTACTAGAATGAACGCTCCCTCCACACAGAAAAACAAAGATCTAGTATGTCCCACCAGATTTGACAGTAGTGCACATGGATTCATCAGATTTCATTTTTTTTTTCTTTTTTTTTTCTGACAGACTTGAGAAATGCAGCGAATGCATTAGAAACATTCAGCCCGGAGGCTCCTACAGTGCAGCAACGCGTCCAATCAGCCACCAATAATCAATTCATAATCTGAGAGGAGACTGAGTACAGTAGAGAAACCGCCTCGGAACTTCTGAACATCCCCACGAGGTAGAGCTTACATTACCGGACCGCTTTGAAATGAAAATATTTCTTGGTTGTAACCATTCAAACAGAAGAATTCCTTAACACATATCTCAAAATAGCAGCCTTTATCACACTGTGCTCAGATTCTAATTAAAATAACATTCTTCCTATTACAGTATTGCTGACAGGGGGGGAAAATAAAAACTGATGCACGGTGTACTGTGTGCACTCAAAAGGCTCAACAGAGCATCTCATGGATAGACGTGTAAATAAAATCGCTCGCTATACGCGTTTCAGTGCAACAATTGGGACGTATCGCGGAAATCTGGCAGTTGAAATTTAATAAACAGATGGTACGGAGCTAAGGTTGTAGCAAAAAGATGTGCACAGAAAATCCAGATTTTCCTCTATGGGCATTCATTTCCAGTAATGGTTGTTTCTTTTTCTGGATGAGGGAAAACTCTGCTGAACCAGGAGCACCCCGGCAGTCTTTGATGCAGGACGCATTGCGGTCACACTACAAGAGGACGTGTGAACCTCCAAATGAGGTCAGTCGGATCTCTCAAATGGATCCTAGGGTTGTCCACATCCGTTTTTTTACGGGATTGGATTGGATCTTAATGCAAGGTTTGAACAGGGCCGTAGGGTTCCTTGAAGACGTTTCGCCAAGTAAGGTTCAGTTTTAAACTGCTGGGGAGTTCACATATTGAGACCGGAACCTCTGACAGATAATGGGTTGTCATCGTACCGATAATTGGAGAACCCTAACTCTAACCTTAACCCTCAAACTAAACAGACATTAGTCAAGCGAGTTTCTGCTAGGTAACATCCCTACATGTTTCTGCTTAAACCCAAACTCCCCACTTTTAGAACTAAAGAGGCTACATGGATGAGTGGGGAAACGTCTTCAAGAAAGACCAGTTGCCTTTGTTCCAGCGTTATCTGGATACACCTGAGACATTCCCAGACACAGCAGGGAGGGTCTACTGAAAACTGAAAATTGCAACAGAAAAGGGAAATGCCGGACAGTCAGGCAGTCAGACTCGGACCATTTCTTTTTAAAAAACGCCTCCAGCCTTTGTTTCGCTGTGCAGCTACAACCTTAGCCTTGAAATTTGCGTCCGATTTAAAAAGGGAAAAAGTTTTCGAGTTGCGAGCAACGCCTCGGCAAACACAGCACACCGCGCTGCGAAGAAATGCAGTCATAAAAACTGCCGACGCATAGAGAGGCGAATAACAGGAACGGAAATAATGAGTGGATGAAGTCAAATATAATTGAAACCCTGTAATGTAAATATGGAAATTAGGCACCACACACACACACACACACACACACACACACTCACGCATACACAAACACACACTCAGGCTCGCAGACAACGTACTGTAAAGATCCAGGATGCCTGCATTACCTTGACAGTAGTGTACGCTGTTATAGAAAGACATTTTCCTCTTAGAAAGCACCCTTATGATTACAATCATCTCTTTTTTTCGTTTTTCTTTTTTTTGTTTTTGGATACAAATGTCTGAAATGCTTTAGCCGTGTCCCCAATTACAAAGAGATGGCAAATATACGACCACACTTAACACACGTATTTGTATCTCATCTTTCTCTGTGTCCCCCCCGCCCCCGCCCACCCACTAAATCCCCCCAAGTACCCAACTCGTTTTATACAATTGCATAGAAGTTTAAAAACCAGCCTCTGTTAATAAAACAACTTCAGGACGCTTTAAGAAACTACTGAAATCTACAAGTATGTTATCTTTTTTTTTTCTCGTTGTTGTTTTTCAAACGCACCGTTGCTGGAACTGCAATCCTTCACAAAAATAGACGTTATGTATTCTCTTTGTAAACTGTTTCCAATCCAGTTGTTTTGACTAGAAAAAGCATGCGATAGGTTGGGACGGAAAGTGGGAGGGAAAGGGGGGATGGGGAGGGGGGGAGGTGGGGTTAGAAGGCGGGATCAGAAGGGCAGAAGGGCCTCGTGCTGTTCGGCACATGCTCGTCCGTCATCACGCTGACCAGTGACTCCATGGCGCGGCCCAGATCGTCGGCCATGTGGAACAAACTGCCGATGCAGGGACCTAAAGGAGAGAAGAGCAGGGGAAACGGTCAGACGAATTAGGCCAGCCCAGGAATGCGATGACAAATCTTCCAACTAATGAATGAATGTGAAATATTCACAGCGCACAGAGATGTGTAGAAGTAAAAGGAAGGAAGGTCGAAAGAGAAGGAGGGCAGATATGTGCTATTACTGCATCAGTGTCATGTCCACTGTATACACTGATTCATTTTAGTCCCCATTGACAAATCTGCTCATTATTAAGTTCCTCTCAGGGTAGGGCGCTCTGATGAGTTGGATCAGGCTTGTTCCAGTGCATCCCTTGATGCAGTTTGGGATCTAGTGAATTTGGAAGCCAAGACCTGCATTCCTAAAGACTGTGAGAGTCCTCTCAGAGAGCCCCTAACTTAGCCTAAGAAATTCCTAGGTTAGGAGTGATTCCAGGATATTCTCAGAGAACTCTGATCAAGGACTGGACACAAACCTTATCCAAGGTGCGGTTGACCCCATTGCTAGGTATGAGTCATCATTTCAAAAGGCGTGACGGGTTGTTGCTAAATGCCACGTAAAAATACAGTGTTCAGTATTCAATGGACAGACGTATCTTCTACTACCGGGTTGCAGGGGTTGCCGGAGTCTATCCCAGCTGTTATCGGGCGAGAGGCTCCAGTCTCAATAGACTTTATCATAGAAGCTAATCTCTATGAAGACTGTGTAATCATAAATAATATGTTCCACTCATTTACCATGCTGGTATTTTTTTTGCATTTCATCTATTCGGCCTTAATGAGGGTAAAATGGCTCAGCTTTCATCAATTTCTGCGATTGCTAACCGGCCGGATTCCTGCACGATCCAATCTGCATCCACTTTAAGTCATTCGGTGTTTGGAGAACATCTCTCCTGCCTCTTCCTTCCGCCAACTTCTCCTCTGCTTAAGAAACTCCCAGGCCTCTTAAAAGCCTCCTCAATGTGGCTCTCTTAAGAGTCTTTAGGAATACCTTTCTATGTTTACCAGGTCCACTCTTAACTCTGAGGGGAAATTCTTAGAAAACGTCATGATTCCAAGAATTCTCTTAGAACCCGGTCACTAGGAGCAGCTCTTTGCGGTAAGAATCCTTATGATTGATTGATTTAAAAGCTGCATTTTGTGTTTAATTTAAGCTAATATTTAAATTTGTCTGATGATCTGAAACACTTATGTGTGACAAACATTAAAAAAAAAATCAGGAAGGGGGGGCCAACACTTTTAGTCATTCATAAAGTTATTGGATAGTGATAGTGAGGCAGGCTGTACCCTTGTACTAACAGACCTACCAAACGCATATGTTGCCGATTCATCTGTAGCTTCCTACTGACAGCCAAAAAACGTTAAAGGTTCTACCTGAAGAATATTCTGATAAGAATTCAGTGTGAGGCACAGCCAAGCAACTAACCTCTCACGGGTGTCCCCTTCTCCCTCCTGGCTCATGGGGAAAAGGAGGAAAAGAAGAAAAGAAAAGACAGGAAGAAAGAGTTAAATCAGCCTCGGAAAAGGAAAAGGAAAAGTCTGAAAGAAAAGTCAGCATCTTTAAGATTAAGGGTGCTCCGATGAGTTCAACGGGTCTGCCTCCGTGCAACTTGTCAGCGCTCGTTGATGCGAAGAAGACTGGTTTCGGTTTCATTCGTGTGCCTACTGTAAATTAATTAAGACTCTCTCTTAACATTGTTCCTACCGTTTGAAAGGACAGGTAAGCAGGGCTGTATTTGTACAGGTGTAATGGTTATGGATGGCTGCAAAAATGCATATCGGAGCACCCCTAATTTTGATAACGGTTGCTGCTGCAATAAGGTTCATTCTATGTATCTGACTGGAAGGACATGTGGTCCTACCTAACAACCTAACATTTGACCTCAGAATAATTGTGTGGCTCTACAAAACAAGTAAAACCTCACTAAGGAGTGACTCTTTCAATTAGAAACACAAGCTGGGATAGTCACACTATCCCAAGTATTGTACAGACTTTCTTAGAAAAGAGCAGTTTAGAGTGGTAGTAAAAGTGTAGGGGCAGTTGACGTTGCGTACCCTGGCTATGGGGGAAGGAATTGTTGAGTTGCTCCATCACTTCCTCCAGGCCAGATGCGTCTTGGGAGTGGCTGAACAGCTCGTCATCACCTAAAACAGGAAGGACGCGGGGTTACGTCACTTCCGCGCCGCTCGCGCATTTGGAAAATGTAAACAACACACGCGCGAAAAGCCCATTGGAGTCTGGTGTAGCATAATGGAAATCTACTACAGCGACATCTCTATGGGACATTATGACTATCTGAAAAGACCTCCTGAAACCTGAACCTAACACGAAACTAACCCCAAACACTCAACGGGTGTCGATGGTGCCCTGAACGGGTTAAAGTTCTGTTTATATCCTCTATGCTTCTAAAAGGGTGGGTGCATATTAAAAGGATTTAAGTGGAAGTGTGTGTGTTTGCCTTTACCCATTGTATCAGTAGTCTGGCTGGCAGCCACGCGGAGCAGGGGGAGGGAGGAGTCGGACCGCTGGGAGGAGGTGGAGGGAGACGACAGGGCTGTGCCGTTCACCTTGGAATCCGTCTGAGAAAGGCGCACACATGCACACACGAAGATTTTAAAAATACAACAAATTGGCAACTGCGTCACACAGCTAATTTAGAGTGAAAGGGGGAACTTTGAAAACAGCTCTATTCACCAAGGAGAGCTGCAGCTTCCTGTGCTGGTCGCTGCAGCATATGAAGGCTCGCCGCCTAACAGCAGCAGTTTCTAATTAGCACCGTGTTGCTAAATTCAATCAGACTAAGGGACATTTACCGTATTTCCTCTAATAGTGGCTGCTATTCAATTAATAGCCATGTCAAAGAAAAAATAACCGCTTATTTCATTCATTGTGGACGCGCTAGTGTGTGTTTATGTCTCAGCCAATTAAAGATGTAGTAACATACAAGTGCCAAGAGATGACAGTAGCTACATTTGAAGTGCTACATGAACCCAGTTTGGCCAGACGTACGGTAATTATTGTATCTGTACGATTATTACTTGACCCCTCCAGTACATGGTTATGTAAACAGTTTATTCACAGGTAAAACTGCATTATAAGGTATACTATACATGGTGGCCCTGAGCAACATCACATTGGGGATAATTTTCCCTTGTTTTTTCATAGATGACGGTTACCGCCTGGTACGCTACTGTCATTTGAGCTGCCGTACATTTTCACGTGTGCACAGCGCTGTTTGGCAATTTGCCCAACAAATGGAACCTCAAATTCAAACTGACATGATGATGTCATTTATTCGTTCATCCGTCCTGACCACTCGCGCTTATGCGTTTATTAATCCTGCTCAGCTGCTGTTGTGTGTATGGTGTAGCTAGTAGCTAGCTAGCTAGAGTAAAGGGTAAATAGCTTCTAATAATGGGCATGTATTTTGAGTAAATAAAGGCCACTGCCACTATTAAAGAAAATATGGTTAATGACTTGTTTGAAGAAGGCTTAGGGATTTTTACTTGAAGCTACCTAATGTAGCTACCTAACTTGGATGGAAGTTGTGGACGGATTTGTGTTCAATAAAATCAATGTCAATGCAAACTGTCTCAAGACGCTTTACAGAAGCCAGCCTGGAACCCTCAGAGCTAGCACTAAGGTGATGAGAAAAGTCTTTAGAAAGTTTAAAAAGTAGAGGATGGAGCTAATTAGATGCTAAACAGTAGGAGCAAACAATCTGAACAATGAGTAAGAAATTAGAGGATAGGTGCTCAGTGCTCAAGAAAAGTCCTTCAGCAGCGTAGGGCTATTGGAGCATACCTAAGGCGCGGTTTGGTATCACCTGACTGAGCTCTAACTATAAACTTTATCAAAAAGCAAAGCTTAACCTTAAAAGTAGAGAGGGTGTCTACCTTCTGTAGCCAATCTGGGAGCTGGTTCCACAGGTGAGAGGCCTGGTACCTGAAGACTCAACCTCCCATTCTACTTTTTTGAAACTCTCGGAACCACAAGTAGGCCTTGGACTTTGGTAATCCATTAGGATGATTTGGTACTATGAGGTCTTTGAGATAGAATGGAGTTAGGCCTTTAAGGGCCGTGTTCAAGGATTTTAAATTCTATTCTGAATTTTTATGGTGAGCCAGTGGAGAGAAGTTGGAACCGGATATGATCTCTCTTGCTCATTTGCGTCAGACCTAGGGACTTTCGGATACCTTCATTGATGGTGCGTTATCCGCCGTTTGAACCATCTGAGTAATACCATTTGAGAGTTTTACACTCTCTAATTTATCAAAGCTGTATTTTCTGCAACGAAATCACGCATTACTGCCCAGCCACGTGTCAGATCTGAAGGCAACAAAGGTTCCGCCTGGCAGAAACTGCCCCATGTGAGACTCTGCAGCCAACCCTATTCTACATCTACGCTTTAGTCAGATGTTTGTATCTATGACAAATGTATGTTTATCTCGTTTCTCCTGCTGTTCTCTTCTCTCTCTTTCCAGTCTCTGCCCAGCTGGCCTTGGGCAGATGGGTCCCTCCATACGAGCTGGGTTCCGCCCAAGGCTCCTTCCTGTTTTTCTTGCCACCGTCGCTTTCAGGCTTGCTCTGGAGGGTTCGGGCCAGGTTTCAGATGGGATTTTGTGACGTGTCTTGAGACAATGTGTATTGTTATTGATGCTGTGTAAATAAAATTGAAGCTGAATGTGTTTTCCAGAACTTTAAAAGTTGCTGTAAAATCGTGCAGGAGCCTCACATCACAGTCAAATGAAACCCACTAAACGTTAAGACTGTGCTGCTGCTGTCGGGGGTGGTACCTGCTCCAGCAGCTGTCTCAGCCTGTGCAGTTGGGACTCCAGCTGTTTGTTGTGATCCTCCAGGATCTGCATGCGGGCCTCCAGGCGCCCTTTGTGCTGCCGGAGGAGCTTGGCCTCGGCGATGAGCTCGGCGTCACGCGCACTCTGCGGCGACACCGGGAGCATCTCGGGCGGCGACGGCAGCGGGGACAGACCCTTCCTGTCGTGGGCCTTTTTCAGGCGGTCGTACTCGGCTTGAAGCTTCCTGCAAAAAGAAACCGGAGAGTAGTTTACTTGACTTGGCTATCATGGCGAACGAGATCTGCACACAAGACAAAGACGTAATCTGAAGGGGACATTTACTGAACTAAGCTGTCCAACCATTGAGTGAACGCCTCTAGGGGTGTCGCTGGTTACCTACAAGAACATTTGGGGCTCTCAGCTAATCTGGAGCGACTTAGCTCTCCATTACTACACTGGGACAGCTGGTAAGTAACTGCAGACTGATATACAACCTCTAGGTCCCCAAACAGAGTGACGCATTCAAGGAAATGGGAGATGGGTCCCGGCACTGACCTGTTCTCCTGCTCCAGGTCATTGAGGACCCTCTCCAGCTCTCCCTTCTCCTCCGTCTCCATGGAGATGAGGATCTGGGCGGGGCTGCGGGGCTGGCTGAGAGGAGAGCCTTGGTTCAGAGACTGGCAGTAGTGCTGGATCAACATGTGCTCGTCATCGCTGCAGACACACACATGTCAAACGCGCCCGCCGATGGTTCGGTGCAACACACATTCATATAGTCACAGAGATGAACGGGGGACGTGAGCACGCAGACACGAACACACACACACAGAGGGAAATGGAGAAAAAGAACATCAGAAAGTGAATGACAGAGCAGCGGAGGAAGAGGACTGTGCCGCAGAGAAAGAAATGGAAACCATGGTGGGGAGAGAGGGATCAAGATCTGTTGATTTTAAAGCGAGTCAACCGGCCACACCCGATAAGACCCACGTCCCGGCAAGAGCACGGAAAGATTTTAATTAGGGTAGGTGTTTGGAAGCTGGCGTCTTCCCAGCGCCGCTTTCAGCTCGGGCCAATCTGCCAGTCTGAATACTAAAGGAGCCGCTGTTTTGAAAAACAGCAAATCCCCTTCAAAATGACTGCTGACTTGAAAGTAAAACTCATTATGGGCAGAGAGCGGCTCAGCTCCACTTCAAAACAGCCTCCAGACAGTTCCTGCCATCCATTTAGCTTCATCAACAAAGCAAGTTATGCTGATGTGTTACACCGGAGCCCGTTCTACGACTTTGCAATTTTAATTGCAGGTTTAGATTTGCAGGTCAAACAAGCGTACGCGTCTTAACTTTACACTTAACTGTCCCTAAAGGGGAATTTGTCTTGCTGCCAGACTAGAATGCTCACGGGCTATGGTGCATAAATGCATGACAAAGTGTCCAAAGACCGCCTGGTATGTGCATGAGACTGTTGTGGCAAGGCCAAGCAGGTCTTGTAAAGGAATACAGTATTTTCTTCCTTGCATGAGACTTAATGTTCAGATTTATAGGTGGTTGCGGATGTATAATCGGTAAATTAAATAAAATAATAACACACAAAGTGACAGTAAAAAGAAACGCTATGGTTTTACAAACTATGGTGTGGAGTTTGTATGTATAATGACAATGTCCAAGTGTCCAATGTTTCTAGAGCTGGACTCATATATTTAACCCCACAACCCTATGAAAGCTAGCTAGAGTCTAAAGTGATTGTCCTAAATTTGTTCCATGTGCAATAATTTCAAGCTGCAGCTGTAAGAAACAAATGCTTGGGTCCATTCAAATTGGTTCGCTTCAAATTTTCCAAGATTTCCGCAGGTGATCCATAAAAATTATTTGGGCTGACTGCAGTAAAAATAAATTGGATTTATCAGTTTGGGTAGTTAAATATGCGTTGCATATGAGGAATCTCATATGAGACCAAAGTCTCAAAATGGAGAAGAGTGACACTTGAAGAAATTCATGTTGCAAATTTGACTAGACAGACGTACATTTTTATTTATTCCTGTTCCTTTCTTTGCTCCCTGTGGACACAGTTTTGGAAATAACCACATTTCTTTCCACAGTAGTCTTATTATTATTTTAAAAACTACTTCTTGAGAAAGGGAAATCAGTGAAAGCTAATGCATGGTTGTAGTGATGAGTTCAAACGGGTGTGCTAGCGTGAGTGGGCTACAGTTTTCGCAATAAGAAAGAACACGTGAGATGTACTGAACCACAGGTATACATGTGTGGGATGCAACGATGCGACGATCCAAGCAACAATAACAGAAATCATAATGTGAGTTGGAAGAAACATTCAGCACAGTCACCGACACGACCAGTCAATGGGAACAAAGAAGACAGGGCCACGTCACAGACAGCGAGCCAGTCAAGTGAGTGGATAGAGGGGCGAAACGATGCGGAACAAACAGACAAAAAAACGAACAAAAAGCGGTTCTCACATGCTCTCATTGGGTGAGATACTGTCATTCAGATAAGAGCCGTTACGATTCTCCATTTCCGCTAACCTGCGGAGGGGGAGGGGGGGAGGAGAAACACAGCAGTCAATCCCAAAGTCAAACCCGAGCTGAGCAGTTAGCAGGTGAAAGGGAAAATCCTAAAACTTTACTGTAGCATAAACGTAGTTTGATTTAAACAAAAAAAAAAAAGAAAACACAAAATGAATTATCGCTCTGAAGGGATGAAAGTGAAGTCTGGTGTCTCCAGAGTCGCAACAATAATGGATGATTTTGGTGAGGAACGTTGAATGTTGCTTGGACGGTTGACATATCCTTCTGTAAGCAAAGTTCCATCAAGATCTGAGTGCCTCTTTCAACTTTAAAGTGAGCTAATCTCTGTTCAGACTTAGTATTCGCATGGGTCCGGAGGGATCAGATCTAATGTTTGGCTAGCTTTGGTCCCTAGGTTCAGACCATGTGTTAAAAACCGTGCTGGGAAACACCATCTCAAGTGGCCAGCTTTAAGTACCTATGGTCGTACCTCGAGACATCAATTTCGCCAACACCAACATCCTTTTGGGGCAGTACAATATTCTAACAGATACTGTTTCTAATGGACATCTGTTGTGTGATGACTTGGGGAAGCTTGTACCCCATATTTTGTACAAGCTGTACAGCCTCTTTCTCTCATCGAGAGCAAATTATTTATTCATTTCCACCCTGATTTTAGAAGCAAAACTCCAAATACGTGAGCACCACTGTTGAGTTCTTATAGTGACCCAGGATGTGCTGTATCCACACCTACCAAAAGGTGCATCCCAGACCACGTTCAAATATGCTTTCCTGGGTGTGTTGACCATCGGATTGCCCAGGATTTCTGTCAATACAAGGTCTCAATGAGACCTTACTGTTGCTTAAAGAGGGTGGAAAGACTAACGTTTTTACAGAGTTTGTGTTCATTTTGCACAAGACTTGAGAACCGAGATGTCTGCTGCCACACTAACACAACGTGGGAGGCTCAATTGTTTTGCCCCTCTTAATCAGGATAAGGAAAACAGTTAACCGTCTTCACAGAGACTACATCTTCAGCAGAAAGTAGTTCCCATGGAAACTGGTCACAAAGAGATCGGCTGTCACTGAGCGCAACCAGCAGACCTCCCGGAAAGACACATTGCTGTCATGTCATTTTGAGCCCTACAAATGAATTAATTCGTCTTCACTGTACATGAGTGGAAAATGTACTAAAGATGTGTCAAAACCCGACAACTGTCCCATAAGGTAAGTGAGCCACTGTTTTTGTCATTTTTTAAATATGTGTGGAAAGATCCTTTCAAGGAAAAAATAAACCCCGGTATTATCTTTGGAGGAACCAGTGTCTAGCCACTAAAACCAGCTTTGCAGACAACCCCCCCAAGCTGTGGCTTTCCAACAGCTCTATCATGATGAAATAGTGGTGAGTGACTGAAAAGCCAAAGACTTAAATCGCCCTGCTGCTATCTCTACTAGATCACTTTCCTGGTGTTTGGAGTGTCCGCCCAAAAGTAAAGAGATTTTGGGGGGCTTTATCAGGGCCCAGATGAAAAAAAAAAAAGCTTCGTACTTGGCAGTGGGTGTTTAAGCAGATGGACTGTGGCAGACTGGCATCTACCCAGGCTGCTCCATTTGTACTCATAAGCTGCTATTCACCTCAGAAACGAGAGATAACCTGCGAGCCATCGGCTCACTCAAGGCTTAATTATGTTTCTTCTTCGCCCTAACGCCTTCCTTTAATCTGCTGCTGGATGGTATCTGGAATCCAGCAAATCTAGACGTGAGCAAAGGGCCCGGAGGGGGTGATGTGACTCAGCATGTGTGCGCGTCCATCAGCATCTATGTGTGTGTTAGCCGGAGGCAACAGTGAGTGGTGTCAAACACTCGATGGCAGGGATCAAAAACAGGGCCTGTGGCTCAGACCTCACGCTGAGTCCACTGAGGAAAGCCAACAGAGCCCGAGTGACTATTTAAATGACAGGTTGATCGACTGCCTCATTGACTCATTGTTTGACTGATTTGACTGCTACTTGTTTCTCAGTGGTGGGTATTGTGGGAACAGTTAGCATCGAGGCAATACTGAAGGAACTCTTGGCGAATAAGCTCTGATTGACTCTGTGTGGCACCGCAACCTTATTGACGGCTTT
Source organism: Mugil cephalus (assembly GCF_022458985.1). Lineage (NCBI taxonomy): Eukaryota > Metazoa > Chordata > Actinopteri > Mugiliformes > Mugilidae > Mugil > Mugil cephalus. The sequence continues at coordinate 3,747,565 of NC_061792.1, forward strand.
TCTCTCCTCGGAGTCCGGTGTTGATGAGGTTTTGCAGCGCACAGGCTGGTACAAGCAACGCTACAGATGTCCAAGAAGGTTCTCAGTCATCCAGGTCATGGTGTATCCAAAAACGCTAAAGAAAGGTGACTGGACATGTGGAGTTTCTTGAAGACGTTTCACCACTGATCCGAGAATCGGCACATCTGTGCTATCTGGTCCTTAACAAACACTATTCATGCGGGTTTCTGATGGGTAACACCCACAGATGTTCCTATCCAAACCCCAACAAGACCAGTTGCCCTTCTTTAGTGTTTTTGGATTAACATTCTGGAAGCATTAGCATATGCGCATACTCTTAAAGCACTGGAGAATGCTTTTTCACCAAAGTGAAAGTGCCACTTTGCCACTAATGTATGCGAAGGGATATCATGACAATTCAGCTGAACTCTTTAACCATGTTTTTGGTCTTTTAGAAAAAGCATTTTAGAATAGTCATCATTCAAACCAGTGAAGCGGCTTTTTAACTACGGGAACCTAATGACCCATGACCTGAACTTAAAGGGAAAGTAGGTCAGTTCTGCTCTCCGTTGCATTTTAAAAGCTGGTATGGACTGGACATCATTACTGTAAAGCAGCCATGCTTAAGACAAATGCTTGAGCATGACTCAAAAGGTGACATGCTTTGGACATGTCTGTTGAATGTGCGGAACACAAACTTGCAGTAATGAGACGTGTTTGACAGGTTTGCAATCAACATCGACATATGGAGCTTGTTCATAGATGTGACAACCTGTGTCTGATGGGAATCCACCCGATATTAGTACCAGTAACTTGACTGGTGACATTTTCTGAAGGGGCCACTTACTTTCCTGAGCAAGACAGTAGAAACAAGAATTGATGCCTTGCAGTTGTTTACCTCTGCCAAACAGTCTAGCTGCATTGTACATTCCTATCTGTTCATGGTGCAGTTTTGAGTTTTTGGGATATATTATTTCATAATTTGGTAACAACCACAAATATATTTTACATTCATAGAGACCTTGAACTTTGACCTTAATATTTATCTTTGAGTCAAAGTGAGCAGTTCTGCCAAATTTGAAGAAATTTCGTAAAAGAGTTCCTGTGAAAGAGAAGTCACGAGTGCATGGTGCGGAGGTATAACAAAAAGAGAAGCAGAACCTGGGTAGCCAGAATATTAGAATGCGATTGGATAGCCCTACCACAAATTACAGTTGTCGCTCAGATAACATATGTGACTACGTAGATTTGATCGACCCTACAGATATTTGCCGGGTGACTCCAGACCAAGTTCCCACTACAACAAAATTGTGGGTGGGCAAGTTGGCTCAGATTCTAGGCTAGAACCTCAAACAATGGTTACAAGCTCACATGTGGGTCAGTTAGGGCCAATAGTAATGCCAGTTACTCTATGGGAAAACATTATAACAGAATTTGTCATGGTATCCCCTTCCTTATCCGAACACTCAACAATCATGCAAAAACATCTTTCAAACTTACATTTAGGAAACTCAATATTGTATTCAATGACATTTGTGGTTATAATGTCAGAAGCTACTGATAAATATCGAATTTCAAGAAAGACTCAAGTTTCGATGTACATTTCTTCCTTCAAAAAGCAAGGACAGCTACTTGGTCTAAAAGAGGCATATTCTACACAAGATAAATAATCGTCAAATCATAAATGGCAAGAGTGAAGCAAATGAACAGTGGACGGTCAAATATAACTGTTCAATGCATTGGACAATGGTGAAGGAGAGACTAGCTGCGTTTCCATTACAGTTTGTTCACTAAATAAAAGCGGCATTTCTGAAATTTCATACACGTGTTTCCATTGTTTCCACTTTGTGCTTCCGAACGTGAAGTATTTTAGCGATACTTGAGAGGTTTTTCAAAATGTAATTGTTTCCATTACCAGTTTTTTTATTGTGATATTTAGGTTTGGAGCATTTCTGGGGGTAATGGAAACGCAGCAAATGTGATTAAGGGCACTGATAAACCAATTACGAGATCTTTTAGATGGAAGTCGGGTTTGTGCTGTGATTTAATTGTTGGCTGGACGTCGTCCCTGCTCAGAACAGAGCTTAGAAAGGGGCTTCTAATTCCAATTAGTCTTGATTTTAAAGATCATACGAGATCCAAAGCATGGGAGAACATAGATGCAAGATGATGCAAAATACTGTAGAAATACAACAAAATTCCAAAAACAATTACATTAGTTTTGTGAATAATCATAGCTAATCAAACCTGGAATTTCTCTTGTTCCCAGCCCTAGCTCAGTACCGGCACCAGTACCAGCTTCAAGCTGGAACTTCTTATGACAACCTTTGAATGGAGAGTCTCGCACACTGAACTCTTCTTTGTGTAAATACTGATTGTCGACACTAAAGAGATTCGATGGTTGTCTTCAGAAGAATGTACAAGATGTGACCTAAATGGCCCTCTACCAAACTGTATCCTACACCGACTGTATACGACACATGCAAGAAACATAGCATGTTAAATGTAACCTCTAGAAGGCTTACTCGGGCTAAATCACTGAAAAGGACTCACTGGGTTGCAAACCGGAGAAGGAAAATAAACTTCTTTAAGATGTCTAATCAGTATATTTAATGATCAACGCCTTTAAAAGGCCCCACTCGTCTTCTTTCATGTTCAATTTTTAGATCAGGAAATAGCTGACCAAAAGCTCCCCAGAACTGCGTCAGTAAAGAATCAGGGCAACTGATCCCTTGCGAGTTTACGGCTACTGTACAACATGAGCACAGTGGTGGTGGGGGGGCATGCAGACATCCCTGATGCGGGAAGTGTGCTGTGCTTTAGTGTTATGCCAAAATTCATTATTCCAAATCACGTGATTCAAAATGACTCTAGTCTTCTCCGTTTCCTGTTCGCAACACTGCGAGTGTACACTGCGAAAACACAAATGGGGGTGTTACCGGCTGGCATAGTGTTCAATCCGAGTGTGCGTGTCGTCGTGTGAAAGCTGTGGGGATGAGCCAGGCCTGTGAGAAAGAAACACAGAGAAAAAGGCAGAGCTCATAAATAAAACCGAGGGGGACTGATGAGCCCCATCACACTTGCAACACACAGACATTTGTATGGCTATCTTTGTGAGGACGTTCGCTGGCATAAAGCATTCCCTAGGCCCCTACCCATCACAGTTAAATGGCCATTCCTAACCCCCACCCTGAAACCCAATTGACACATTGGAGCCTAAAACCAAATCCTAAGCTCTAAACGGCCCTTTCAAAGGTTGTGAGAAAGTCAGGACTGGCCAAAATGTCCTCAATTTCCAAATATGCCCTCACCCAGATGGTCTCGAACTCACACTGTTGTACAAGCACACAAGCGGACACGCACACCGCAAGCTGCATGAACCCACAGGAGAGCAGTGAGGGGAGCGACAGCACTAGGAGCAGATGCGCGGCGGTGTGAAATGCTCTGTAAATAAGCTTGTATCCGGCGCTCCCGTCTCGGAATGCGTTCACTTCAAAAGAGGCATTGGATCTCACAACTCTTCCGCAAAGGGAAAGATCAGCATTCTGACATCATTAACCAATAGTCTCCCAGGACTTCAGCAACTTCTCCTGCAGTGCTATAGTCCTTGAGAACTTAAATCTTTAAAAACCTTAACTCACTTTTAAGGATACATAGGGACATATGCCTCATAGAACTGTAACGCTTTTGCGAGCCAACAGACACTGCTGGAGCAACTTGGCATGTCTTTTAGCACCTGTTATTGGTCAAATATTTAAGTAACATGAGCTGGATAGGGTTTAATGGTTTAGATGGGTGTTTGTTAATTACATTTTGTTTTATTAAAAGGTTCGGTATGAACTAATTCAGTGCTTTAGACTCGGTGGCCGAACCATGTCAGTGGCAGATACTGATTCCCACAAACAAAATGGGCAACTAGTAGCTCCAGGCTTTTTCCGTTAGCACGTCCATTCCATGTCCGAACCACAGACTTTATAAATATGGACTGCGGAACTGCTCCTCAAAAGTCAAGCCAAAGCAAGTAGAGCTCCCCCTGGTGACTGCCTGCAGTAGAGGTCATAAGCTCCACCACCTCCATGTTAGTGGATGGGACTTGGGCCAAATTAACACACTAAAATACACATCAAATAACTTTTTTTTCAAGGATGTTTTCAGTCATTTCAAGTAGTTGATGTGATGTTGATGTTGATGCGCGTTCCAGGATTTTATTTTAGCTAGTTACTTGACACTATAGAACAGGATGTGACATAATGGCGACCACCATCATCCAAATTTCTGAAAGAGTTTTGGCCAATGATAAAACTGTTCACAAGTGGACAGTATTAAGGTGTCTCAACTGTCCCATGTATATGAACCATAAAATAACAACGTGTGTTCTTGATCTGTTGCCGTGTCATTTTTAAAATTTAAATGTCGTTTGAAATATAATGTAAAGTAGGAGCTAACAGCAACCCAATAATGACTTCTTACCATGGGGCACCCTAGGGAGTTAATCCGACCATTTTGTGATGTGGGAGTCAAGAAGCAGCAACAAATGATCTAACAGATGTAAACCCATCCCAGCCATAGACGCAATGGCATTACACAAAGACAATGGAATGTGTTGTCTTAGTAAGACTAATGAACACAGTGGCATTAAAAGAAAACGAAAGTCAGGTATTTTTGCATGTGTGTGTTTGTTTGTGTGTGTGTGAGCCGGGTACTCACGCATGGTCTACGGGCCAGAAGTTGATCAGAGTGATAGGACTGCAAGACAAAAAAATGTCAGATGGTGACACGGGGAGTGGGAGGACACTGCACGGCAAGGCATGATGGGAGTTGTAGTATGCAAAGCAGCAAGGGAGGCTAAAGGCGGGAGTGACACAACCAACAGTGTGATATCATGTGAGTTATAGTGTGCATGTGCATGCACTTGTACTCACACAAAGACAAGAAACCTACTTAGTTCGACAAAACCATTGAAATTACATAAATCAAACCAGAAAGACGGCAGCTAGAATTAAACAATCCCCTGATGTGAAATATTACCAATAACAAGCATGCATTTGACGCTGTCTTCAAGGGAGGGGATTCAAGGACACCGAACACAAAAAAAAACAACATACACATGACGAGGCACGTGAGACAAACAGCCGAGTTACACATTAATCCGCACAAAATATCACAGTGTGCACATTCATTCTGTGTGCTTACATTAGCTTTTGCCTTTAAGCCTTTCATCCAAGAGACTGAAATGTAAGCGCTTGCAAAAACAATACGAAGCTCTTACAGTATTAGGTTTCTTCTTTCTTTCTATGATAATTGCGGATATTCACGTGAACTCGTATTTGTAATAGTAACACAGTCCATTGTTATTGGTTTGGGTGCAAGAAGTAATACAATTTTTTCCAGATGCAAGTTGCTCTCTTTATTTCCCCTGCCCTTCCCGAACCTCCCTGATCTCTGGAGCTGTGTGTTTCTGTTCTGCAGAGCTATTTGTTTCTGATCTGTGGAGCTGTGTGTTTCTGATCTGTGGAGATGTGTTTCTGATCTGTGGAGCTGTGTGTTTCTGATCTGTGGAGATGTTGTTTCCGTTCTGTGGAGATGTGTGTTCCTGAACTGTGAAGCTGTGTGTTTCTGATCTGTGGAACTGTGTGTTTCTGATCTGTGGAGCACTGTGTTTCATATCTGCGTTTCCAAACTGTGGAGTTGAGTATTTCTGATCTGTGGAGTTCTGTATTTTTGATCTGTGGAGCTATATGCTATACCCATGTGCTCTTGTTTATTCCTTTAATGGCAACTTTATGAGCACTCTACCTACTAAACCCGTCTAACTGCAAGATTGGTGGTCCAATCCTTGCCCACATGCCTAAGAGTCTTAGGCAATGTGAAGAATTTTTACCACTGGCATCTTTTGTAGAATTAGCTTCATTTGGTACCTGTTTATACGCAGCAATAGCAACACTCCCCGGTTTGTAATAGTATGCTGCAGATCAGTGAGTTTTATAGAAGTGCTGGTAGTTGGACTTTTAAAACTCTTTTTTTTTTTTTCTGGTGTTCAGTGCGAGTTAGCAGGTAAGTAACAGGTCTTCACATTGATTGGAAACAACCTTAAAAGTCAGTTGGCCTTGAGTCATTATTTTTACCCTTTCTATTTTTATCTTTTACTACCTTCCTGTTTCAGCAAAAGGTAGAAATACCATACATGCATGTGTACTCTTGCTTGTGTGCACATATGCTTACATGAAATGTATGCCCGAGAGTGTTTGCACGACTGAGCATGCACTCTAAATCAGGTCACATCAATGGGAGTGCATAATGTCTTCCTGTGTGTCTGTTTGTGTGGCCCTCACGTTTCCATGTTGTCTCCTTCCAGGATGGTCTGGACAGGCAGGTAGCCCATGCGTGGGTGTTTGGCGAAGTAGCGCTTGGTCCTGAACTTGTTCTTCAGCACCTTGGCAAAGTCCCTGACATCCTCCCCTGATGTAGTCTGGAGCAAGAAGAGTGGGTGGAGGGGGACAAAGGTGGCTTTGTTCATTTCACGGGAGTGGGGCGCGCACACGCCTTTTTAAGAAAAACATACCACTCATTTAAGTCATGGCCTTTTGGCTTCCTTCACGCACCCAGACAGTTAATTTAATGCTGCCAGGAGTGTGTTGTTATAGTTACAAGAACAAGACTGTTCCATGGAAGACTGAGTGTTGACTTATTTCAGGCCAAGTCATATTGCCCATGTTCAGCTTATAGAGCAAACTGCAGAGGAGGCACTCACATTAGGGTACGCTGCATGGATTCCTGCCTTCAGGGATACACAAATCTGCCAGCTTAAATTTTCCAATTTTTGCATGGGAAAAAAACAGAAATTTTCTTACCGGAGTGCAGTATTCGACCATGGGGTACTGCATCTTGTGTCCCTTGGCGACGCGACCGGAGAAGAAGCAGCTTTGGCAAATGTCATAGTTGAAATGTTTTAGGCTCCGATATCTGCGGACAGAAAGAGAGAGGCAGGCGAAGGGGGGAGAGGGAGGTCAAGAGAGCAAAGGGAGAAGAGTGAGTCACAACATAAGGAGAGGAGGACAACAACAGCGTAAAAGAGACAGAGCAGGGAAGACGAACGAGCAAATAGGAAATGAAAGACGGACGAAAAAAGCGAGAGGGTCAATGAAAGGATGAAATTTACGGCTCTGGATTCTCTAGAGTAGTTAACATTCTTTCAGGCCAGTACAATGGGAAATTTATCCTCTGGCCTTGGGACTCTTCATTAAAATTTATCACTGCTCTTGTCATGAAGAGGCCCACCAGCACGACACGCCTATTTTTACGGGGCTCAACTTTTAGTTAAAAAAAGAAAAAAACAACCCTTGGGACTAAGCGTAAGGGATTGGGGTTACGAATATGACCGCGGAGCTGTCATTAGACTCACATCATCAGTCATTTGGATGGGAAAGTGGGCTGTTTTAGTGCCCCTGCTGCTCCTGCAGTGGCAGCGTTAATGCGACAAATATGTTCACAAGATTTTCCACAGCTGGAGCCGCACTCTGCCGCGACAGCTTGGGCGATCCCATTGATCAAATGCGTTTGCAAGTAATGTTCAAGTCCATATTCCAACTCAAGCAAAGATATTTCTACCCCTAATCAATAGATTTATTGAGAAATTGACGGGTTAGTTAACTTATCTAAAAAAAAAATAAAAAAAAATGGGCACTGTTGGTTGTAACCCTACTATTAATGGGAATGTCGTCCTTTATTTTCTTTGTGGAAAGTAGAGCTTTTTAGTGGAACATTTACACCAATCAGGCGTAACATTATGACCACTGTCAGGACAATTGAATAACACTGACAATCTTGTCAATGGAAATCTCTGGATTCATGTAGGTGTTACTTAGAAACAGGTAACCCTAACCCTAACCCTAACCCTAGACCAACCCCACAGCAGCGACGCTCCTTAATGATTTAGGAACAATTACAAAAAAACATGAAAAACAGCACAAGGTGTTGACCTGGTCTCCATATTCCCTAGATCCCAAACTGACTAAGTATCTGTGAGACGATCAACATTGGCCCCTACGTTCAAGCCGTATATAGGGCCCAAACACCCCCTAAACACCCACTAACAACATTCTTTTGCGAGACGCTACAGGACACTCTCAGAAGAATTATGTCCTTCCTCTGATTAATCTCAACTGTTTGGGAGGCACAAGGGAGACCTACACAATATTAGGAAGATGGCCATAATGTTATGCCTGATCGGTGCTCTTTAAAACGTACAATAAGAACACACCGGTGAGCACGACATCAAAAAGGGCACGTTATCCATGTTAGAAAGCAGCAGTGGATGATTGCTGGATTGTTTCCATGGTGAAGAAAATCCCCCCCTTCACAGCATCTAACAGAGGGTTCAGCACGAGGTGAAAACAATTCATAAACCTCAACAAAAAAAAGACCAGTTGAGAGTTTGTATAAAAAAAAAAGCAAATAAAAAAAACAAAAAACAGGCCAATTCGTGGAACAGCTTACTCTGGAATGTACTTCAACTACTGTACTAGAATAACAAGAATAAAAAAAGTATGCCGAAGCCTGGGAACATTGTCTCTAAAACCCAGCGGAGGCAGTGTGATGGATGACTATGCATGGCTGCCAATGGCACTGGGTCACTAGTGTTTATTGATGAGAAGCAGCCGAATAAATTCTTAAGCGTACAGTGATGTAATGTGAGCTACGTTGATTGGGCACCCAAACTATAGACTAGACAGAACAACTAAAAGACAGCTGCATTAGAGATCTGTCAAAGCATCGTTGAAGCCAAAGATCTCACTGTGCAGCTAAATCTGGTTTATTCCCTCAGATAATGGGGCCTTAGTAATTTCAGTGCTGCACCACGCAAGAGCATAATTCTCATTCATTCTCAATTTGGTTTTAATTGGACATGAAATTAAATTTGCGTTTTATAGCCCTTTACATAATAAAATGAGGAGTGTAACAATTTGTGGCAAGATGGCGTCAATTTCCGGTCATTTCTTCTGATTAGAGATTCAGATGTGACTCATTGATGATGAGTGGAGCATGTGCCTCTAAAGCTCAGGCAAAATTCTTCGACGTAGCACCAGCTTCTGACCTGAACCCTATGATGGGACACTCCTTGCAGATGTTGCACTTGGCCTGGTGCTTGGCAGTCTCCGCGGCGGCGACGCGGTGCAGGACGGGCAGCCACACCATAGACTGGGGCTCCAGACGCATCCAGTCCAGGAACATGGCAGCTTCGAGCTCGGGTTTGTTATTGGCCTGGGTAAAATAAAACAACAGCCATTAACAACAAAATAATTTAAATTATGAATGAATGAAAACTTTTTTTGATGTGTCATGAGATGAGGACATGATGCATATTCCAGAACAAGCTGTAAGGTCTCTCTCACTCACTGGAACACCAAACTTTATGTTATTATTTATTTATTGGTGTCAGGCCAGATGTTGCTTAGTTTAAAGACCTTCACAGAGCTTCACTTGGATCTCTCAAATGTGTCCTTAATGTGTTGACACCAGAACCTTAGGGTGGCAACTTGCGATCAGATTGCTCAGGAAGGATGTTAATGCAAGGTCTGATCAGGGCCTCAGTCCAACATACACAAACCTACTGCAGCTAATTCTCACTAAAGGTCGAACCAAGGATTAATCTGTTTCTGTAGTGCACACAGGTAGCGACTTACAAACTGGAAGCAACTGCGGACGGAGGGCTCGATGTTGGAGCCGCCAAAGGAGGCGACCTCGCCGAGCTGTCGGGGGATCTGGATGGAGTCGTGGAGGAGGAGGCCCAGGCGACGCTGGTCACAGAAGCCCGTCGCGCTGGCAACTTGTCGAAACAAGACTGGAGAAGGAGACGCCGGAATATGGGGGAAGGAGGAAAAAATTAGGAATGGTTACAATACTGGAAACTGGAAGGAAGATGAGGAAATGTGGATGAAGAAAATCATTATTTTAGATCTGGTATCAACATGACTCATGGGCAAGCCCTTACAATCACTTACATCTGTATTTATCCTCCAAGTGAGCCTTGCAGAGAGAGATGACACCCGTTTTGAATGACAAAGTCCGGATCTTTCCTGTGCGACCACTGCCAACCAAGAACAAAACCGGCACGTTAAGAGTTGGTTAAATCTCTCAGAAATTTTCCCACCCCCCGCCGTGCATCGAGCGACGTGCTTGCGCGTACGTGTCGTAGACGTTGAGCAGCCAGTTGAGGCTCATGTCAACGCAGAGCGGGACGTTGACCAGGTGGGAGTGGCCTTGCTCCAGCCGTTGGTACAGGCTCGTCAGACAGGCCACCAGCTGGGAGATGTCCAGCAGCTGTTCGTTCTGCTTCAGGCCGTGCTGCTCGAACACCTCGCACGCCATTGGCATGCTCACCAGGTCCACTATACACAGGGAGACAAACAAAGTGAGCAAGACACACAGACCTAAGGCCTAAGGCTGGGTGTGTGACAGTCCTTTAGAAGCGTCTTCACTTGGACTAACTGGGTTCAGAACCTGCATGTACCTAGAGTGGGGAGCTGCTCAAGGAAGACAGTCCAAGGTTCAGTAAGGTAAAGCATAAATCATCTTTATTATTAATTTGGAAGGGTTGTTAAGCTGCCTTGGCCTTTATATACCACTTACTCCCCCCAAAAAGCTTTGAAACAAGGCCAACTGGACGTTTTACCACTCATCTGAGCACCTTCTTCAGTTCTGAAAAGCTGGCGGGGAGGTTGGAGTTTAAATAGGATCATTGTGGGTACAGTCTATTCGATGTTAAAGGGTACCAACGCCCTATCGCTAGCGTTCCAGGTGGTGGTGGCAATCAAATAACAGATGCTGATCTGTGTTTTTTCTACACACTTCAGTGTTGCAATGTACAGTCTAAAAAAGCTGAAAAAAAATCTGAGTAAACCAGATGTTGCCACTGACGTACTGTGAGAAGGCTTCCCCCTGTTGGGGTATCATTCTATGAGGAAGGAAGTTCCAGGTGGGCAACACTCACAGATGTTCATATTTAAACCCCAACACCCCACTAGTCCTTTAGGTAGCTATTGGGTGAGTGGTGAAACCCTACAACCTTCACTTGAGCTTGCGTTTTGATGATATCAAGGTCTATGTGGCGGGAGATAAAACCGCAAACTCTCTGGTTCCTGGACAACTCTAACTACCGAGCCACAGAAGGCACCTAGCTGATACGAACAGCAGTCCTCAAATAACCCTGTAAATTCCAAAGGTTCATCTGAAGTTCTGGATTTGTAAGGATGGACTCTAGTACAGATGGTTACCATGCTCTGTTTGGGAATACTGACTTTAAGACAAGATCTGTGACAAGAGGAAACTCTCAGACACTGTCTGGCAACTTAAATTTTTTATGAATTTTGTGACGCACAGACTCACAGATTTTGTTTTTGTTACACCAGCTGTCTCTCATATCCTCTTCCAAGAAGACACACTATGGTGGACAAACAGTGGAGAGCCACACGAATATGGCTGAACACTCGAATTATTGGTCGTGCGGTGGTTAAAATACTGCGCAGTGGCAAAATAAAAGCATATCCAGTAAACTTGGGTTTAATCACAGTCTTTAACTTTTGTAAGGCCCCCATGTTTATTTGTTTTTCAGGCACATGATCATTAAAGATTGAGTCTGATCAGCTGTAATTACAAATTGGACGTTGACCTGAGTGCTATTTACAGGTTGGAAAATTGCTGTCACATGGGCTGCAAAAGGCTGGCATTTCTTCAAACAAAAGGGACACAGCTTGTTAGATGTTCTTACTACTTTGCAGCAATATTAGCATAACATTAGCGGAACATTCGTTTTGGCATTTTGCCACTTGAGCGTCATTAACGTGGAGAGTAAGCTAGAACAACAAGAAACAAATCTAATGAAGCATATTTCTACCTTATAAAGTTGCTGGGTGGCTAACAATCTAACCAACAGTGGCAGGTTTACACATTCCACAGCCCAGTATTAGGTCATTGCTTTCTTGCCATGTTTGCACTACTTTCATCTGCAAGATGTTTTCCGTCTGCTGGTTAATGCTGAGCAGGAAACGTACAGTGGTTTTATCTGAGCTTGGTTACGGTTCAGCTGCTGAAAATCGCTAATGGAAGCTCTGAGAATCGAGTTTCAGCTACCAGGTGTCCTTTGTCCTTTCTTGCTTTCTTAATGTGTTGATACACAGTTTTCTACAGGGAATGTGCCCACTTGACTGCTGTACTAATCCATACTATGTGAAGAACCACTGAACTAAGCAAAGTGAAGGAACAGCTCTTAATTGCAGACATGAAGGCCAGTCAATTTGTAAGATTTTAAGAATTTTTATCCCAAAACGTTGGGAAAATAAGGCTACGAATTACTGCAAAGATGAACAGAATGGACAATGGTATTTTGTTCATAAACACTCGCACATAAAGACCAGCATGGCTACCACAGTATTCTGCAGTCACGTACTGTAGCTTCCCTTCTGATTTTGCACTTTCATCACTTACAGGACAGCGATCCCCGCAAACACACCTCCAAGGTATGTGAGGGCAATGTGACCATGACCAGTGAGCAAAGCGATGAAGTGGTGGACCCAACTGAGAAGGTTTGGGAAGAATTGTACTGTAGAGTGAAGGCAAAGCAGCCAACAAATGTTCAGCAACTCTGGGAACTCCTTCAAGACTGTTGGAAAACCATTCCAGGTGACTACCTCATAAAGCTGATTGAGAGAATGCCAAGAGCTGTCAACGTGTGTACTACATAATTCCATTTGCGTTCAGTATTGATTTATTTTTGCTGGTAATGCATATATCTAATTTTACCGAAGAATAATGAGAGAGATTGACATAGTGACAAAAAAAGAGCAGAAAAAGAAAGCTTAATTTATCAAAGTCTCTGGGAATAAAATGAGTGAAGGGTTAAGGGAGAAAATCCGTTGCCAGGATTAATCAGAAAAAAAAAAAACACCGGTTGGTTTTTATTTTCAGAATGCCTCAATACCATAAATAGCGCTTAGGCGCTATACAGCTACAGCCAGCTATACACCTTAAAACATATCACACTCATAACAGCTCGTGGGCGGCTCGCATTCTCTACAGATCCACTGGCGAGAGAAGGGGAGAAGGATGAGTAAACACACATATGGACACGCACGCTGGGAGAGCAGAAGCAAATATGGTAATAGTACAGAGAAGATAGAGAGGAGGAGGATGGATGGAAACAAAAATACGCAATAGAGGAGATGAGGGAGACAAGAGGCAAATGAGGTAAATAATAAAAAATAAATAAATAACTTTAAAAAAAAAAAAAGACAGATGGCGAGTGTAACAGGAAAAGAACAAAGAAGGCGTATGGGGGAGGCCGCACAACGAGAAGCCAAAGACAACCTCAGCGAGACACACAAACAGGAGAAGCACTGTAAGTACAGTTAATGTAAACTAATAATATAGACAGCATACTTACAACAGAGAGCCTTCTGCAGGCGTCTAAGCTTCATGGCTGTACGGTAGGCCGAAAACCGAACGTTATTGAGGTCGGCTGAGGAAAGGATCAAACAAAACCATTAGACGATAAGAAAGGACTCAATATATAGCACCTGTTCTCACAATCAATGGTTAGTTTGGTATCCAGAGAGAGACCCAGGTCTTACCTAGAGATTGGTAGAGCTCGGCCATCTTGGGATGGTCCCAGCATGTTGTCTGGGTCTGGTGGCTGGAACAAAAAAGATAGTCAGATGCAAAGGTGAGCGAGAGGGCTCGCTTACAGTAGATACATAGACTGAGCTCTGGACCCTTAGGAGTGAGCCGAGTATTGGTGATCCATTCAAAGAGCTGTTCAAAAAACTGGCTCATTTAGTTATTCATTTATTTTTAAGATTCCTATACTCAAAACATATTCTATTGGTGGACTACCCAATTTTGAATTACTGCTATATATTGATTCTAGATAAATGCTTTATTTATCGCGTGGGAAATTTAAGACGTTTGCTTCAACCGGAAATTAAAGTCCCTGCTTGGGACGTAGATATGCTCAAGAGCCATTCCCAAGAGACATTCAATGGGTTTGGCTCATTTGGGAACACCACATCTCTCATATTTGCGATTATTTGAAATGTAACTTTTGGGTTTAATTCTAGGGCTGAACAAGATATTTTTATATTAAACCTTTAGGAACTCATACCGTATTCATATTTACATATAGTTGCTTACTTTTATAAGTAGATGTATCTAGACAAATGAACATAATCATTAATAAAATATCAACAGATATCACACAAGAATGTCTTCAGTTTGCAGCTCTTTGTGCATTTAGTTTTGTCTTCAGCATTTGTACAATAGTGTATTATTGAACATATCGATCATAGCTTAGTTTATGTCATTGTGATCTCTTAATGGGCCACCACTGTCACCTTGCGGCAATAACATTCTAGAACAGAAACCAGAGATGCCTTGCTACGTGGCTTTTCCCTGGGTAGTCCATCTCTGACAGTCCAGAGGCATGCATGTTACGAAATTTTTATTTGGCCTATTAGGCTCCAGCATCCCACGACCCCTCTACAAGATAAGTGGCCACGGATAATAAATGGACAAGTATTTAATATTCCCCCTGAGCATGACTTTTAGTTCTCTTACATTGTCATTGTAGAGCATCTCTACGGGGATGAAACACAAGCCCAACACACAAAAGGTGAATTACAAATGTACATGGAAAGCGAAAAACCAGATGGAAATCTATCTATGCAGATGATCGACGACTAATGCTATGTAAAGGTTTGATACAAAATGCGTCACAGTCCAAGCACAATAAATGCCATCTCCATGAAATTCAATGTTTTTGTTGAATGATGAAATGTATAAACCACTTTTAATAAATTATTTTATCTAAAAACTTGCATGCAATGTTGTCACTTCAACAGATTTGACAGATTTTGAGCAGATACGTTACGAAAGCCAGGAACAAAACTGTGCTAAAATGTTAAAGCACCTACAACTACAACAATAGTCCAACAAAATTATTTACCGCACCAAGATCAAAGGGTCAGAAAATGACTACAATCCACTGTAGATTGTAAATTTGACATGTAATAAGCAAATATTTGGACATTTCAATTTGCTTACTAATGCCAGTTGACTGTTCCTTGCTAAAAGACAATGAAAAATCATTTACGGTAGCACGCAAACAAATACATCTCATGGACCATATCATTCATATGCATCTGCCTTCCATCTCAAAACCTTACAAAATAACATCCGCTGTCTGAGGGACAAAACCACAGCAGCCCTCCTGCATCATATTCGCTGGGAAGTGTCAAAAGAGGGGAAGGAAAGGGGAAAAAAAGAAATAGATGGTTGCTGTGTCATTCTCCTCTCACACATTCTCTCCTCGTGACTGCTGCTCGCTACTCACGGGGGACTGGGCCGTGCGCGCAAGCATGCCGGAGACGAACGGATCGAGGGGCGGGGGGTGGTGGTGATGGTGGTGGTGGGGGTGCACGAGTGTGTGACTTCGGCAGCGAGGAGGGGATGTGCAATTTCTCGAGAGCAGAAATCGTCACGCTGGTATATTTATGTTGCTGCCTTTTGGAGATCTTAAAAAAGGCTTTTTGTTGCTTGAAGGTTGCCCTGTGCGATGACTGACTGAGTTAGCATGGCAAGTTAGTTAATGATGTTTATTGAATTATGCATGGTAAAAATGGCAGTTTAGATCACGTGAAGAAATGAAAAGTGCAATTGGATAGCCCTGCAACCAATCAGTGAAACAAATCAAATGGCATTAACCGACGTTACTTGTTCGTCCTTTAGAGCAATTTTCTAGTCAATATCTTTTCGCCAACGATGCAGACTCTAAACAGCTCTCTTCTCTAATAGCAGTGGTTACTAATGGTTACTCTTCTGTCCATCACCACATAAACCCTAGCCAAACAAATCCATCGCAGATCCTTGTTGTAACAGAAGTGGTTACAACCGGGTTGCAGACCAACTTTTTGACACAAAAAATTTGTATGCAGGTTAGTTGGTCTGGCTTCCCGGCTAATTTTATACATAACATTATGAAGTCCTTAAAGGGACACACTAAATAGCAGAATTTCAAGAAATAGTGCCTAATACCTTCCATTTTATATGTCAGATGGATAATAAATAACTTGGGCGCCAGAATTCCTGGAAATGAGGATGTGTCAATCACTACGTCCAGGATATAGAACATTTAAATGCCTACTCAGTGACTTCTAGAAAAAAAACATTAAATGCATTTGATATTAAGTGAAATGAGAACTGAAACTTGAGAGCAGTCTGGATAAAAGAATTAAAAAAAAAAAATCTTGCTATTTCCTTCAGTACAGGTGTTTGTGTTTGAGATCAGGCTCGCATGAATAGTAGGTGTACAAAGGTGGTGAGCACTCAACGCAGTGGGTGGTGCAGCTCAGTGTGAACAAAAGGAAAAACTGCACCAAACAAAAAATTCTAAGGCACAAAACAGAGCCAATAAGCAGCAGTCAAACACACACACACACATACACACACACACACACACACACACACATAAAAAAAAACATTTTGCTGGTTTAGAATTTAGGCAAGAGGAGTCATTCGGCAAATTCAACCCTGCCCGGCTACTTGAAAGGACACCTGTCGAGGTGGTCGCAGGCAAGAACACCCGCAGTTAACCTTTGCCTGAAAAGCATGTGCAAATAATAATCCATACCCCGCACTGCCCTTGTTTATCCTCTCCCCTTTCCTCGATCCCACATTCCCACTTCAGATAACGAGGAAAGGGGTCCAGTGGTTGAGAGCTACTTACATATCCTCGACACTCAGAGTCTGTACATACGGGAGTTCAGTCGTTCAAGCTCATCATCGGCGTGCTGCTCGGAACTGCTCGGACAAATGGTTTTCGTAACAGCAGCTGCTTTCATCCGCAACACTTCAGGGCTTTCTGCCCGCGAGCTGTTGAAGATCATGATGTCCTTGAGGAAGTAAGGTAACTTGTAGCAGTTTATGTCAGCTGGTGAGGAGCATGCATAACCGCATAGGGTTTGAACGGACCGATTTGAGTCGATCTGTGTTGGGGTTCCTGACTAACTTTCCAAAAAAAGGATTTGCAGGCAGGGAAGCTCATCTTTCTGCGAGGCTATTGTTGTACCAACACAATTACCCTATTATTATGACAACTCTGTTTTAGTCAGCGGGCTAGGCACAGCACAATTAGAGTTATATCAAAATAAAAACAGGATAAACACATTTAAATGGAGTAAGAGGTTTTAAAAAAAGATATGTTTTGAGTCTGGTTTTAAAGATTGTCAGAGAGTTACAAATTTAGTGCTAGGTTGTTAATGTGGATTGGATTCGCTTTCAGTAGAGTATATTCTTCACTATGTCATAGGGATTGACAAGAAAACATTCTTTGTAATCATCAAGATCTATTGCCAAACCAAGGAACCTGGAATACAGGCACAATTAGCAACCAAGAGGACATTTCTAAAACTCAACCGACTGCAAAGTGATGAGGTAACCTTGCCATCACTCCAAGTTATCTGTAGCTCACACGAATCCCTACATTCAACACTGTCAAACTGAATTTTGCACAACGTCCTTCATATCATTTTGCTTGACTCCCACTGTAGTGTAATTTGCTTTTTAAGCATTCTCCGGCATGAGAATTTCACTTTGGATTAATGAAGTTCTGAGTCCTTATGCACATCCACCAACCACAACAATCACTGGCTCTTACAGCAAAGCAACTAAGGGTTTGAAATCGGAGGTTCAATCAACATGACGAATCACCATGAAATCCAATCTGCGAAATCCAAAACTGCAGTACTACCACAATGCGGTAGAAGACCTCCAAGAGTGGTAGACTGCGGGTGCCAAGTCTGCCTAGATTCGACCCTGCTACATGAAAACTGACACCGCCACCCCCTTGAAAGAGTATCACGGCCCTAGGACAAGCTGTAGAGTTGATAACACATCGTAAATTGTCAAAAGATAAACTAATGCAGGAGTAGTGGGGACTTTGCTGCCTTGCCCGAGGGCGAGCTCAGTAAAATTGACAACACCCTTGATTCACCACGACAAACTGAGATGGAAGCCAGTGGTGCAGTGTTTCTTGGGGTTTCGGGTTTTGGCAATGCCCTAGGGTAGGGTTTGGTTGATGTGCAGTACAAGTGAAAAGAAAAAAGGTGTACATCAGACCATTGTTGGACATAGCATTTGTAATGACCCTCCCTGAGCTCTTCCATAACCTAATCCACATGTGAAGCACAATAAAAGCCCAACACTGAATCAGACCTAGCTAACACAGTGCTAATCGACTAAATCAGGCTAAACCGTTTCATTTCAGTCGTATACAACGATGCTTTCAAGATAAACCCAACTATTCTGGACTCCTTGAGGATCACCTGGGACCAAACCCTAGGGATTACGTCCAATGAGCAAACCACGACAACCCAACCTCTCGCAGTATAAGATTCTATATACAACCCATCTCACCATACCTTAAGTATCACTACATTTCAAGACCTTGAACTATCTGCACCTGCATTTTTGGTGTTTATTTACATTCTGAAAAATGTCCTATTCCTGTTCATGCGAAACCTTCTAGGGTTACTACTGATATTGAAAAAAATGTCTGATCTAATTACTTCTACAATATAGACCAGTTTTTCTAGGAAACATACAATGCGAGTCAATCTATAACAATGACACACCCCAAGTATTGTCACACAATGACGTGCACACCCACACATGTGAAAGCACAATATTGTAATTAAGAGGCCGCTGAGAAGCTTAGTGCGGCAAGTGTCAGGCATTTGAAAATAATGGATCAGCAAGGAGACACGTGTCACTTCTTACTGCAGTCGATTATGGTCCTCGGATGAATGATTAAAGGTGGTTTATGGGCTACGGCATCATCTTCCTCCGCATCTCATAGAGACCGAGCCCCGACAGAATGTTTCCTCCACACAGGGGAAGTGAATGAGCTCAGACAACGGCCTTCAGTCAAGGCCAAAACACAGGAAAATCATGTTAATCATCTGGATATTAGATTTGGCTGTTTGTGTGAGAGAACCTCCAGGTTTGGACGAAACCTGAGGGTTAAAACACAGTGAATCCGAAACATTTGTCACTTATAAAATGAAAGAGTTCATTACTATTTTGCATAGGTTAAAGTAGCTATAGAACAATGGCCGTAGAATTTACAAAAATTAAAGTATACTTTCAGCCAAACACTGTGCAAACACCCCACCACCCGCCACCACCACCACAAAGCATGGTGGTCGCAGCATCATGCTTTTGATGGATGCTTCTCGACAGCAGACCCTGCACAGCTTATAATGGCAGAGGGTAAAATTAATGCAGCTAAACATATGGACATCCTCAAAGAAAATCTGATTAAATCAGCAAGGGAGCAACGCCTTGGGAGAAGATTTAAATTCCAGCAAGACCAAACAATACCACAAAAGCAGCACCGACATGGTCTAAAGACAACACTGTCCTCAAAGCCTGATCCTCGTGCAAACTGACAGAGCTTTGTGGGTTATCATAAATGGTAAAAACAGAGGTCTAAATGCAATGAAAGTGGAAGGCATGTAACATGTCTTGTAACATGTCAACTGAATAATCATATCTGACAGAACCTGAACAACGTAAGTCATTGGACAGTTGGCCAGGCAAAAAGAAATTTGACCATCACCTTCCTTGGGTTTCTGAGGACAGTTTGCACTAATCTCATTGATCAAACATATCTATGTGGATAACATATGTACATTATCACTAGTCACGTGCCCTAAACCATATGTTCCATTTATTCAATGAATGAATGTTTGCACAGAGCATAATATTCAAACAGAACTCAAGTGCTCCGTGTAAACACCTCAATCCAACATTAAAGAGGCCAAATGCAAGTGAAAGTTCAATCAGCTGCAGAGGTAGGTAACATTTTAGTAAGAGAAAAACTGTGCCATGTAAATGATTTAACCTTATTACTTTCCGTCTGTGTCCTAGTTCCACTTGCCCTTAAGAACAGATTATAAATGTTAATGTTTAATTGTTATATCTTTGCCATTACTGACTTATTTCATACACAAATATATATATATATATATATATATATAGAGAGAGAGAGAGAAAAAGGTGGGCGCACACTTTAACTGGTAAGAAATGTTCACATGACCAGCAAACCTGGGCAATCAAAACAAACTCAGCAAAGCATCAAGTAAACGTATGTGTTCGTTTCACCAGTTAGCTTTCATGTAGTTCACGAAAAAGGTTGCATAAATTATAAAACAATTGTAAAGCAAGCACACATCCCTGACCTGCTGTTCAAGGAAGAGGTCATCACCAGACTGGCGATGCCAAGGGTTTCTATCGCGTTCGATACACCACACTCAAGATGTCAAAAAGAAATTCTTCAGTTTAGCTAGTTAGCTGAGGCGCATGCTAGTATTATATAAGGACTTTCAAATGCTAGGAAATGTCATCAGGCATGTCAATGTCGCCCTTTAACATCCAGTCTGGAATATGATCACAAGTGACCAGCCTGACAATGAGTCACCACATGCGTCCTAAGCCAGTACTTAAGGTCCAATCTCAGTTTTAGGCTCCCTATGAATATAAACCCAGACATCATCAGAGGGAGAACGATAGAATATTAAAAAGGCTGCCGTCATGAATGAATCACTACTGTTGTTTTAGAACCACATAATTTTAGGAGCTGATACATATTTGGAAGATCAGCGTCAAGATATTAACCATTTATTTGTGTACCTTTGGTCTGCTGTGCAAAGCATACAATACACACCATGATTTCAAAGATCTCTGGTAATGAAGGTCCAAAAACTCCAACTCCTTACACATCAACACGATCGCATCAATAATTATCTGCCTGCCCATACATTTTTAAAGACAGAATCACACGCAGCGTGCTCGTATTCAATAATTTAATTTCTTAATTCTTGTTTTGATTCATTTATTATTTAGCTGGTTAACAGCAACAAGAACAAAATATATTAAAGGGCTCTCCAACACTAATTCTCTTTGGATTATATTTGACGGGGCATTTAAAAACAACAGAAACGCATCACATCTGTACAGCCGAGTGTAAATCTTCAATCGGAAAGGATTACAGTCAGCTACTCACGCCGCTGTCACAAGTGTCATTTTGATGAAATCAGCTGCCGGCAAAGGAATAACTTGAGCTGGCCACTAGTAATCATACTGAATGTGGACAAAACATTGGGTCATCACACTAGCCTGGAAGCCATCCCGACTTCCCTGACCCAAGAAACCTTAGCGCCACTGGTCTGGAATCACCCCATACTTCCTGCCGGGCAAAATAAGGGCACTTTTATGACGCCGTAACCTACGCACGCAACCAATGTGAGTCATTAATACTTCATCAGTCTGGCTCGCTCTGTAACAACGCATTCATTCATTTTTGCTTTCACTTTCTGCTTCACTTTCAAAAATGGCAACTGAAACTTTCTGCAAATTTCCAAAACAATCAATTCGAAAATTGGAGATGGAGATGAAGAACCAGCTGGAAATAGTAAAGCAGAAGCTACTACCAAACGGTCCAATCACGGCTCTTGCGTATGCTTAGTTACATTTCTGTGTAGTTGTCCGCATTGTTTCCGTAGCACTGCAGATTTTGGTTTATTTACAACAAAATCCCTCCAATTGGTTGTAGAATTATCCAACGGTGTGCAGAGGTGTTTTTATCTTTAAAATATGGAACTGAAATGGTGCTTTAAGCTAGGTTGCCATCATGCTTGCCACATTGGTTCTATTCAGTTTTTACAATGAGGGGACTTGAATGAAATGGAATGAATTCTTTCCTCACACATTTTTCTCCACGGCCTTACGTGAATTCTTTGTTTTACTCAGAGCCCACAGCTGCTGCAATAATCAATTTGGAATCGTATGAAAGGAGAAAGAAAATAATGTTGATGCTTTGGGCCTACGGAGGTTGTAAATATGCCTGCTCCGTCGACGGTCATTTTCACCCCCACCCCTCAGCTCTTTTAAAAGCGGTTAAAATCGAAACTGCCATCACGATTGTCGCCGATTAGTGACTAAATGCTTCATTAAACTGTACACGGAGTCTACGGCCCCGCTTTCGAACACGAGCAGACGAATGCGTACCTAGTTTCAAACATGAAATATGGGATTCACCAGCTCCCCCAGAAGGTCTGGCAGAGGGGGGAAACAGAAGGAGCTATTTTCTCTCACTCTGAAGAGGCTTGTTTTCATTTTTCTCCTGCTCTTTTTTTTCTTTTTACATTTTGGGGCTTGTGCTGCTACGTTTGAAGTATTAAGTCTCATCTTAAGACTAATTGGACAGCTATCGCCCCACATTTTTTTATTTTTTTTTTACCCGATTTGCATTACAGGCCACATTGATGCAGAAATATCTCATTGTAATTTTGGGGCAACTTCAACACCTCAAGTCATTCTAACAGGAAACTGGAGCTGAAAACGCCTGCACTTTCATTTGGGGAGGTTTCTTCCATCGCTGTCCCTGGAGGCATACATTTGCACAAACACACACACACACAAAAGAGGAGATTAGGATGAATCGGGGTTTGTGGTTGATAATCATCTACAGAGCACACAAAGGCAAGCACACACATAGAGCCCCGACAATCCTGCCTGAGCATGTCTGCGAGCCATGCAGCCACCCGAGTTGAATTTGAGTGTGCGGTTTTGTCAGCTCGGTGCACACACACACACACACACACACCTGCAATCACATCGGTGCCAAAAAAATCTGCACCAGCCAGCCAGCCCCGCATCCCCTGCTCTCGTTTCAACGCGGATCCGTAGAGATAGATGTCCGTGCGTGCAAGGGGCTATCTCTGCGCACTTGTGCAAAAATAAAATAAAATAAAATAAAATAAAATAAAATAAAATAAAATAAAATAAACGGAGCATCGCTTAATTTTGAGGCCTCGCGTCCTAGGAGGAGGCGAAAACCAGAGCAATGCAGCACACCGTGCACGGGGGGAGTGGGGGTGAAAAAAAAAACAACAAAAAAAAAACGCACGGATCCAGACACGGGCAGCCTCGCTGGCACTGGAGGGCGATTGTGTTTGCACCTCCGTGTGCGCGTTTGAGTGTGAAGGAATGCAACACAGTGACACATTCGCCTCTTCCAGTGCAAAAGAAAGGGAAAGGAAGGAAGAAAAAAAACGCACGGTCGATTCACACAAACGCACACGGATCGGGCGAGATTTCCGACGGGCAAACGCGCGTCCGCTCCGAGCGTTTTTTTTTTGTTGAAATCTTTCCGTTTCCACCCCTCTGTCGTTTCAACATGGCAGCAGCTCGCCAGAGAGACGGCGGAGTGGGCTTGAAAAACTGGCTCAAAACGCGCGTCGATCCGAGAAGTGGGGGACCGGCGGGGCTCGGGGAGGACCACTTGGCCGCGCACCTCGCTCGGTTCCCCGCGGCTGAGACCTACGATCGACAGACGCTGCCACCAGCAACCAGAGTGTTTAGGGTTTAATTGCAAACCTACAGAGCAATTTCCTCCCCCTCTTTTTTTTTTTTTTTTTTTTTTTTTTTACTGAAAACATCCCGTTCCCCAGCTCCAATCACAACACTGCAAACTTAAAGGCTGCTTTAAAAAAGGAACGAAAAGGGGCCACAAATGAAAAAGGGTTTCGCGCACATCCGTTCCCTCTGCAGCCTTGAAAACAGCTGCACGCAACAACCGGGAACGGATGCAACGTGAAAGCCCCCCTTTCAGCGTTTTCAGATCGCATGCGGATTTTCCGCGCCACGGGTCGGAATGATGTGTGATCCGTGCGCCCCCAGCTCGCCCCCGCCGCCTCATCCCGCTCGCTCGCCGACGCGTCCGCCCGCGTTCGCTGCGCTACGGCCCGAGCACGATTTCCTCATTATTTCTCGGACACTCACTTTCGAAGCTGCTCCCGCATCGCCCGGCTGATCAGAGCCCTTCCCCCGAGTCCGGTGGAAATGAACCGATGTCCCGGTGTGCGACCCAGGCGATGTGCCGACCCCCTCCGCGGTCCGGGTGAAGCGTCCTCCAACCAGAGAGAGATTGTGTGTGTGGAGACTTGTGTGTATGTGTGTGTGTGTGTGTGTGTATGTGTGTGTGTGTTGTGTCGGTGTGTGTTCCGATGGGTTTGCAGAGGCTGACTGACCGGAGAGACACGACGATCAATCCCGAAAGGAACACAACCAAGCCCACTTCCGCTTATCGGTTCAAAATAAAAGCTTCGGCCGTTAAAGCCACTGTAAGAATGTATCTTTGTCAATGCCCTAGCTCAGGGGTGTCAACCACTGTACAACCCTATCTGCTCTTGCCCTTTACTTTTTCCAGTCTCTTTATTTCTTAAAGTCTAATTTATGCAGTACAGTTTTATTTTTATGCTTATTTAAGTGTTTTCTGTACAATTACGGGCCTACACGCAAAAAAATTAAAATGACCAAGTCAAATTCACATGGGGCACCAAGAACTACCTTCTTCTGAATACCTCCAAGACCAAGAAAATGGACTTTAGAAGGTCTAAGCACCAGCCCTGTCAGTCAGCGTCAGAGGGGAGGACATTGAAGGGTGGCAAACCTTTAAGTTCTTAGGGGTGCACCTCAACAACAAACCACAGCACGTACAGAAAGGGACAGATCCGACTCTTCTTCCTTCGGAGGCTTAGGTCCTTCAATGTGTACACATGTTCTACCATGTTCTACCTTGTTATGCGGTCTGTTGGGGGTGACAACATGACCCATAGGAACTTCTAAGAGACTGGACAAACTGGTTAAGAAGGCTGGGTCTCTGATCGGTGCAGTGCTCTGTCCACTTACTAAAACAGTGGACAAATCTCGTCATCTTAAGTACTACTGTATATTTATATTGTAGATTTCACAGACACGTACAGAGGTTTTATTATCTGTTATACATCATTTATTACCTTTACAAAAACCCAACCTCAACCTGATACTTCGAATTCTGAATTTCTTCTCCATTAGTTCTGTTCTTTTTTTTTTAGAATGAGGCGACGGATTGAAATGGGACCAATTAATTCCTCACACGTTTTTCTTTACGGCCTTTGGTGAATTCTTTGTTGTTGTTTTCACAACCCACGGCTGCTGCAATAATCAATGTGGAACTGTATGAAAGGAGAAAGAAAATAATGTTGATGCCTTCAGCTTAGGGAGGTTGTAAATACGCCTGCTCCCTCGATGGTCATTTTTCCCCAACTCTTTTAAAAGCAGTAAAATCGAATCTACCATCACGATTGTCACCGATTATTGACTAAATATGTTATTAAACTGTGCATGAAATCTAAGGCTGAGAGGCTAAGAATGCCACTTCAAGCCGGAATAACAGATTTGCATTATAGGCCACATTCACTTCACACACTGATGCAGGCAAATTGAAGGAAAGAAGTCATTCAAACAGGCCACAGGATCTGAAAAGGCCTGCACTTTGATTTGGGAACACAAAACACTCACTAATGACACTTTCACACTACAAGAATGTCTACGTAGTTCCTGGAGTATTTTTCATAGTTCCTGGAACTTTCTGAGGAAGTGCAGTAAAACGTACAAGTAATATATATATATAATGATCTTTTTCGGTTTTAGACAGTAATTGCTGGCGCCAGATTAATATCTCTAACCCATCAAATGAGAACTTTCACCTGGGCCAATTACTGCGCACTAACAACAAACTCATCTTTCGTTAGCAAATTAGCTATTCTACTAGTGGTAGATGTATCAGTGTGACAAAAAAAGCACTTTGATTAGGTAGAAAAGCGCTCAATGAATACAAAACTATTTACCATCAGTAGCGCTGCCTAGGGATGCGTGTGGAGACACACTTTAATGCCAGGTGTGGCCGAAGGTACTTAAACCTGGTCACTTGAGTTTGGATTACCCCAATTGTTTGAGGACCAACAGGAAGAAAATTGCCCTATAAATACAAGACCATTTACCAAGAATGTTAAATACAAGATGTGGCTAAATATAGCATCCCAACTGTTTCTTATTAAAACTGACTTCCTGTAAAGCCTGCGTTCCATTTTAAGGGCTAATTATTATATTCTGACTTTTTGTAGGACCCTTGCCAATTGTTTAACTACCTTGTCCATTATCCACAATGTCCCATTCCTGGGCTGTGCTAGGTGAAGCTTGTTAATGTTGAACAGCATATCTTTCATGCCATATACCTAAAAACAAGACATTATGTGATATGCTATGAACACGTAGGACACCCGAAAAGGCTTTCGGATCGCAAGAACTTCCTGCACCTTTCGTAAACCTTTGTTTCCACAATGCAGTAAAAGAGAATGATTAACCCAGCCTAAGCCTGCTTTAAGTGTGCGGCAAAAGGCCTGGATTTCGGTGTACATACCCTTGGCGAATGTAATTTTGCAGTCCAAGCGATCACTCGCCTACAGCTGTGCAATCAACAGCTCTTAATGGCCCCGGAGCAAATCCAACAAGGAGACACATTCAGACGTTGGTGTTGCACAGAACCAAGGGATGTAGCTAAATCAGCATTCCTATTGGCGTCCCGAAAATGAACTACCTTCCCCAGTGGGTAGTCACCCTCGGAAAGTTACAGAACTGTCTGGTCCGAAAGTGGGACAAGAGTTCTCTATCACGGACCTTGTGTCTGGGAATTCCTGTGAACTAAGCAAAGAGTATAATTAACCTTCCAATTGGTTTGAAGACCTGTCGTCACCAGAGGGGAGGTCTACATTTTAACTTAATGCAAGGGCCATAAGAGTCCTTAGGGATAGGGTTAGGGTTAGGGTCTACTGCTCATTTTTTTCCAATGCCCTCAAGTAAGTTAACCCAACCCTGGAATTTTATGACAAAACGGGTAGATAAAAGCAATGAAAGTTGGTATGGTAACGCAGTGTGGCCTGAACCATACATGCTTTTATTTTGAAAATTCTGCATGTTTCCCATCTACTCCTGCCAGTCTCCAGGAAACTTAGCAGCTCAGCTAGAAGAGGAGGAGGAGCTCAGGCTCCCTACCTCTGCCTCCCTTCCCCCCACCCTGCTGTTTCTGAAAGCAAAGGAGCCTCCACACCATCAGTGGAGGTTTTTCACCTCTCTCACCACAGAGAGAGAGAGAGAGAGAGGGAGAGGGAGAGAGAGAGTCTGCTTTTCATGGACACATTTCCATATTCAAGGCCACGGAGGGAGAGAGAGAACAAAAGAGGGTCAGGGAAGAAAAAGATAAGAAAAGAGGATGAGACAAAAAAAAGGAAAGGAGGGTGGGGGGAAAAAGACACCAAAGTGTGCTTTTTGCTTTTACATGGCACACAGGAGAGGAGATAGAAAGGGGGAGGGATTGTGGAGGAAGAGGAGGGAGGCAGGGGGTTCTCTTTGCTTTGGGAATCAGTGCTCGAGGCGTGAGAAATGTAGGGCTACGTTGCACCAGCGGCGCAGCGAAATCAGCCCGTAATTTATATGCAGGTCTCACCCTGCCACGGCAGCGGTGTGTATTTAACACCTGAGCGTTAATGGGCGAGGGTGAGAGAATGAGGCATGCAACAATTCCTGGAGAAGGTGGTTCCAAGGCACCTTCGCAGGGGAAGGGTGGCGGGACTGTTGCGAGTGCTGTAACGACGGTGCCGGCGAAGCAGCCGGCCGGCCATATGCTGTTGCACTGTCGTGTCCTGAATGTGCCTTACGGTGCGCTCGTGTGTGTTAGACACAGTGTGGGTGTTGTCAAGCGAGTAGTCCGTCGCGCACCGGTTATAAACAACATTTTTCAATCAATTCCCATGTGTGTATAGCACAGATGTGTGTGTGTGTGATCAGCTGGCACTCACAGTGTGTCCGCCGTCAGGTCAGGTCCAGCCTTTTCTCTGCATGTGGAGAGGAGAATCTGTCACTTGTCTTTCTCCTCCACCTCCACCTCCACCAACGTGCTCCTTTCTCAAGCATGTATTCCGGGTTAATTGCACATTAAACGGCCAGTTACTGCACGCACTCACGAGCCGATCATGACACACTCGAGACAAACCCGAGTGTTTCTCTCACTCTGACATTGTTAGGGTGAATACTTGATTCTGACAGGCAGGAGGGTGTCCATTAACTCCCAATAAAGGGCAAATGCTTCCAGTAAAACTGTCTGCTAATTGTTCTAAATGGATGCCCTGGCTCAGCCGGTGAAGTGGGCGACTATGGCGACGGGGGCGTGGTCAAAGCCTTTAAAATTTCGAAAGAAACGCGTCAACAAGGTACCATATTTGGCCGTTGACAAAAATTTTTCGCAAGATGAATATTCAGTTAATGGAAGCAGCCACATTGAGCTGTTGGATGAAGAGCTGCAGGTGAAGGCTGTTAGCAGCTGTGGTTTCTTTCAGAATCGTGCATAAGGTGGCATTATGACAATCTCAACACAAACCTAACATCTTTAATCCTTTAGGACCTAAATATCCGTCCACGAATGAAAAAAAATCTTGCAGTATTTGAATTAGCGTAACTCTACAATGGACAAAATTCAAAGTGTGCCAGAATACTGGGAAGTTGCGCTTTAATGATGACACGCAGCAGGTTGGGGGGCAATATAAGACCAGGGAGACCTAGGAAAAGATAGATTTTTGCAGGAATTTGTTGGTAAAAACAAAGTTAGTTATACCCTTGAGATGTTCAGCGTTCAGCCACACTTTGAATTTTGTCAATAGCGCAAACCATTGTGAGTTACAGTAATTCAAAAAATGCACTGACGACAAGTTCGGCAGTGCGCACCGTCTTCAAACTCTCCGCTGCTGCAACACCGCAATCGTCTGTTTTTGCACCGTACGCCATGCAAACTTATCCGTTTGCTCTGACATTTGCAACATTTAGAACTAAGTTCGCACGGGCTTATCAAATAGAATAACAAATCAGGTTCAGGGTGTCTGAACAATGCTTGGCCAAGCAAGATCACTTTGTACCAGGTCTGCAGGGATTGAAGTGCGGCCAAATTTCCCCTTGCCTCTCTCCGTCAAACCTGTTTTTCATCTTTAGCTCCTTGAAATTTCCTGGCCATACCAACTCAGCAACGGAGCACCCTGCAGCGGCGAGGCACAAGTTGCGAGACTGCGCTTACCACCGCGCTAACGCACCACCACCTCCAAACTTCTGCTGTATGCTGATGAGTGGTAAACAGTCTCCCAGCATTCAGCAGAGCACTGCAGCACAACCAGGGATTAAACTGCCTTCAGGACACCACTTCTTCTTTTTATTTTGTTCTATTAAGCAGTGCCTTACAAATCTTCCCCATTATCTGGCAATAGCATTAGCTTGGATATATTGCTGTAGGACTTTTTAATGTAAGCTTGAACACATTTTTTAATGCATGCTTTTAGTTTATAAAGCTGTTAAAGGGGCATTGAACACTGGTTCCTTTAAAATCCAAGAAGACCAGGAGAATTACGGGCCATGTCAGACTTTGTATTAAGATCCGATCTGGGCTAGCCGATCCCAAGTGACCAGCTTTATTTAAGTTTGCGTGTTCAGACCTGGCATTAACATGCATCTCCAAATACGTCTCCAGTTCCAATCTTAGTTTTGCGCCTTGTATGAAAATAAATCTGACATCATCAAGAGCACAGTAGAATATTATGGGCTACACAGCTATAACTACAACTCTGGAAGTTGCCATAAGTACCGTAATCTCCGTTAATAAAGGTCAATAAAGATGTTGGCAACTGACGAAATATGTAGCTTAACCACACATGGTTCTCTCAAATGTGATCTCAATGCATCCCCCCGTCTTTTACTTGATTGATTCTTAATGCAAGGTTTGAATGGGCCCTGAGCTTCAAACTGTCTGCCAATTCTGCAGTGTTATCTTTGCCATACAGCTGTTAGCTAATGGAAAACAAGCTTATTCCTTCGAGAACCGAAGGATG
Source organism: Mugil cephalus (assembly GCF_022458985.1). Lineage (NCBI taxonomy): Eukaryota > Metazoa > Chordata > Actinopteri > Mugiliformes > Mugilidae > Mugil > Mugil cephalus. The sequence goes on from NC_061792.1 coordinate 3,777,423, forward strand.
AAACACCACTGATCAAACCAAAACTCTCTCCTGTTGGCCTGAACTTATGGTACATTCCATTTACCTCGGAGAGCGGAATTCGGTATTGAGAATGACGTCACACCCTGAGTTATCGGCGTTCCAGTTATAGAAGGCGGAAAACTAGATGGCCGTGTTCATGAATGCGCTTACCTTTACCGAATATAACTCGTGTTCAAGTTTTTTTTTTACTACACAGCTACACAGATTGTAAATTGAACAGATAACTCGAACCAACTCTTAAGCATTTTTTACTAGTATTATTTACAGTGACGAAATTTACATGAGGCAGAAATTTTAAAAAATATTCAGAAGTTTTAATTGTTTAATGTACACATAGAAAAAAAATACACTATTATTAATCACAGTTTACCACAATACTGTTTCGCACTGTTTTGGTTTTATTAGGCTATTTCTTTTAGCCGTTGTTAGTGCGACATGGACTCATAGTTCCCACATAACACATGAAAAACTTAAATTACACTGTAACAATATTTTGCCATATGTCAAAAAATACTGTATGTACTCATCAGAAGTACTAATAAATGGAACATTACAGGAGCTCTTAACTACTGTTTACACATGGGGCAGCCATCTTGGTAACTCAACTCGGGGGTGGTGAGGATACTACGACTTTCTGAGTAGAAAGTCCGCCTTCAGGTGGCGTTCTAATTGAAGATTCCATCTCAGAACTCACAAATTCCGACTTCTGAGTACAAATGGAAGGCACCATTAGACGTAGGCTATTGATTTGATGTCGCTATGTTGGGAACTGATTACATTCAGACGCAGGTCTGCCAGGTCAATCAAATCTTTTGGATGGGCTTTATGTGGTGATGGACAGAAGAATTAACAGTGATCTAGTTATACACGTCATCTGAGCACTGTGGTTAAGAAACCATTGGTTGTAAAACTGTCCAATGACGCGCAGAAGTATTTTTTCTTTGTATCGGTTAAAACATGCTTAATAATGAAATCCATAGCTGGGAAAAGCCTGAACTACAACCACTCGTTATAAAGCCGCTCTGCTTGGTTAGGATTAACACACTGTTCTGTGCTTTGATTCTCTAAAACTGACTAAAGGTACACTTGCGGTCAGATTAAGGGGCAACTACGACGACGTCCGACAAATAAATAAAGTTAAATACAAAGTGACAAACAAGATGAATGAATGAATGCGGGCTGAATGGACAGCAGCTGTTTAGGATCAAACCGCAGCACATGCCACACGGTATTGTTCCAACTTGAATCACTAAATAACAAATCACCAAATAACATTTTGGTTGCATCTCATTTTCTTTTTACGAAATAAATTCCCTGAAGAATTACAACTAGCTAGTGGAGCTAAGCAACACACATCACACATTTGTTTTCCAGAAAATTATTAGAGACTTACAAATGTAAGCGATAATAAGCTAGCGTTTTTCTTTTTGCCTTACTTGGACAATCAACCTAAAGGCATAAGGGACATTTTTATTTAACCGAGAGAACTTAAATCTAGCTTAAAGTTTAAATAGATGAATGATCTTTGCACTTTTTGGTATTCATTTTTTAGACTCTAAAGTAAAACAAATTAATAATTTGGATGAATAAAGAAGATGACAATGACAAAGAAGGAGAAGTTGTTTCCGGTAGTCAAAGAATAACCTTTCTGTTGATAGACCACGGACATGACTTTGAATATTCAGATGTAATTTTTTGACACTTTATGCACTTTTATTTTCGTCATGTTCATAGAAAGAAAATTAAAGCTAAAGCTAACTTTCTGTTTTTCATTTTTGAATACAGAATGAAAGAATGTTTTTGGATTTAAAAATTGAAACTCGAAGAGCAAACTTGAAAAATTAATGAAATACCAGCGAAAAATTTGGTGGCGTTTTATATTTTTCACTGGCCAGCAAATAAAATGTGCAGACCTTTGAAATCCAGGGAAACCAAATCAAAATAAAAAGGCACGGTGATATTTGTAGATACACTGGTTTGAGTTTTTTTGACAAAAAGAGAAATTTCGAATATCACCAGATTTATCCTTCAACTGAGTGTATGATTACTATAGATGTAATTTCTCATGTTATTGGATGGAACATTAGTGTATTAGGCGATGTTAGAAGTTTGGTTGCCAATGCAAAGCACATTTTGCTTCATCTGACAAAAAGGTAGATGAGAGTTTGTGTAAAGCTAGGGAAGAGGGAAGTGGATGCGCTAGCCCATGGCTCAGAGGTCTGTACTCACTTGATGTAGTAGGGCACGTTGTTTGGGGAGATTCCCAGCTCGAAGGGACGCTCCACGGATCCTGTGGAGGAAAAGAAGACGAGAAGTGGGTGGCGCCAATTCAACTCTTGGCGCGCTATTCCTGTAGGTCTAATATGTCCGTAGAGGAGATGTGCATGCAGAAGTTGCAAAAATGACACGAGTTTCCTTCAGGGTAATATACATGATAATGAAAACAGCAGAAAAACATGAAATATGGCAAACTGCCTCATTTATTATGCCCACAAGGCTTGGCATGAAAGCAGACTGCGCTTTCTGGGAATTGCTGGCACAGACGGAGTGCGTCTCCGACCAATCGGGTTGCTTCGTTGAAACTACCTGCCGTATAAGCGTTATTGTGCCTCACAGGTGAAATTTGCTGCATTTAACAGAACGCTGCCTTGTGGGACCACCGCCAGAACACATGCTGCGTACTGTATATATGAATATCCTTTCATCATCAGCGTAAACTTTATTATAACCCATTACCACCTCCCTGTCTGCCTCGTTGGATCTATTATATTATTATATTAGAATTCCCAAGACAGACCTCTAAACACAAACAAGTTTTTGTCCCTTACTTCAAATTCAATGTGCAATATGTAGCCGCTGTTCCGCAACTTCGCAGCATATGGCTGCTATTTATTCCATGCCTCCTCTTTGTTTGTTCCTTTCTTTAGCTTTTCTAACAAGCCCCAAATGATTCTTCAATTTTAATCACCACCGTGAGCGTGAGAGCGATGTGAGCTTTTTTTTTTTTTTGTTATCTGCGGCTGTTTAATTGGTTTGCAGATGAGATGTAATTAGTGGCTTCCGGTGGACAAAAAGATGACCCGCAAACGCAAATTTTTTACTCGTCAGCTCTGGTTTCTAATTCAGAGGAAAGGTGTCAAATGTTGCGTGGGGGAAGTTTTGTATTCTTTTTGGGAAGACTGAATACACGGCTATTTAAGGCTCGGTTCAGGCCTGGCATTCACATCTGTCCAGCACAACAGGATCCCAAGCGGGTGGCTTAAAGTACAGGTGTGAACACTTTTTTAACAATTATTTTTTAGTATACTGTCATTTAATAAAATGATCTGACACAATAATAACCTGGATTGCCTTGATTGTACAGTTTGTCGCTGTAGCACAGTGGTTCCCAAATGTTTTCCCTTCCTTTTGATGAGACAGTTGTTCTTCTCCCCATCTTTCTTTTACTTCTATTGTTGTACTTTCCTTTCTCTCCATTAGTTGCTGATATATTGGGCATAATAGAGATCGACCAATATATCGTGCAGCCAATATATTTGTGTTTGTTACTGGTATCGGTATTGGCCGATATGCGGGTGCGTTCACTGATACATATACCCCCCTGGTAACATTTACAGACAGGCGCAAACACAGGCAGCCCTGTGCTTCTGGAGACGCTGCAGACCCGTGCAGCCCATACATTGCCCCTCCCCCAGTAACAGAGTACGTGCAGCTGGAAGTTGGAAAGTGCTTGTACTTATAGGCGTGTTGAGCACCCCCTTTTTTTTTTTTTTTTTTGGACATGACACAATGATATTCATGACACAATGATGCATCATTATATCATGTAAATGGAGGGAGAAAAAGCAGTATCAGCTATAAATATCCGCACACAGAAAAAAAAACTGCACCGGCCATCGGCCAATGCTAATGTAAACAAAAATCGGTTGGAAAAACTTCATACCGGTTGATCTCTAGTACATATTACTCTATATTTCTTTATTTCCTTGAGTTGTAGGGGCCTGCTCTAGCCTACTCTACCTTACTCTGTTCTTGACTAGATTTAGATTTTTCAACGTTACGTTCGTACAGCTACTGTACAGATCAATGAACAGCCAGATGAGTCACAGTCTCTATAAACTCTCTGCTTAGTATCGTTTACTCAGTTGGTCAGTGACTTGCTCATGGCCGAGCGCTGTGTCACCCTTGCTCTCCAACTGAGGCATCATTTACTGAGCGCCTCCGAGCGAGATGCTGCCGATGGGGTGGTCGCACGCGCACAAGCACAAATGGAGTGTTCACGTTTTGAGCGTCGTGTCAGCTTTAAATTGTGTGATGTGCGCAGACAGGTGGATCGTTGAGTGTGTTTTACTCACCAGGCAGTAGGCCAAAGTCCCTGTGAGCATCTGTCAGTTGCTTCAGATGCTCTTTGATGGAGACCTGAGGGAAAAAGTAGGGAACACATTACGAGAAATATATTTATGTATGTGCCTATTCTGACGTATTTGTACTAGAACCAAAGTAATAAAAAAATGTATCAGTACAACACATTTAAGTTCTTGATTTAAAGGTAGCTTAACTACACCAAAAATGCATAAATTCCCCTAAAGGTCGAGATAGCATTGAGGGCTAAGCTAAGCCAGCTATGGTTTGATACATAAGGCTGGGCGATATAGTATGGTTTTGAATAATGATTTTGAATCAAATGTCTAAAGCACAGGCCAGTTCTCTGCAGTGGCCAGGACTGCTTCAAGTTAGCCAAAATGTCTGATATTGTGTCCATACATGCGAGAAAAATTACAAAATGGCCAAGCATGGCAAACTACGCTGTCCCCATTAAAGTGTTGCTAACGTGCCTGTTGGCATACGCCACCTATTCAAATTTTGAATGGTGAAATAAGCACATGCGATAGCTTGGTGCATCACCATGTTAGTGGATGTCAAAAAAAGTTTGCTCAACTTTGATAACAGCCATCACGTATTGACACAAATGGCCAGTTTTCTTTTCCCGCTAGTGTAGACTCATCATGGGTTTCACCTCTTCACACCAAGCTTGTCACTCCTCTAGTCAGATGGCTATGGGAGTTCCCAATCTATCCATTACTATTTTGCCATAATCTCTGCCATCCAATCATGACATTGTTGCCAAACTTTACATTTGTAAGAATTCCGGTGACCTTTCTCCACAAGATCCAACTCCCGTCCACTCATTAAGGGCCCTGATCAAGCTCCTCAGAGTCCACTTCTCGTTGAGAACACATTATCTTCCTCTTCCCCACATCACCACTACCAGTGTTTAGACCCAGGATTTTATTCTGTACTAAGCATACTAAGCATGGCCTCCCCCCGTAAAACCGGATATGATCGCCCAAGACTTTTTTTGTTGCATATGTTATCAAACAAAATCCTTATTGTTCACTCAGATCTGGTTAAAATGGTTTCGCATTCAGTCCGGCATGGGCCAGACATCTGTGCTTTCCAACGTGAATCTAACAGCATGACAAACCTGCAAAAGTGCCAGGAACAACAGGAACGACAAGCAACAGAGCCTCAGAGAGGACTCCCAAAACCACAATTAAAAAGCAGAAAACATGCCTCACTTTCCAGTGTCACCCTGCTGCCATTTAGATAAAAAAAAAATGATAATTTCTTTATCGCCCAGCCCTAGCTTCACAGTGCTAGTATCAAGCATGTTGACACAATTTGCATTTGTATTACAGTGCGCTATATAAATAGCTCCATTTTGTAATTGTTGCTAATTTACATACGCTTTCACCAGAATTATACATTTTTATTGCATATTTTACTGCATGCACCAAAAAAAATACTACTGTATCTAATTAATTCCTATATGTTAGGTTCTCATTTGAAGTCTAATTATATAATGCAATTAAAATAATGTCAAGGACCGCCTTCATCAAAGAAATTCAATCCTGGGAAACATTATTAAACTTTCAGCCCTCATGCTTCCTCAGATAATACAAATCTTCATAATGTGATGACGGAGATGCACTGGGGATACGGCTTTTATGTCTGCGACGCTATGAACTGTGGCACATGATATACAAGTTGCAAGGATAGAGGGAGAAAGACAAGAGGCATGGGGCGATAGCTGAAATTGTAGTGGAGGAATAAGAGACAGCGCTAAATCCAAATTTCATGTGCCGTTTTTCATCGCCACCGTGAAAATGCTATCTTCACCTTTGACGGCTTTTATGCTTTAACTAAATTTAAAGCGCTGAGAATTCTCGGGAGGATTCCTCCGCTCCAAACACAAGCCTGAAAAACACACAGATGTCAAGCGGACAGGCAACACAGTTTTGCCGTATCGGGGTACAGACAAAGTGATGTTTGACTGATACAGGGGAGGAAAAAACACCAAATTTAGCTCCTGCTTAGTTCAGATTTTCAGTGTTTGAACTTATCGTACATCTTACAAAGTGACAAGATATAGCTTCTTTATGCGACAGTAGGGTGAAGCATCGGCTTTCTTTGAGCTTTAAAGCCAAGGTTCAACATCTACGGAGACATGCTTATTTACTTTCCTGCTGGGCTACTGGTTTGAGAAGCAGCTTTGGGTTCACTGGTTCAAAGTCTATGGCTGAGGAGACTTGAGCAAGGACCTAGAAATCTGCTCCCTGGGCACCTTGGATTGCTGCCTGTTGTTCCAAAAAGAATGATTTGTATTCACTTATATGGATCTTGAAGCAGGAGTCCAGTAGCTTAGTGAACAGCTAGAACCTAGGACTTCTAATTCAGTTAACTGTTAAGTATTTGCTGGATTTCTGTTGGTTTCCAAAATTATTCCAGCAGGTAACTCCAGGTAAAAACACAAGTTGTGTATGTATTGTACAGTATACACTTGTTTCATCCTAGTTTCATATTTTTACGTTCAGCACAGTTGTCTGGCCATGGCTAGCTAACAGTTGTGAAGAGTGCACATTCGGATAGTCCAACAAGAGTCAGAGTCATTCTGCTGTAAACAGTGCTATGACTACATTGCTGTTACTCTTTTGTCTGCCACCCTATAAAGTCGACCCAAACCATAGGCAGACTTTAATTTATTCACACTAATATTAGTTCACAGCTTCAACAAAGCCAAAAAAAAAGGTTGGTAGAGGAAGTCGGGGCTCGGTCCCAGGCTAGCTAGCAAGTCATTACTTTAGTTTTCCGTTTCCTGCATTATTTTCACGTAAAGATTGAGATAGTCGGTAAATTCGCCAGTTTGATGTACTACTTATGTTACTAGTTAACAGAACTTGCCATATTACTTGGGGCACACCACCAAAAATGGGATCCACAACTGCCACAGATTGAAAATAAAGTACACGTACTGCTAGTTCATTAGCATCTTTTGCTGAGCTTCTTTCTAACCCAAAAAATCCATTTAGTAAAGAAGGCCTTAAAATGCTCAGAAAATACGAACATTTGAACAACTACAAGAACAACTGGGAACAATCTAGCTTCAAAGAGGGAAAAAAAGCATAATCTGATTCAAAGAATCATTAAACTTCTGTTTGCAAGAATCTATTAGCCAACTGTCACTTCTGCTGTGCTACTTGCAGTCTTATTTTTTTTTCTGTTTGGAGGATGAATACCAAGAAATGGGTTAATATTAATGTGGATCATGAACTACTGTGCATTATTCATTGGTCCTGTGTGTTCGCCATCAACTTCTTCAGCCTACGTGAGGATGAATACTTCACTGCAACACTGTTCTATCTGAAAATCAGCTCTCTCATTCATCTGACGAATAATTCGTAAAAAAAAAAAAAGAAAAGAAAGAAAAATGCCAGCTGATTTCCTGGTAGTCTGGTAACAACATTTCCCTAGCAAGCTGCATCCCGAACGTTGCCCTGAGGACCCGCCGCACGTGAGTAGTCACTGATGCTTCCTGACACGGTGTTCAATGATCTAATGTTCCCGGGCAACATGTGCAGCTCGGGTTGGCATGTGGAGCTCTGATTAGCAGCAGATTTCTGGTCCAGGAAATAAAAAATTAAAGTCTTAAAGGTGTCTCAACTTTCTTTGAGAGAAGTCTTGAAACTGAGGGACTGAGATGGGTTATTATCTCTGAGTGGACAGGCTGCCTGATTGACCATGTAGCCTTTCATCCCTAGCCCAAATGATACGGCCGCTGATGACACGGCGTCAGGGGAATGTGTGTGGTTCATGGAATTGGATGAAGAACAGATGAAATGACGACAGCGATGAGCAGTCCTTTCTTCCCATGTGACACGAAACCAAACGCTCGAAATTACCTTCGAGTCTGCCTCACCCAGTCCGTTTCTGCCCGAGTTGTTTTTCGGCGTATCCACGGTAACCTAATTAGAATCCACAAACGAGAGGAGCGGGATTGTTGAGGAGGAATTTGTCGCAGTTACTCAAGAGCGCACCGTGTCCCAGAGTTGGCTAATCAGCTTCGACGTGGAAGTGACTTGAATGTGCAGGTACACACACACACACACAAACACACACACACACATACCTGTCCAACAAAAGCCCACAAGCACTCACCTAAAATTCAAGCCACTAAAGCAGAAACTCACACACGGGATGCCAATATTCCTGGGCAAACACAACTCTGGCAACGAATTGCAAAATGAAAACTGGCTTTTCAAAAATCCTCAATTTCATCCAACTTCAAAACTTCAATTCCTCTCCAAGATTTCGTCTCACAATTTCGAATAAATGCAAATTTTCTTTTGGGTTAATGATGCTTTTAATTTTAAGAGGGTTCTAGACTTTGGAATATCTGGCAAGCTGGCCTAACACACAAACCAGATGTCACCAGCGTTGCCAGAACGAGCTGCTTCGTGGCCAATTTGAATTTCTACTAAAATTTGGGCTTGTGTTGGAGCATTTTGGCGGCTTCTCATCACTTTTTCAACCTGTTCTGAAGTGCATATACTATTACCAGGACAGTGTGCGAGTGTGGTTGCATGAGCAAACTGAATGTGCTTCGTTTGTGAAGGAAGACAACGTCTTTTGTAGTGTCATTAGTCTGTCTTCACATAACAAGAAGTGTTTGGTAAAACTGTATGCATTACCTCTTTTTTTCAAAAGATATGGAGAACTACGGCTTCACAGTGGCCAGACTGTTTGGCAACCAAACACCAGACTGAAGAGTTCAGACAGAACCAGGGCTCACCCACGCTCCACCGAAAAGCAAAGAACGAAAGTGTGCACCTGGAGCAGCTTCCAGCGGGTGTTGAGATCCTTGATGCGTTCCAGGTTGCTAGGTGACAGCTGGATATCCGGCGGACCGAAAGTGGACGCCAACTGGTTCATGAGCGTCACGTCGTCCTCAATTGGAGCGATCTCGTCTTGGAACTCCTGCGCCGTACACAAGAAGAAAATCACATGAAACCCGACCGAAAAAACTGGATAAACTTGATTTTTCACAAATTGATTCAAGCTTCAGATCAGTATTGACAGTGTGATGGATTTACATCATGCCATCCAAATATGAACTATCAGGCAGGCTTTATCAGTGTATATGTAACATTAATAGATGATAGATACAAAATGCATGATTTATTCTAATATCGATTGTGGTATTGTGGTACTGTGAAGTACTTGTAGAAGAGGTACTGTGCGTCAACGACTTTCCAATATGGGTTTTAAGGTACTATGCACAATGAATCATTGCAAAGTTACTTTTTTATGACTTGTTACATTTGTTCTAAAGAAATAAGACTGCTGCTGAGACCACCTGTAGTTTGCATTTCAACTTTCAAGTCAGTCAGCCCTGCCTTATTCATTTGCAGGCAATAGCCAGCATTTTAGAAGAAGGTGCAAAGATGGACGGACTGGATGTAGATCATATGTTGCTATCAGTTGTAAACAAGATATAAACCAGAACAGATAGTAAATACTGCTGAATTTGTTACTACCTTGACTCTTTCGATGTGCTCCGGCAGCGACTCGATCAGCAGGTCTCCCACCGGCTCCCACGCGTCCTTCACCATCTCCGCCTGCCTCAGCTGTCCGTCGAGCAGGTCCTCCGCCTCCTGGAGTTCCATCAGCCGGTCCAAAGCCAGCTCCAGCCGCTTCTGCCAGTTGGCGGAATCCGCGTTGAGCCGGTCCCACTTGCTCATCACGTCGTCCGCTTCCTTGCGCAAGACTCGCCCGACGTTCTGGGCACGTTCCTCCGGGCTGATATCTGAGGGAACCCGGAAAAGTGAGAAATGGTGACAGCAGAAACATAAAAAACAGGGCGGTGTGCTTACAGACTTTGATAAAATCTAAATGACCTTAGGTCTGTTAAGGTTCAGGTTGTGGTATATTCAAAAAACAAGCTGAAAGGGCAACTGGATTTGTTGGGTTTCTCGAAAACATTCCACCGCCTATCCAAGTGGCTTCTTCAGCAAGAAGCTCCACACTCAATGGATTTTGGAAAACCTCTCTCCACAGTTCAGATAGGATTTTGGAAAGGTGGTGAGCACCACCGATGTCACTATTAAAATCCCAGCTCCCCACAAGTCTTTTAGAACTGAAGGAGCTACTTACTGTGTCCGCATTTCTGTAGTCATCAATGGTCCCACTAGTCAACATTGGTCATTACACTGAATCTGGTATCTGCCATAGCCACCATCCCATGGTGTCTTGTAGCCACATTGGTGCTAGTCTCGTCCCGTCTCTGTTCGGCACGTCAATATGATACAAAGTATCTTGTGTAACCAGCTCAATATCCCAGGCGCCTGTTTCTAGCAGACGCCCACCCGTTTTAACTCTCTGAGTCAAAATGAAGGACCACAGGTCTCATGTGAAATGACTAAAATTGTTTAGTGATTTCACCTTAATCTAAAAGTCATGTCACGGAAATGCCAAACCTGAAGATGATAGAGAAGAAAACATCTTTTCTGGACCTTTAGACAAATTTAAAATTATAGGTTCGCATCCCCCCTGTGTCCCTGGCTGAGGTGCTTTGAACAAGCACTTCAACCCCAAATTGCTCCCCGAGGCTCTACATAAGTGGGAGCCCACTTACTTTTTATTTATAATGTGAAAATGTCAGCTGCTAAATGAGTGCCATTACATGGGAAACTGAGGTATTCCCACAATTTAATTTCCAATCAGAACTCCGAGGCCTTACAACTAAATTCTGTTTATTTTGACACTTTTTGTTCCCTGCTCCGACGATCTTGTCCACTGCATCAGCTCCTCTCGGTTGCGATTTCAGATGTGGCAATTTACCTTTTGAAAAGAGGCAAGCGGTAAGCTGCGACAACAAAGGCCTGCAGCCGAGAAACTGGCTCGCTCATATGTCAAACCACTCAAGCTCAGTTTCAGGAAAAGACGGCTAAATTTAAACCGAGCAAAATGTCATGCGCTCAAAAGCTCTGCGTCAGTTCTCGCTTTTTAGTCGTCCCCGACCGCTGCACAATCAAAGGTCAGATTGCCGTGACTTTCTAGGAGGATGCCGTTTCCCTTGGTGAGGCAGTGATGGCACCTAGGGATCACCCTGCTTTTCAGCAAGCACATTGGCGACCGAACAGGTTTGATGGGCCGTAGTTAAATTTCAGGTGTTTTCTGCAAGCCTGGTAACCAGGCTGCTGCCATGCTGCAGCAGGTGCTGCAAAAAATGTCTGTGTTGACTTCCCCACGTCGTTGTTACCAGGCTGCGATTAAGACCCATATTAGTAGGACTCAAATTGACTTTGTATTTCATGTATTATTTCAAACAGACAGGGTGGTAATGTTCTGCTATGGAAAAAAAAATGCCACTAATTAAAGTATTTTCTCTGTTGACGTTGATATTTGCTTTGATGTAAATGTGTCCTAGGCAAAAAAAAAAGCTACAAAAAAGGTTACACCAATCCTAGCCTTTGAAAGAATGATAAGGAGGTTCTATTAGCAGAACTGTCTGAACCGTAGGCTGTATAAAAAATGAATGCCATGACAATTCCTCATAAATTTATCAATATATAAATATGGTCAACACATTCCTACATCCTAGCTTTGCCCAAACTGATGCTAATTTCACAGGAATATGGCAGTGCCATCTTGCAAGTCTGTAGTGTACGGTTCAAGAGTGGCGCCACACAGTGCCAACTTATCGATTACCTGCCCACACATCTATTTATTTATTCCAACTCTCACAGTTCTATACATGGAGTGGTTGGCAAGGCTACTTGTAGTCATCATGATGTCACATCCTGTTTCTATAGCATCAGACAGTTAAAATGAAACTTCCTACCACTGGTCAAACTGATGCTAGTATCCAGGGGATACGGACAGCACCATGTTGTCCACCACATCTATTTATTCTTTTTTTCCCCTACTCTTGACAAAACCACCCTTGAAAAAAAAAATTTTGATTTGTACTTCAGTGTTTTAGTTTGGCCCAAGTCCCACCTCACTAATGGAGGGGGTGGAGCTTATGACCTACACTCCAGCCAGCCACCAGGGGGAGCTCTACTTGCTTTAGCTTTTAATTAGCTGTTCTGTTGTTCATCTTTATAGAGTCTATGGGCCAAACTAAAACAATAAAATAGACATCAAATAATTTTTTTCAAGAACGGTTTCTGACATTCTAGGTAGTTAATATAAATTAACTAAATTTAACTAACTAAATTAAAAAAAATTATGATGCGAGTGTCCGTTTTTTGGATGAGTTTGGTTGTTAGTCATCTGACGTTACAAAAACAGGATGTGACATCATGATGATTGACAGTTGCCATTGACAAAATGTTCAGTGACATGGTCCCGTAGGACCTCGAGAGTAGGGGAAAAAAATAATAAGAACCATGGCCCCACCCGTATCCCCTGGATACTAGAGTCAGTTTGACCAATGAGAGTTAGTGAAGACCATTTTTCTACAGTCTATGGTCTGAATTGAACGATACAGGAAATGCGTGTTACCTCTCTGCTCAGGTGACGGCACATCCCGGGGCAGTTCGGAAAGAAAGACTCCGACATCATTCAGAGCCTTGGTGACAGCCGGCTCCTTGGCTCTCAAGTCTCTCCTGAAGCCCTGTGAAAGCACACACACTTATTTTCACTCATCGTCTTAAAGAACCGCGACCCAAAGGGCTTAGCAAACCCTATACGAATAATAACTTTGATCTGCTTGGAACGGGTCTCACACTGGTACACAGTGTGCTTACGCTGATTATATTTATAGATTTTTTTAGTCTCTCTGATGCCCGATTGATGTTTCCTTGTGATCCCTCCACGGCCTGACTACGTGGTGAGTAATGCTGTTACATCTGTAACATCATCACATGCAATACTTTATATTAATTTTTTTTTTTAAAAAAAAACATGGTATCAAGCAGAATGTTGAATTTCAGAAAGTGTATTTTCCTGCAGTGATGAAAGACTTCAAGTCATTTATGTCCTCTCCTAATTTATACTTCTGATTCTCTATAGTTTAGAAAGAAAATATTGCCCATTTGCCTACTTCACACTTATCCATTGCTATTTTGTTGCATATGATTGGCGTTTGTTATATCTTATTACAACACTGCATGCACACAAATTTTTATTTAAAATAATATTTAAACTCTTTTATGTTTATAGGTATAGATTTTTTCTATACCCTTTCCTCCTTGCGAACGTCTCTCCATATTCTACTTTCCCTGGGTGTGAAGGCTTACATACGTAAGCCCATAAATGCTCAACACGTACATGTATTACATAACATGTACTCACAACTGTAGCGTACTGAATGAAAATGAGCTGCATTCATTCTGAAGGACATATAAATGACTCCTTCCCTTGAACACATAATAATATATATATATACAATGTTGAGTTATATATATATATATATATATATATATATTAGGACTCTGAAATCATGGATATTTCTGTTACCGCATGAGGAGTATTTTATATTTTTCGATTTGAATACATGATTTATTCCATGAAATTGAATTGAAACTTGTTGGTCCTTTCTATAGCACGGTCCTAATCTTTAACACCGTATGTTTTAAAGATGACCGGCTGAGGTTGGTTTTGGTAAGGCCTTCTCTACACAAAGTTCAAAATAACCGAGAGAGACACTGATTCAGCTGTGTTTTCATTCAGTTGAATTGTAGCTTGTTTCAAAATACGTACCATCCCCCCAAAAATCCACGCAGATTAACAGCACCACATCCTCTAAAACGATCATTCAGTTGAATTACCATGTTCCTGACGCTGTTTTAACACAAACTGAACATTAGTACAGTCATGAAGCTAAGATTTAGCGCAGAAGTGTTATATTTGAATGTATTAGTTTTCACTTGTGTACCTAATGAACTGGCAAGTAAGTGGATATAATTTTAGTGAGGATTAAATTCAGCAATAATTCATCAGTTCAGCATAACACAATATAAATTAAACAGTACAGATGTTGTTTTTTGATACCAGCAACAACTAATCACTTCTTTTTATAATTCAAATATTGCTAATAGTTTTTGTTACACTGAATTATTCACTACAACACTTAATTCGTTTTAATACCAATACAAATGCAGTTACTAATCAAATGAAATATTATGACATTTTTGGCATTACTGTGTATTTTCTTTTATGGATTTTATTTTTTTGAAAGTTGGTCTGGAGTTTCTACGTTGGGATTTATGCAGTGTTGGACGGAATTTTTTTCCTCAGTTTCAACTGAAATAAGGTCCATAATGAAATCCCAGTGTTTTATTTTGTAATCTGTTGCCTCTTTGTCTTATATTTCCTCTGTGATGATTTATTCTTACAAATGTTCAAATGGAGCTGGGGGGCTTATAGCTACGGTACGGAAGTCACGCATTCAACATTGAACTTCAACCGTACAACATCGCGAATACTGCAACAGAGGGCTGTTTATAGGGAGTTTACTGTGAACCTGGTAAACATTTAAAGGTAGCATTAGCCTGCGCTCTAGTCCCTTATTAGTGTCTCGGGTCTCTTGTTATCCCATCAACCCTTTGTCTAAATATAGGGTATACATCCCTATCTTCCCTGGCTGTTCACTACGCTGGATTTCCATTTTTGCAACTTGTTAAGTGCTTGTAGCTTTGTTGTACTTTGCTCCCAGCTTGGCTTTGCTGAAAATAGCGTAGGATTGTAGCATTTTTGCCTGCCCTTCTCTTTTAGCCTGTGTCGCCACCAACCTTGCATTTTAGGCCCTCCCCGTTTTTTTCTTCTTTCTTTTTTTTTTTTAACTGAATCCATTATTCAGTCTAAAGTAAATGATTTCAGGGCTTCTTCCTCCCCTCCTTAGATAAAAGCAGAAAGCAGACATCTGTGGCACTGTGACAAAAAATAAAAACCTTCAAAGAGTCAACCCTCTGCCGGAAAGGAGGTCAAAAGTAATGCTTTGACGTTTCCACACCCCTAAGTAACACTTGCAAGAAATCACAGATGGGGTACATTTAAATGCACCGTGTTAAGAAATACTGACTCTGCAGTGTATTTTTGTGTAGTTTTAGCATCACATTTAAGGGATGAGTCTGCCTCAAACAGCAATAGCCGTTATTATGAACACTAGCTCCAATTACAGTTTTTCGCAAAATAAAAGTGATATTTCTAAAATTTTGATAAAGTACCACTGTACTTTGTACGCGTTTCCATCGTAAAGAATCGTCTCGCGATATCCCATAATGCTCTTAAATTCTCATCATGTGAGACTTTACTTTGAGGAAGCTGGACTTCAAATGAACTGGTCACCTGACCCATGTTTATATCGATCAATCTGAAAAACCACCTCATGAGAGTGTAAAAACGTTTTAGCGATATTTCTTTACCAGTTTTGTTATTGCGATATTTAGATTTTGTGCATTTCTAGGGGTAGAGGAAACGCAACAACTGGTACTGAATACCAAATTCTTCTTGCTAGTTTTCTACGATAAAGTGCCATCAGTGAAGGGATGGGAAATGTTTGCAGTTTGCGATTCTACGATTGGCAGGACTCAAACTCTGCACAGTCAAATAAGTGCCATCTACCCGGTGTGTGTCCAACTGGGTCTGCACAGCGGGGACATCGCCCCCTACAGGCGGCTCCTTCTCCAGCTGTTGACTCTTCAGCCTGAGCCAGTTCAGCAGCTCTTGGAGCGACATGTGGAGCCTCTTCCAGGGGCTCATCTCCGAGTCCAGTTGAGCCCTTAAAACACATAAAGGCGTACTTCTTTTTTCTCTGTGGTTATTCAGAAAAAAAAAAGGAGAGCACATCCCATAGGAAACAGCTTTCCCTCACCTCATGCTCAGGGTCTTGTTGCGCAGGTCATTCCAGCGCTGGCTCATGTTATCCAGGCGTCTCTGGAGCAGAGTGCCGTCCTCCGAGTCCCCCAGCGAGGTCAGAATCCTCTGGCCGTTCTCGTCCAGGGAATGATACAACTCGGTGTGGTTGTCAATTTCGGCTTGGAGATCCTGGTTACACACAGCCCGCCGAAAACAGTAAATAGCACACAAGCATTCTCCTCTGTACTTCCAGACATTTTTTAAGAAATTGAAGTATGAAGTACGTAAAATGAAACCATCCTCGAAAAACAATGCTTTTGACATGTACTTTAATATTTTAGTTTGGTTCAAGTCTTATCCGCTAACATAGAAGGGGGTGGAGAGAGACCCCTTCACAGTTTGTAAACAGTGTGACAGATTTTGAGGGGCGGGTCTTAACTGTAAGAAAAACATCTCACTAACACTGTAAACTGTAGTTAGCGTATTTCAACAGACTGTTTTGGCAAGAACGGACGCGGAAAATATTTTAGAGAATCAAATTATCAATACAAATACACTCACCCAAATGGAAACACTGTGGAGGGTAACATAGGAAATGCAGCGTCTGCTTGAACACCCCTGAAACACGCAACTAACGTTGTGTTACCCCGCGGTTAGCATTAGCATTAACGTGTAACAAGAATACCCCAAATAATGATGTAATTTCAGATTTAGCCTAACCCATAACGTTATCCTGGCTGAAACTGAGCATGTGTTTTTGATTTTTTGGACGACATTTTCATGGTTGAAAGTGACAGTGTTCGCCTCCAGCTTCCCTCTGTTTTGCCTCCAGCTAACATAGTGACGTGACAGTGACGTAGGCCATAAAGGGGTCTATATTGCAGCTAGACACAAAGGGGAGCTCTACTTGCTTCAGGTTCACTTTTAATGATCTGGCATGAGTCTTTATCTTTATTCGCAGACGATACTTACAACGTGTAGGTGAAGACAAAATCAATCGATCTAAGATTTATTTAAAGGATTCTACCTCCTGACATTTCTGGTTTTAAACACCCCTACAAGTGCAACTCTATGTGGACTTTTTAACTTTTTATGTTGTTACTCTAATCTTCTTATACAATGAATTAACAGTGCTGT
This sequence comes from Mugil cephalus, assembly GCF_022458985.1. Lineage (NCBI taxonomy): Eukaryota > Metazoa > Chordata > Actinopteri > Mugiliformes > Mugilidae > Mugil > Mugil cephalus. The sequence goes on from NC_061792.1 coordinate 3,794,724, forward strand.
TATTGTTCTTCTATTACAAATGTATGCAGCAGCCATTTAAAAAAAAAATAAATAAATCTTTTGTATAATATCATAGTGGTTTTGTTTCCCCTTTATGTCAAAGTTTATTAAAGCAAAGAATAGCGTCCTTATGGGCATACATTCTGTCAAAAAACTCCCATCAACTTTTAAGAGAAATGAAATGAAAATGAAATTTTATACCCAGAGGGGGAAAAAAATATGTCTAAATTTTTCACCAAATGCGACACAGACAAGAATAGAAGACGCTTGAGACTTCTCCCCCAATCTAAATGCTCTCGGATCCCCGCATCAACCTTAGCTTTGAACACCCTGCGACCCTAAACTTCAACTTTGATGTCTGCATTTTAAATGAATGGTTCTGCCTTATCAAAGAGCGAACGCTTTCACACTTCGGCTGACCTCAAAAGCCTCACGGGGCGACAGATCAGTCCACGCCGAAACTTAGTAAGTATAAGTAAGTAAGTATAATTTAGTTTATACGGAAAGTATAGACAGGATTTAAATACAATACCAATCGGCATTCTGCACGTATTACAATATCACAGCTCCAGGTGCTAAACTGGCCCAGACTTGCCGCCCAGTTATCAATATTGAATGCACTGTGAACTAAAAAATATGGCAAAAAAAGGTCAAACTGCAGCTGAAATCCTATATCACGGAACAACAGGAAGACTTTTTGCTTTCCAAAAAGCAGCAGTTGGTCCCCAAACACTTGCAGAGTGATGCAACGCAGTGGTAAACATACACCCCTGTTCCAACATAAGTTGAAATGTGTTGTTGTCGTAGTTCAGAATAAGAGACATACATTCCTTATGACTCTACTTGACCGATGCTCTGTAAGTTCCCAATTATGTTGTGAGTTCTAGATTAATAGTGCTTGATTTTCATTCCCGACCTGAACGTGGTAGACCTTCCTGCGCAGCATCTTCACAACTTTATCCCGGAATTCTCAAAACTAGACGTCAAAGGGAAGAAGAAGTAGAACCATCGTCTTCTCCTCTATTCCTCCGGAGTGGGCGCGCGAGAATGTCTAAATGCGCGTGCGATGCGTGAGAGAGATTTGCACATGAAGAGGAAGGGAAAGGCAGCGAGAGCCATAGAGGAACGGAGGGAGAGTCGCACAAAAAAGAAAAAAAGAAAAGAAGAAGAAAAGAAAAACTGGAGACAGAGTTTGAAGAGCGGGAGCTAGAAACACAGAGGGGGTGAGGAAGAGATAGAGGGGGACGGGGAGAGAGGCGGAGAGGACTTGAAAGGGTTTGTAAAACGATGAGTGCGCTCATTTTCCAATTAAGCCTTATCTGCGCGCGGTGTCGCAGCCCGAGAAAGAAGAGGGATGTGTGCTGTGTGGATGCTACACTGCGTCGCCGGACGCCATTATAATTAGACACAGAAGACTATCTCAGCGCTGCACACAGTGCTGCTGTTGTGTTGAGACACTTCTGCATGTGTGCGCGCCCAAGTAAAGAGGGAGCACAGGCATGAATGTGTCACGATGTGTGTCGAAAAAGATGGATTTACAAAACACGGCATGTGTGTGTGCGCGCTGCTGTGCACAGACGGTTCCACCAAATAGTGTGCGTGGGCGCGGGGTGGAGGCCGACGGTCAGAATATGTTCTCTTGCAGAACAGTGCCTTCTCTTCAGCACCCCCGGCGAAGTGGCGGGGAGGGGGAAATATGCGTTTGTCTGCTAAGCGGGCACGGACGAATGAAATCTCCCCGTGCCGCCGTGTCAGCATTCCTGTCATACCAGCGGAGGCGGAGAGCCGCGTAAGAGCGTCCTGAACCGAGGCGAAGACTGGAAATGCACCGGCCATCTGGCAGAATCTACCTGACACGAACAGTTAGCATAATTAGTTGCAATGCTAATTAGACGGCGTGGGCAGAAGACAAAAAAGTTTGAGCTTCTGGAGGTGTTCTTCAAATTGCTTCTTCTTCTGTTGCAACTAAATAGATTGCTACATATCAGTACTCAGCTCAAGCTTTATTTATATATCTTTAAGATGACAGCAGTCGACCAAGGTGCATGTTACTCAAACCCAATAATCTTACCTATGGAACTTTAATTATGGAACCATTTGAGTCACTACAGAAGCTCACACCATCTTCTCTCAGAAAACTGGATTAGAATTTCCAGGATATGTCTATTAATCTTTTAAACATTGCACAGAGGATGGGAAGATGTTTCAGTGAAAACATTCGCTCAAAGATAAATGACAATGAAAATCAATATTGTAAATAACCATGTCACTCTCTTACATGCGACCTTAAAATCCCCCACAAATGCTGTGCAAAGTCTGGGGAACAAGAGTATAAAACTGAAAGAGGAAGAGCTGGATAAATGTGTGTGTGTGTTTGCCCTACCTTCCACTGTGCCAGCAGGTTCCTGGCTGCCTCGGGCTGCTCCTGCAGTCTTTCCTTGTTGGTGGCATCTATTAAAACATTGCAGGTCGTCTCGGCCTCCGTCAGCCAATTGAGGAACTTTTCCAGGTCGAGGTAGAACTGCTGCAGCAGCTTCAGAGCGGCCTCCAGAGCTACCTCCCTGTCAGACACCCTGGAGAGAGACACGGCGAGACATGTGTTACCGAGGTAAAGAGGCTGACATCTGGCCGGTGAACAAATACCATGGTGGGGTTGAGAATTGTTTTTAAGGTTAAATTCCATTCAATATATTCACACTTTTTCTTTTGTTACTTAATTGCTTAAAGGCAAACACCAACAATGGCACAAAAAAGAATGTTGTGGTGACCACAATGTCTAAAACAACTGCTGTGTATGGGATTAAATCAGTACACGGCTGTACAAGGTGCTATTGATTGACTTGGCTTCGTTTAGGGTTAGGGTTAGGGTTAGGGCAGCATTCAGCAGAAGCTTGGGTAAGATGTAATGCACTTTATGTACACACAATTATCTGGGAACACAGATGCTTCCAATTAGCAGGGTATTACTCAAATAATGTTTATATATAAGGCCGGTTACCGTTGTTTGATGTGTGTCCAGGTGGCCACCATATTGTCGTTGACGTGGTGGACCTTGTGCGTGTCATCGTTAGAATAGAGCGTCAGAAGCTTGTTGGCTAGCGCGTTGGCTTCGTCCACCTGTCCCTGTGACTGCTGCAGCTCCTTCAGAAAGAGCTGAAGAGGCAGGCAATGGGATATTTGGTGATTAACACAAATTATCACAATGAGTCACACTGACATTTAAAAGTTTGGACATAGCCCCGATGAATAATATGCCATTTGAGGCAACGTCTGAGTTATTTCAAAGCTATTCAAATGTATATTTGAGAATGATGAGACTGGGATTTTACAAACATCCATGTATTTAGTCACTGGGTCTCCAGCCCACCTTCAGCTCGGCGTTTTGTCTCTTGAGGCCGTCCGCTGTGTATGTGATCTCCTGCCACGACTCCAGCCTCTCACTGGCCCGCTTGATGACTTGATCCGCCCCGTTCTTGGCGTTCAACCAGTCGGTAGAGTCCTGCGCCATGTTGTGGAGCTGCTTCATCCTGTCGGAGAGTTTGGTCTGAGAGTCTTCCCAGTGGGTCTGAAGCCTGTCCACTACGATGAAATAAAAGGAGAACACTTTAGAAAAGTCTAATAGCTCATACCGTATCTAAATCTAGTAAATTCTTTGCTTATCAGTTGAGTAGATCTTTTGATGATGCAGCGATGTTTGCGCAACTTACTGCGTTCAGTGATGGCATTGCGGGTCTCCTGGTTGCTGGTTTTGTTTTTAAGGTTCTGGGCTGCTGTGACCTGTTTCTCTAGGAAGGGGCGCCGCTGGTCCAGCTCCTGCAGACATGCCTGAAAACACAAAATCAATGCAACATATGACAAATTTGATGGTCCATGCAGCAAGCCCAGATAATCAGTTTCCGACAGAGCAGACCAATCCAGACCAATTCTCTGCCACTAAAAGAATATGTGGGCGGACCTTCTATAACTCAGGATTTACTCATATTTTCATACCTTGAGATGGTTGATGTTGTCGTCGATGTCCTCCAGATCTGCCACCACCACTCGCTTGTTCTGCACCATGTTATCCAGCATGGTCAGCCAATCAGTGAGCTCGGCCCAGGACTTGTTGAACTGAGCCACCGCTGTGGACTCAGGCATGGAGCTTCCTGTCAGGCTTTCATCTAGTACACATACACACACATTGTTTAGACATTTATACAGTTCCATGACTAAAAGTCCTGCGCCGAAAATGATGATTTTGCCAGATTTCAAATCAAAGAAAGTCTTACTGGCTTTTTTGGCCACTAGCAGAGCTGCCATCCTCTCCTTATGCTGCTGCAACAGCTCCAAGATCACCGTCCAGTCTTCCCTCAGCTTGCAGTATTTCACCTGCCGACCAAACACGCGAGCCCACAAAATCAGCTATTGTTGATGACACCGAGTTCTCAGCTAATCTTGTAGAAACGCGGCCGGCGGATTTCATGTTGCGAGCCGAGGTGGAGAAAGCTCAGTGGAACTTTTTCCAAGTCTAACATGATTGTGCGCCTTTGATCTTCGAGAAGTAATGTTCTCTGACACACGTTAAGAAGTATGTTTGAAGCGGAGTCAGTAGCGAGATGAAAGAGGGAAGTGTTATTTATTTTATTCTCCGAGGGAATCCGGCAGGAGAGCACATTTAACACAGAAAACGTCTTCTTGGTAATTGCTCTTCAGCGTCACAAAGGCAATGTTTCGGCAGATAACAAAAGATTAATTTGGATTCGGTGTGTGTGTAATGATCAGAATATAGGCCACATTACTGATTGATGTTAGTTATTTTTAGTCGGGTTTGATTTCCTCACCTTGTCCATTTGGCCAGGTGGAGTTTCTTTATACAGCTGACTGGCTTGCTCCAAAACCGACTCCACCTCGGGCCTCTTGGCTTCCACTTCCTCGATTAGCTGGCAAAGTAACCGTAGACACAGCACTGTTTGAATGCTTGTATCCAAAATTATATGTATGGCAAACAGGCACAATGTGTAAAACCCTTGAATATTAATTTCAGCCAGTCTGAGATGAATTATTAAGGTATATCCAGTGTATAGAAAAAGCTTTTTGAGCCCTACCCTTGGTGGTGGCTCCTTGGGGCCGTGCTCTAGATTGGCTCTGGTGCTGGATGCCCAGGCTGACAGGTCATTCACCTTACCCTGAAGCATCTCCAACTCCTTTAGCAGACCTTCAATTTCCAGCTGACGCTCAGGCAGAGCCCTGGACACCTAAAGGAAACACAGGTAAACTATTTAAAAGAGCATACGTGGCATTTTGATGGAATTTATTTCTCTTGTGGATTGTAGGGGGGGGTTTAATATTACTTGCCCTAGTCAGCGATTTTAATCCAGTCTAGAATGTACATTAATATATGTTCAAACCTCCCAAGTAATTATTACAGCCGATGTAACATCCTAGCCATTTAAAGTCAATTTGGATGATTGCCACCTCTATTGAACCATAAGAGCTGACAAAATCAAGGACTACAAATTTATGCCAAAATGCCAATTTGCCAAACACAAGAAGGCAAATACATTGTGTCCCACAAAAGCAAATACCCTTAGTTTATCACAGAGGCTAACCCTGTGAAAGCATTCATACCTGTGCACCAGCATGTCAGCATTGTTCTGTAATTACGCCACTAAAATCCTAGGCAGTGACAAGTCAGCTGTGCTTGTGTTTCACTCTGTATTTTACGCAACTGTGAGTGGGTTCTGACCGACTCATGCTGGAGATGAAATTAATAAATGCAGTAGCTCAACAGCTACTTTCACCGAAATCACTGCAGAACACAACGCAGAGAACACATCTGAGTAGACGATGTGTTCTCCCTGAACAAGGGAAAAGGTTCTGTGCTTCTAGCTGCTGAGGCATGTGAACAAGGACTGTGTTACAACAGCGTATACTTAGATTTCTGGGGATGTGTACGTCAGGCTACGGTATAAGGAATGGCATAGGCTAGGGCACAGGCTAAGTCATAGGCCTAGGCCCTAGGACTGTATGTGTGCGCCTATATCTATGCTAAGACATAGACTAGGGCATAGACCAACGCACAGGCTAACGCATAGGCTACGACGTAGGCTACACATAGTTTGGTGCACAGATATTAATGTTCTCACAGGCTTAGCTTCCAGGACACACCAACACAAATTGTGGGGACACAATGTATTTGCTTTCTTGTGTTTGACAAATTGGCATTTCGGTGTAAACTTGGAACCTTTTCCCTTGATTTTGTCGGCTCTTATTGTTCAATAGAGGTGGCATACATCGAAACTGACTTTAACTTGCTAGGGCATGACATCAGCTTGAATAATTACTAGGCTGGGGCACAGGTCTTCAACAGGGGGTCCGCAACCCCTAGGGGGTCCACGGAGGTACTGCAGAGGGGTCGCAAAATCCTTGGTTGATTAGACATTTTATAAATTGTTTTGAATTTTCCCCCACAAATTTTAATTTCTTTAAATACACATTAACATGAATCCAACATATGTTAGCGAGGGGATAAGGGATAGCTCACTATTGCATGCAAAATTATGGTAATAATAATGTATGTTTATAAATAGCGCTACGTCGAGTTAAATATAGAACACATAATAGGTAGGGGGTCCCTACTTAATCTCTCCATCAGTTTGGGGGTCCATGGCCTGAAAAACATTGAAGACCCCTAGGGTCCCCTAGGCATAGGTTGAGGCATGGGCTAAGGCATAGGCTAGGACATAGGCTAAGGCATAATCAAAGGCATAGCCAGGCAAAAGCATTGGCTAGAACATAGGCTACAGCATAGCATTTTCACTGTACCTGTGGCGTAGAAGTGACGCGTGACTATAAATTAAACATGAACCATAACAATCAGCATGTTATTGATTTTCGATACATGATCAGTTAGCTGCTTGGGGTTCAAACTGAGCTTTGTTTGCAGAAATGGCTGTCATGACATTTTAGGCTGAGCTTCCAATTACGTGAGCACACTGCATGTTTAGGTGGCCACATTATTAGCATGACTCTATATGGTGTTTATTACAGGATGCACAGCTACAGCTAAGTTTTGAGTTTAATTAGCAGTGATACCAAGGAATTGTATCTGCCACCTCCAGACATGCGGCTTTCGCTTGCAATGGACACAGTATATAATTCATCAGATTACAATAGAGCACTGAAAAAATGGTTTGTGCTCAGAAGTAGCTAGACTCTCAAGCTCGATGGCGTTTCCAAATGCAGTTTCCAGCGCACTGACCTGAGACCAGCGAGCGTTGATGATCCTGATGTCTTTCTGCTTGTCACCAGGTGTTATCTGTTTGTGCCTGGAGTTCAGATCTTCAACTGCTGCCTTCTTGCCGGGAAGCTCCTCAACATGTGCCTGACGCACAAAACACACACACACAAACAGACGGGCTGGATTTCATTTTGCCGCAGCTCAATACACAATCTCTTTTTGAATCAAATTATGCAAGGTCACACAAACGCGCGCACAAAACACACACAAACAGCTTCCAAGGTTAGATTTCACAATAAAGTACGAGGCCGTCTCAGTGGAAACCATATATCTTTACAATTAAATTAAACAAAGCAACACACACATAAGAACATGCAAATGTCTTTTTAAGCTTATTAAAAATGTAATAAGGAACTGGATCTCATTTAAACTACGATTGAAATTAAATGAAATTACACAGATCGGCGCACACCTACACATGTACAAATTTCATCAGCTCATAATAACGGCTTCTGAGTGTCTTGATGGTACCTGGACTTTGGTTAACGTGGCTCTGATGTGCTGTGGCTCTGCAGGTTGCAGAGGGATGGCGAGGACACCCTCCGCCCTTTCCAGCCAGCCCAGCATCGAGCCCATGTCTTCCTGCAGCTCGGCAGCCGCCGTATGTGCCTCCGTGGATCTGCAGGACGAGAATGTACAAAAAAGGCCTAAGAGAAGAGTTTCATGTTGCATGCATAAGTCCATCTGCAGCCATCAGCTAATATTACATTCTGAGGACTGTGGATTGATGCTCTTCTACACCACCTGCTCAAATCCTGATTATTCTAAAGGCACCCTGAGGAGTTTTTCTCCACTAGTTGTGCTGTTGAACAATATTTTCAAATGTAAAACTGACGAATTTCATGCATTCGTTCAACATTTCACAGCCAGACGGACATGAAACCATTTGTCTGCACACCACACCTCCTCTTGCGTTCGCCAAGCTGTTCGCAGACGCCGGTCCAGCGAGTGTTAAGCAGTTTGAGCTGCGCTCGGAGTTGCGAGGCATCGTCCGGTGTGCTCAACTGGCTGATGTCCTCCCCTGCGGAGTTCACTCTGCCCAGCAACGCTTCCTGGACGGGTATGGCCTCGGTCAGATCCTGCAGGAACACAAACCCAACGGGTGGCTGATTAGTTTTTTTTAGTCGGTGGCTGTGTGGAACCAAGGATGGATAACCATGATGTGACCTGCAGAGGTAGTAAAACGTGGCAAGTTGAAACTTGGTTTAAGATTTAAGGTGAAGTCAGGGTGAGGTGAAGGATTCAGGATGGAATGGGATTCATTGCCTTTCACACAACAGAACAACAATGCCCTTAAATACTCTAAAATCCCATCAGTGCAGGAGTTAACACTAACATTTACTGTATACCAATACTTTATTTTTTAAATCTGCATTTCATAGTCTTAAAAATCTATCCATTGATTAATCCATCCATCTATCCATGCATATCTGCTTAACAAAGGAAGTGGCCAACTAGAGAGTACCGGTTTTGCTTGTGGATGTCACTTGCTAAGTGAGAGCATTAGCTAATTGTGACCATTTGCTTATGGTTCACTTTTTGGCCATACATTTAGCATAAAAAACATGTGCAACCCAGGAATTCCTTTATTAGGGAGGTGTTACACCCCTCTGCACCCCCACCTTGCTTGATTTTCCTAGCCAGCCTCAGGAGGAAGAAGGTGTGGAAAAAAGGCATGGCTTGGAGAAGCCCCAAGAAGTCACCACTCCTTGGGCCTGCTCAGACCTTGCATTAAGTTCCAATCTGGGCAAATACTTAAAAGACAGGTGTGAACAACCCCGATAAGGATGTGTGTCCGGATGTGTCCGCAATACTTATGTGAACGCAATGCATCCTGACGCCATATTAAAGACCACCCACACTGTTCTTGGTTCTGGAACAGTGGTAGAGCTCGGATCTTAATATGAGGTCTTTACAGACTCACCAGTGACCCAAAGTATGTAGTCCATCTTTGCCTCATGATGGTGCTACTGATACTAAACAGCCACAATAATAAAGAGCTTATTGTCACAGTAACAGCAACTCTATTACTTTAAATGCACGAGTTGTTCTCAAGTACTAATTTCCAGATTGAAAAGCATACAAATATTAATGATCAAATGACTTATGCGCTCGGGGTAAGTAGGGAAATAATTATCCGTGTATGCAAGCGGGCGCAACGTTCGGCCCTGACAGCTTGGGATTCGAGGTACCAGATGGTCCTCCGTCTCTGGCCACACATGCAGGCTGGCTCTTGAGTGGCACTTGGACGCCGCGTACCTGTCCGTTCAGGTGGACACGGAGAGCTGATCAGAGCAGCCCTAAAGTGGACCAAGCGCGTCTGATGACGCAAGCGCGCACACACACACACACACACACACACACACACACACATAGCCGCGTTGGAACACATACAATACTGGCATGTACCGCAGAGGGGATCAGTTTAACAGATTGTATCAGCAACTTAAAGTAAAAGTCAACTATGAAACAGACCTTGGTGTTTTTATTTTACACTCAGATTGATTTGCTTTCAGTAGCCCCTTCTGTGGCAGCTTTTGAGGTTGATGTAATGTTAAAATGTCAAATCTGATGATATAATATTGTTACGTAAGGCTCTGTTTGGACCGGGTCGGAGGCACTGTCAGACCCTCATTGCCTTTTCATCTTGACAATTGCCATCTGTGTGCCCTCGTATGCCTGTGCCACCGGCTTCAGACGGAGCAAGGACACAAGCGACTTGCACATATGAAGTTAATACCACGTTGTTGTTCATTTTATTGCGATTTAATATTACATTTTGTGTCCTTCACTACAGGATCGCATTGTGTGGTTGCCTCACACTGCGTCTTGATCCTTGATTCTCCTGGCACCGTGAGCAGATGAACAGCGGCACGTTGGGTTAATTGTAAATAGCAAAAGTTAGCATGCTAATATGCTAAGCTAGGATAAATATGGTTTTTAGCAATGTGTTAGCATTGTCGTGGTGATATTTTTAGCATGCTGACAATTAGCATTTTCTATGAAGTAGTACTTTTTCAAACTGACTAAAATGAGTAATATGTTATTTAAGCAATATTAAATAACATCGGAGCAAGCGCCTCCGTCCTGACCGCATCACCATCGCACTGAAATGACGTTGAAGCACAGCCTCTTGGATAATATTCCGGTTATACAACAATTACCAACAAAATAAAACGTATAATTAAATATATATTCATGTTGATGGACATTTTGCTCTCAAAAGTTTTTTGCGAGTGTGCTTCCTGTTTGCATGGAAATAAATGGGGTCTGACTAATAACTGGAACACAATCAGTCACGTCTTCTGACGTGACTGATTGTCTGATTGACAGATTGCCTGATGTGTAATGGAACCTAGTTCACCACTACAGCAAATAATCCGACCCTTAGTAACGACCTAGCAACAGAATTGATTTATTCTCATCCTCCTCCGACCATTCGTTGAAACTGAGACCACAAAATAAATCGAAATTAATGACAAACCATTTCCTGGTCCATCTCTCACAGTTACAGTGTTGCCATGGAGATGGATACAATGTTGCCACAGACTTGGCGGAGCAATATTTTTAGTGATGAGTTAGCCGTGCTGTAATGCTGATTTAAGCATATTCTAAATGTTTTATTGACCAATAAGATTGCTTGGTCGGAACTACTCGTCGTATAACTAATATTAACTACATAAAAGAGCACATCTTGGCAATCTATACACCATCTTTTATACAAATTTGAAGAGGAACAAATGGTAAAACCTATTCCATAAACTCCATATTCCATTAACTTTTGCAAGATCTCTAAATATCTAAAACCTGTTGAGTTAAACAAGCGTGCCCTAATAATGTGGACTTTCTGAAACAGAGAAGCAGATGAAATGTTTGACTCTGATCAGGTTTCATTCTTAATAAGACGTTCCCAAAGAACCAAAAGTTTGCGGAGAATATATGAAAAGGTAAGGACAAACAAAACTGTAATAAAAAGGAGAGAGTGTGCAGTACCTAACCCAATCAATTCGTTCTCTGCAAGAATCTGGCAGATGGCACTTGAAGCATCTCGACAATTTTAGATAAATCCTTTTCAGTTAGAAGGTGCTCTACATTGTTATGTACAATGGTGCGTTTGCCATACATAGACACACACATACCATGTGCAGTCTTGTGCAGAGATTTTGGCTAACGAGGAGTGGTGCAAAACGGCGTTAAAGAATTTATTTTAGGACAAAAGCACCCAACGGCTTTTTGCATGCTCCCAAGGGTTCTTGCAGGCTGACCTAATCACACTGCATATTCATCAGGAGAATATCCTGTGCTCACACATCTCACTTAAGAGGATAGTGTGATATTTGATAACAGACTGACAACAAAAGTGGCATTTTAAATGTGCTGCTAAGGGTGTGCAGAGATGTTTTAAATCATTCAGGGTAACTCTACTTGAGTTTTTGCTCTTACATAGAGTAGAGAACTTTTTTTTTTTTTTTTTGGTTACGTCAGTCAACTGTACATGTCATATATTGTGGCCTAAAATGATGTGCATGCCAGTTTGTGCCATAACGTGCTGTTAAGATTGGTGTGTTCACACTAGGCGTGAGAAAGCAACAAGCTACAACACATTTTCAATGGAAGGGTCAACTTTCAATGTGCATTTGCTTCACCCATTGATATTTCATGTCTATGCCCGTTCTGAACCACCCCAATGGATTGTCACACTACGAGCGACAAAAGCTACGACTCGGCCAGTGATAGCAGCAACACTGTCGTCGAGTCGCCATAGGGTTTGGAATTGGCTGTATGTACACCATACCAATGAGTGAGGCAAATGCATATGATTGGTTGGGCAAAAATATCAACTTTCATGAGATGTGAGCGTCTCACCTAACACGTAGCATCAAGTGGTGGACAGCTACATTCGTCATGTTACGTCAGGTGCTACTTCATGTTAATGTGACTCACGTAGGCATAACCTTATGACCACCCTCCTAATATTCCGTAGGTCTCCCTTGTGCCTCCTAAACAGTTGTGGCTCATCAAAGAATGGACATGGGCTTTCTGGGGGTCTCTTGTGGTGTCTGGCAACACAATGTTATTAGTGTGGGCTTTTGGGTTCTATGGGTTGAGGGGAGGGGCTCTGTGGATCATCCAAAAGACACTTATTCAGTTTGGGATATGGCAAATTTGGAGGCCAGGTCAACACCTCGTCCTGTTCATATTTTTTGAGTTGTTCATAAAGGGTTAGGGTTAGGGTTAAACAAAACAAAGTTTTTGTTAGTGTGTCTTTGTCAGGTCGCATCCTGCTGGGGATGGCCGCTGCCACCAAGGAGTGTCATTACTATGGGGTCGTGGTACCTGGTCTGGTCTAGGTGTGTGGTACATATTTAAGTAACATCCATACAAATGCCAGGTCCGAAGGTTTCCTAGCTGAACACGGAATTGTCACAAGGTGGTCAGTGTTATTTATTCACCTGTCAGTGTGGAAAATAAAGAAAAGGAAAGTACAGACAGACCTTTCGAAATTGATGGGACGGTAACTATGAGTTATTCACAAACGGAACAGTTTCAGCAGCTTTTTCGGGTAAAGCCAGCCATGTGTGCGCAAACCTCCATTAAATATGAACAGAAATGCTCGAGTCTGTGCTTAGGCATGCGTGCGTTACCCTGAGGTGCTGTCTGTGAGCCGCTGGATCACTCTCGGCCAGCTTCAAAGTGCTCTCGGCATCGCTCAGCCACTCCTCCAGTGCCCTCCGATCTGAAACAAACTTCTGCCACTTGGAGTTGCAATCCTGCCAACGCCTTGATATACACACACAATGACAAAGCAAATATGAGTTAGGGCTGACATCTATAGAACAAGGTATACATCAGCCACTCCCGTCCTCACTTCAGTCGGTCCTGGTATAGCTTGTTGAGTTTGTCCCAGTTGGTGTTCAGGAGGGTGGCAGTCTCCTGGATCCTCTGGCCCTCTACAGGCCGAGCTCCCTTCACCATCTCCTCCCTGCGAGCCAGCGCTCCTTCCACTGGGCCTCGCAGCTTCTCAGCATTTCCCTTCACCTCCTGTGTGTTTTAAAGTGATTGTCAGTGGACTGCTCATTGTTGAAATGATTGAAATTATTATGCAAAGCGTAGATGGTCTTGAGATCTGCTGAGCCAAGCAAGCCACTTGGGTGGGGATGAACAAAAGAGTAACAAGTAGGAGTGGGAAAAAATATCAATATGGCATTTTATCACGATACTTTTTCTTTAGATGCAATATTGACTTTAAATGTCTTAATATCGATTTCAAAAGAAAAAGAAAAAGTCATGTTTTGCGACGATGTTGAACGACTTCCGCAAGTGCTATAAAGTGGAAACGGATCATTTGGATTAATATTGTTTATTGACTCAATTTGTCCAATTAATTATTATTGTCATCAATGTACATATATACAACTTGTATTTTAAGTTCCATTTAAAATTTCTCAGTGTACTATGTAGAATGTTGCAATATATCGTAATATCATATCAATATCAATATCATATATCAGTATCATCGCAATAATGTATCGTATCGTGACTCAAGTATCGTGATACTATTGTAGCGCAAAGTCCTATTGTATTGTCCAATTGTATGCAGAGTTTGCTTTTTTCTATATCAGTTTAAAGACACGCATGAAAAAGGTGGCTACCAATAGATACAGCTAAATACGGCACCAGTTTCAACACATATCTTAAATCAAAAGTGTTTGAGAACAATACGTCAGAAACAAAAATAATTCTTGATCAATATATTATAAATATGGACAATGCATACCCACTCCCTCGTATTTGCCAAACTGATGCTAGTTTTCCAGGGGTGTGGGTAGCGTCATATTGCAAGTTTGGAGAAAAAATTTAAAAACTGACACTTTAGCATTATATTAACTACCTAAAATATCAGAAAACATCCTTGAGACGTGACGTGTTTTTCGTTTTTCGTGTAGTTCGTCTCATCCACTACCACGGAGGGGGGTGAAGCTTATGACCTATACTGCAGCACCACTTTCTTTACTTCTTTACTTTCTTTGGCTTCACTTTTGAGGAGCAGTTCCATCGTCCATCTTTATATACAGTCCATGATCTAGACATGTTATTATGAGTCCATGACTTTGGACCAAGGTGTGTGACAATGTATCCAACTTACACAATGTATTTTTTATTTTTTTTTGTATTTAAAGAAATACTGGTGCTGACCTTCAGGCAGAGATCTTGCTGGGGCAGGTTATAATACGCCGCAGGCCAGTATTCAGGAGAGTTCAGCTTGAAGTCTGTCTCTGACACCGAACGCAGCAGCGCCTGCAGCTCTGTTAGGTACTCCTGGTCCCGAACACACACACACACATACACACAGGGAAGCAAACATAGGTACACAAATACACAAATCAGAAAAAGAAATATTAGAGACATACTGTAGGGTCATAAATAAGCCTATGATATCATGCTTGGTAATTTCTGAAACCAGATCACAACTGAAACCAATCTGGGACTTCATTCATTCTTCAAAATGTGTATAGAAATGTATTTAAAAGTCTATGAAAGGTATATATTTCTATGAAAAAGAACATATTTTGTTAAACCTATATAAAATCTACAGTAAAAATTAAAGCCCCAGATTGTTTAAAGGTTTTCAGTTGTCGTCTAAAATAAAAATAAAAAACTCCCCAAACATATTATCATTAATCCCTATTGTATATCATGATCACGTTCAAGCTTGTGCAAGCTTACTTTTAATTTATCCAAGCCACTGATTAAAAGCTGGGCCCTGAAATGAGGAACCCGACCATGACACACAATAGTCTAAATGCAGCATGGCATATTAAAGCTCTTCCCCACAGTGCAGAGATACTGGGACAATAACGCTGGCCTCTGTTTCATTTCACCTCATTGAGATGCCCGCGCCGCCTGGGCAATGACTTCCCCCCGACTAAATGGAGCCAAAATATAACACACGCATTAGCATTATTAGCAGCATTAGTCGGAAAGTTAATGATAGCTGCTGGCTTAAAGTGAACTCTGGGTTTGTCTGCGGTGGAGGTAATAAGGTGGCATGGAGTCCGCTGAAGATTCACGCAGCTTTGGGCTTTGCAGGGATATATAGATACGCAGCTCCCGGCTATTTACATTCATTTTTATTCTAGATCATTAAAGGGGTACTCCAATTACATGGTGAGATTAAATTGAAAGCAGACTTGCAGACCTTTGTTTGATAGTGGAACACACTGACACGTAATTTCCAATAACTCAGTTTGATAGCATCCTTCTTTAGAAGTGACACATTATAAATGGTGAAGATCTGCTGGGCTAATCACATGGTTTCATATATGTTTCCTGAGCACCACTGAACTGATGTTGTTTACTTCATCTTTTGTAAAAGATACTGACAGGAAAATATGATGCAACCCTAACCCTAACCCTAACCCTAACCCTAACCATGACAGCATGCACAGTATGCATACATGTTTTATTTCAGTATTCACTGAAACATGCCCAATAATGAAATCTAAACAGCATGTACCAGACCCACATCTCAATTCTCATCAGAATTTGAGTCTAGTTACAGCAGGCAATAGAATTTTATATCTAGATTCAAAATATAGTCTCAAATTTAAGAAAGGTTCCCTGTTTAACCTCATGTTTGTAGCTTGGTATTTCCATTAGATATTAGTAAGTCAAAGTAAGTCAAAACAACCCAGAGGACCTTATTATACTTTATCAGTGTTATTTAATTAGCACAGCATTGCTTTAACTCATCATAGCTCCGATTTACATCGTCAAGAGGCACAGGAGACATCATGCATTACTAGCCCTCGTCGCGATGGTTAAACTGAAAACTGGTGGAGTGCCCCTTTAACCGAATCCTGCACAGCAGCCTCGCCACTAAAAAGCTTTCTCTAAGAGCTGACAGCGTGTTATGAGGTAAAACGGAGGGCTAGAGTTTTGAATGCCCCAGTTTCTTTGCTTGCTGCTCACACCGCGTGCCGCCGATGTAGAGCCCTGTCATACCGGGTTTCGGTGGGGTAAAGAGTACCGATGTGTACAAGCATTCAAAGGGCAAGCGTGGCTCTTAAGAAAATCATGTCATAGTGAATTAAATGGGAAAGGAAATGGTAATGGATGGAGCTCAGGGTGAGAATGCGTTGGCAACTACAGCTAAGGCATGACGGGCAAAGTTTAGCGACTGTGGTGTACTGGTGACAAAAAGAAAGGTTACATTGTCAGCCAACTGATTTGAGTGTATAAGTTATACACCGGTGGAACATGTCTAGAACTCAAAGTTTGAGCTGATACTTCTACGATTTTTACTTTAATGACTTGAATACTTTCTCTACCTTCGGTAGTCATTTCGGTATCAAATTCCAAATCCCGTGAAGGCTCACATTATCTGTGTTGTATCTTTGTTGTTGATTTGGGTGACTGTCGTTCAAAGAGAACTTTTCTTAGTCGGTTAGCTCATTAGAAAATAATACCAGTATCCAATATCTTTCAATGTAAATTTCCGACTCATGCACAAAGGTATTCCTAGCGTTGGAGAAGGACTGCAGTTATGCTTAAACTTTATTAACTTTGGACATCATTTTCAAGAGCCAGGGTTGCACAGAGACGGATGTGTAGGCTTTTATATAACCTAGCGTGACACACATAAATGTATGCATCATTTGCTGAGTCACATTTGCAGTAAGGGCCAAAATAATACCTGCGAACGCTACCAACAAACGTTCCCACCTGCTTGCTCACACATTGAATTTCTCCATGTGGATGCTTTTTGTTTTTTAACACTGTGTGTTACTTAGTGCCTGCGTGAGAGCAGAGCAGATGCGGGTGATGAGAGGGAAAGACTTAAAGTAACCTGGGTTTCGCCTCGCACAAGACATTCGCCAACAGAATCAATTCAGTGTTGTCAACCTCTGGAAGACTCCTCAATGACCGCTAGTTGTTTGTTTCTTTGTGCTTAAACAAGTCTGGTGGTGGAGAGACCTCAGAGATTAAAAAAAACCATCTGCTTGACAGGTGGGTTAGTTTTGCAAACTATCTTAGAGCCAGGATATGCTGTATTTGCAGTGTTAACTGTGCATTAGCCGCAGGAGAGTTGCGAGTATCGATGCCCAGAGCTGTTTCAGCTGGTTCTGGGAAACCTGAGCCTGCAAGTTTCTGCATCTTCACTTTGCAACAGCAAGTGTGTGTACTGTTTGCTAATGCGCAACCTAGCTATGAGATTAGTTACATTACTTTCATTGTCTTTGTGCCCTCTCTCCCTTGTTACTGCTGTTGCCTCGGATAAGCATTTGCATTGGCAATGCTCGGGCGAACGTCTGACTAAGCATTCAAGCCAATGGTGTGTTTGTTTGGCTCTTCAGTCGAAAGTCTCTCTCAGGAACGGCTGACTCCAGCAACACAGCCTGTAAATAACACGGCCTGTTATTGTAGGGAAATTCGATTTAGTTCCCAAGAAAGTGGGTCACTAAAGACTCCGAGTTTCAGTTTGCCATAAGCTGTTACTCTACTCTTGTTTAGTTTTCTTGAATTTTTTTTCAGCTCCTGTCAGCAAACACGGATTCTTAAAATCGAATCGGTGTAGGCGCTGGATATGTGTCCCAAGTGAATGCGCTAAAAACCAGGGAAGAGCTGAATACTCAAAAGTTACTTGGGCTTCCCACTCTCATCATCTGTTCGACATTGCTCTTTCTTTTGAATGGCTTGGACTGAATACACATCTGCGGTACACTGAACCCATCTGTGTCAAAATCACTGTAACAGGAAAAAGCAACAGCCTCGCTATATGCTGCATGACCAGCATGCTGCAATGATTCATTGCTACTCAGGCACTGAGAGGAGATGGAAATGACTAAGGGCTCTATTTTGGTGCCCGAGTGCAGGCTAAAGTGCACTGAAAATCAGAGTTACGTGCTGGTGAAGTGGCATTTTCCTGTTACCCTAATACACTGCTTTTGGCGATGCTGTAATAGTGAGTTTTGTCACCTTTTTCTTTTATGAATAGGCAATTATGAGAGTTATGAACTTTTTGGATAGTCAGAAAAGATGAAGTAGATGGACATTTAATATTTCACTTTGTTTCCGGATCTCGGCGATGCTGGATCCTTTAGAGATGGTTTCAAATGGTCTGGAATCTTGTCAATTCCAGACCCCACAGAGGTGGTTTTAGAGATGGCTCATAAGGTCTCTCCACCATCAGACAGACTGTGAACAAGCGGGGGAGATTTAAGACGACCGCAACCCCCCAAGGGAGTGGTCGATCGGCAAAGATCACTCCAAAAGCGAGACACATAGTAGTCTGAGAGGTCACAAAGGAACCCAGAGCAACTCCTAAGTGAATACAAGTCTTCTGCGTCTCTCTTGTGTCAAAACTTATTGATGTTTTGAGTCATTTAAGCAGCGCTACATCATTGTGATATCAGCGATATTGTGCACTATTAAGCACAGAAAACGCAACATGTCCAAAACTGTACAGGTGTGAATATGACTGGCTATGATTGTCACAGCTTCTAAGACACACCCGTCTACTTTATAGGGTATTATCCCACCCAGTATCAATGTGAGCCACAGGGGCATCAGTCAACTCTGGCCACCAAATTACCAAAAAACCTTGAACGAAAAGCTAGTTCTTGATAGTTTCCAGGTACGCTAATTGATATTGACAACTATTTTTATGCCAGCTTAGAGAAACTTTCTCACTGCTTTAAAGTGGCTTTAAGTTTACAAAGTTAGTCTATAGTATATCTTGTATCGTCTACTACTATTGAATCTCACCAATTTACTAATATAACTATATATTAGAGAAAAAAGACTTTAATGCAAGATAACAAGTGAAGTGTATTTGTTCAATTATCGGTGCTCTAGTCCAAAGTTAACCCGGCTTTGGGGAGCCTCACAGACTTGGAGGTTTGAAGTGTACCCCTCTCCCTTAACAATTACTGCTTATGAGTCCTTGAGCAACGCACTCAAGTACCTAAACAGCTTGAGGGGATTAGCTGATTGGCGTGGGCAGCTCCCAGGTTTACTGTACATTGCATTGCCAGTGCACTCCTCAATGAATGCATTTAACCGTAAATCTGAGAGTTCAGATGTGTATTTGTCCAAGCTGTTCGATAACATGTGACGCGCCCACAGGATACGTACGTCTGCAGTGAGCGGCAGATCAGAGAACTGCCTTGGGGTGTGACGGGATTGGTTGGTAGGCATGAGGGAAAGGGGGGGAGGAGGGCGAGCGGTGGTAGGTGAGTGACACAGAGCCAGACAGAGCAAGCAATGAGATCCAGACATGCGAGCGTTCGTCTCACATGTACACATAAGACATGTAAATGAGAAGGCAGCAAAGAAAAAACAAAGAAAGCAATTGGGATTTTCCCTCTGGGGAACAACCTAAAAGTCAAACTTAATGTATACTATCCACAGTTTCCTTTAGATTTTGAGGTGTATGTCAAGGGTTCTTATCTTCTTAAAGGATAGGGGATATTCTTTAATTTTATTATTAAAAATATTTTTAAAAACACATCAGTGGGGGACATCATATGTACTTCCTGCTGCTTCAAATACTCATGAGACATATGTATTCATCTGGTGCAGAAAATAGCCACTAAAATTAAATATTTCCCAATAATATATTTGTAAGAGTAAAAATTGATATTTCGTAGGTGGTTTTAAGGATTAACAGATTAAAAAAATAGGATTGAAGTTACTTGATTTTGGTGTATTTCTATGGAGTTTGCAAAAGCTCTGACAGTTCCTGAGTTACAAAGGAAAATGTTGCTAGCTGAAAACAAAATGGCGCACTGGGCGTCTGATTCTAACATCCTCATTAGTGCTACCTGCTAGCTAAATCATAGTTTCAGAGCTAGCCAACTGGACACTAGCTTTATTCCCCCAATGCTGCTCATTTAAATATTAAACTATTCCATTACAATTATTTTAATCTTATCTAGCTAGCTTGTACTTGACTCGGAAGTCAAATCGTTAGCCTAATAGCATTACTGCCTAAGTCATATTTGACCGTTTTCAGAAAACATGATTTTTAGCAAGCACATTGTATTTTTTTTTTTTGATATTGCAACAGTAGATCAATAAATGACTTAATCAATTAGGATATTAGGCTAACAAAATGACAACGAAGACTCCTTATTTATTCAGGAAGCAACTTTTGTTTTTGGATTGTTTTCATTTCAATCAAACATATTATAAATTTTTTGTTATTTTCAATGGTTTAAGGATTCGAATAATGTTGGTGAACATGGCTGACCTAGGTGGTAGTTTGAATAGTAGCTACTTTTCACGTATGCAAACACTTTTTTACCAGCTTAGAGAAACTTTAAAAGTTAGTATTATGATCTTGTCTAGTTAGTATGTTTTCTGTTAGTACTGCAGATATAGAAGTCATGCCTACTGAAACTCACACATTGTCTTTTGAAGGGTATGAACTTGCCCTCCACCTCAACCCAGCGTGTGTTGAGCTGGAGTTGGCGGGGCTCCACTAGATTGGCGGCTCCAGCCTCTGACAGCTGATTGGCTAAGCCCTGCACCTCCTTAAGCTCCTCCTTCTTCTTGTCGAACTCTGAGCCAATTTCCTATTGGACGAAATCAACCAGGAAGGTCATTTGCTATTGGCCCGGGGCCCGAGAGGGGGGTAAGCACACAGAGGCATATGGATGTGCTCGAAAACACACACACACACAGGGACAATTAATACATAATTAAAATACTAAATTCATTTACCCAAAAGCACACACTCAACAACGCATACACACACACAACAAAGACATACATTAATCAAGGGAACAAGATATCATGTTTGTCAGTGTCAAACATAAACAATTCAAATTGTATATCCATAATTATGGCTATATAAAACATTTGAAATGAGAAAGTGGTATGGTAATTAGGAGGCGCACACTGCCTTAATACTTTATTTACACAGAGTACAGTCACTGGACAGTACAGAGGAGGAAGAGCTGTGTGTCATGTGAGCAGTGTGGGGCAGAAAAGAAGCAGAGGACGGTATGGACAGACTGAGAGACAGATAGATTAACGGACAGACAGGCAGAGTGGAATCTCAGTTGCGGCAATGACAGGTGAATCTGAGGCGAGCGGGTTGAGACGTCCGCTTAGCGAAATGTCATAGTGATCATCTGAAAGTGAAAGACACACATACAGAGTCAAGGGAGGAAAAAGGCAGGGTCCAGGGTTTCTGTGTCAAAGCTTTCCAAATCAAAACGAATGGACATCAATAGCGTTTAGCGTTTGGGCTATGTGTAGCATTTCCAAACTAACAGTAAATCATTGTCAAATTAATTTCCATGTCTTCATGAAATGACTCCACAGATAAGTCTGGTGATGCGTTCTTGTGTGACTGCAAGATATGGAACCCGAAAGACTTGATAAAAATGAGGGCTGTCACTAGACTAAAATGTTTAATCGCAATTAATTGCATAATTTCCAAAAATGAATGGCACATTTTATGACACAAGCATTTTAAATGTACCTGGAAGGAATATTTTTCAAGTATGTATTCCTCTTATCAACACCTCAGCTCCTCAGAAAGCTGCCTGTTCAGCCAATACATGCTATTTTGATATGAATTCTTTAATTTAGATATTTTAAATATTTGATCGCGATTAATCGTGTGACCTACATAGTGATCATGCGCTAATTAATGAGATTTTTCTTTTTTGATCAGTTTTAAACGTACCTAAAAGTGATATTTTTCAAGCTTGTATTACTCTTATCAACAGCTTAGGACCTCAAGTGGCTGGAAACCTGGGACACTAAGTAGTATGATAAGTATAAATTAAATGAAAAGTCAATTTCACAACAGGGTTCCAAGTTACTTGGAAATTTAAATGAAGGATTACATTTCACATGTAGTTTTTGACGTAAGTCCTTATCAATTGGACAGCAGATCAATCTGGTAGTATATTGTTATCGGAAAAGAAAATTGGTAATAACTTAGTGATACACAAAACAGAGCATAATTTTTTTTAACTCTTTAACACTTTACTCAAGCCTATCTGTGGTCATTTCAAGTAGACATGATGCAGAAGTCCTGGAAAAAGTCATCTTGTCAAGTGGTTGGAATTGCAAAAACTTTGACACCTTAGCCCCTTTGTCCAAAAGGAAGAGATGAAGAGCGATGAGAGAAACAAAAGAGTTTTTTCCACTGTTGACATGTACAAACAAACATTCAAGACAAACAAAAAAATATGTGAGGTCAAAATATGGCGATGAGATGATCAGAAACCCATGTTGGATATCAAGCTTTGTGGACTTTTCCTCCATGTGTGAGGAAAAGAGAAAATATTAAAAAAACAACAGCTTTTGATGAGCAGAAGAATGTGTAAAAGTGCATGTTTCTCTGTGTGCATGTGTTGTCACCTTGACCCTCTCTCCTTCGGGGGGGTCGGGCAGTTGGTCCACACTGCGCTGAATGTCATCCAGCCAGGCCAGCAGGTCATGTGACTTCCTCCTGTACTGGTACCACTGGGGAGCGATGGCCAGCGCTTTCCTGTTTCTTTGCACTCGTAGGTCCTGCACAGATGCAAGTGCACAGTATCAGTATTTTGATCCCACCTCTTTCCTCTGGCGATCACCATATTAATGACGGTGTAACTTCATGGTCTGGGGATTAGTGCCACCTAGAGGTTAACTGGCCCAGGGAAGGGGTCTGGCTACGGCAAAAACCCTAGACCTATGCTACACCACCCAGATCAAGAAGAAAGAGGGTCTACTCCCAGAGCCAGGTCTGGGAGGTGAATCTGGTCACAAAACATCAAACCACTGCATCAGAACCACAAAGACCTGCTTTGTTGTGTGAGATGGTAGGCCTACTTACTTTTGAACAAGCTTTATTCATCTCTGACCTAACATTAGCCATTTTTGAAAGCAGCACAAAATGCCTGCCACTCGAATAAGCTCGAATTGCCAAGGGTGGACGTTAATGGACAGTCTGAACTGAGCTTGCTTCAGACTCACCCACTACTGCAGGGCACCCCACAAACAGCTAAAGATCATTAGTAGAGCTTTTTTTCCCCCTGGCTTTTCAATCCACGTAATCCTCACTTGGATAAGAACAGGGGAATGGACTCAGTTTATGCAAGGACCCATTCCAACATCCCCTCCCCTAACACAATCACAGACGTTAATAATATTCCGGCTGTCAGGTCTGTGAAGGCTCAAGGCTGTCAGACTGTGAAATCAGCTGCGAGGTATCTGAGGGCTCTCCGATTGATTTTTCGACCTCTTTCATAAATGCCGGCTTTGCTCCGAGCGCAAGTTTTCTGGAAGTACGCCAGCGTGCTTTTAGCAGAGGGGTACGCGAGGAGATTGGTTTAAATATGTGTCCATAAACGTAAGCCTCCGAGTCAGGTCGGTTAGCTTAGCTTAAAGGCTGCAAACAGGAGGAAACAGTTAGTCTTAATAGGCTTAATCTGAAGGAGCAAACCTCAAAAGGTAACTGATAAAAATGTAATAGTTTTTTTAAAAAAATAAATTAGGGTTGTTTCTGTAGTTAACACGTGTAAAGCCTAATGAATTACACTTTTTAAACAAAAAAAAATATACATATTTGTTTTAGATGTGCCTGGAAGGGATATCTTTCAAGTTCTCTTATCAACATCTCAGCAACTCAGCTCCTAATTCCAAATATCGACAGTCAACGCTGATAGCTTAGCGATTCTTGACGAAAGAACCATCTGGCAGGCATTCAAAGCTCACTGTTCAAAAGACCTTTTTCTGCTCGTTTCTAACTTAGATTGTACAATAAGAGAGGTTTGTGCTCGCTTTCAACTTGCCACTTTTAGAAATGATCGGCAGTTTTAACATTACATCTCTTAATGCCGCCCCCTGCAGGGTAAAATCATTTACTGCACTTCGGATTCTGCTCGCTTTCCGCAGCGTCACTGCGGATTTGAACACTCCATGATGTCCCAAACTAAGACAGCCTGAAGAGGAATTACATTTGACAGCGCAATAATAAATCTGAATTCTTTGGAAAAAGAAAAGCTTTCTACAATCAAGCACGAGCTGACATCTTTAATCCCTGGAAACTAAACTTGAGCAAACAACCAAATCTTGCCTCGTGGTAATTTGCTTCTTAGAGAATGTAAATAATATCTTCCCTTTTAATGATGTGGGATATAATGTCTTCCACCCGCAAACCATATGCTAATAATTAGAATGTTAATTAACCAATGACTAATGTTTAAGCGGTTAATTAACCGTGGGTGCTTTGTCACTGTCATGCTTTATGAAAAGGCGTGATTTAAAAAAGGAATTCCTCGGGGCACGTACGTGCGGTGATAGGGTTCGGAAGCCAAACTTGTGCAAAACAAACGAGTCATTATGCTATATTTGTTTTACACGTGTGTTACCTTGACAATGTTGTACTTGCTGTTGAGCTGGTTGTTTTTCAGTCGAATTTGCTCTCTCTTGTCCTGATCCGGGGCTCTCTTCTGCAAATTCTCTCCTTTCAACAGTAGCTCCTTCACCGCACCTTCTTCACAGTCCTGTAAAGACGCAAACACACACACACAATCTGTTCCGTCAACTGCGCACGGGACGCGACATCCGAAACGGGTTCTCTTAAGGCGTCAGATTGAGAAACCTTGTTCTCCTGGAAGTCCTCCTCCGTCAGGTTTTCCCCCTGTTTCGCCTCCTCCTCCAGGAGCTCCAGCCAGACCTGCGCTTCGCTGTGATACTGCTCCAGCTCCTTGGCTGATGCCGCCGTCTGCCGTAGATGCAGGAACGCACACATGAGCGCTATTGTTATGGTTGTCACATATTCCGCGAAACCTAAGACACTGCCACTAGTTTAACATTTCCTACCAGTCCGGAGGTGACGCGCTGAGCGACGGCATCAAACTTCTGGTTGAGGTGCTCCACCTTGGGTCCCACCTGGGCCTGGCAGTTCTCACCCCTAGTGGACATGAGCTCATGGGCGAGGCTCCTCACCTCCTCCATCTTGCCTCTGGTCAGCTCCAGCTCTGCGCGCAACACCTGCAAAGAAAGCACATGAAATTAAAACAAAAAAAAAAACAAAAAGAATAATTAAAAAGCAGGCAACCTCCTTTTTAAGACTTGAGTGACCACTCATTGCCTCCCACAGGCAATAAGAAAAGGTAAGTGGGTCTTAATTATTTCTGAATTTGCCCCAGAGCAAATAACAACTGAGGATGGTAGTAATTATTAGCTGGATTTGCAGGTCAAAGAGGCACAAAGATCAACAGCCACGGAAATATACAGAACACGCGGGGCTTACGACCTTAAGCACAGCGTCGTTGGGTCCCTGCCTATCAATCTCATCCATCTTCTTATTTGCTCCGTCGATCCATCCGTTCACTTCCTCTATCTCCCCATCTAACTTCTGCATCTGCCGCTGGTAGTCCTGAGGGCAAGGCAATACGGATTTCGTGACGCTGCAAACAGTGACACTTCCGAGGGCTATTATTAGGCAGTTGGGGTTTAATTTTAGCTCTCTTAGAGGGGGGTGGATGAATGTGGTACTCAATTCTGTATTCTCACCAGCAGCAGGTTGAGCCACTCCTCCGCTCTGGACGTGACCGCGATCCAGTTGCAGCGCAGCAGGCTGACTTTGTCGTCCACCAGCCCGCCGTGGCCCCGCAGCACTGCCTTGAGGGCCTCGGCGAGGTCCACCACTGACTGCAACTGCGGCTGGCGCTTCTCCGTCTCCCCGTGGACGGACTGAGGCAGAGACAAGAGCGCAGGGACAAAGACGCGTAAAGCTTGAACCGTCATCACCTGTTATTACGCTGCTACGAACATTACGTATATATGAACCACTGCTAGGACTAAGATCTGATCACAAGTGCTCTACACTTTAAACTGAAGTCCATTTGGTGATACGTCATGGTACAGTTCTTGAGATGGTTTCGCCTCTCTATTAGGCATCCTGACTTTCTCACTCCCATAAAATCTTAAGTGAAGTAGCCGATCCATGTTTCACCATAATGCATGTACGGATTTTCTGCTCTGATCTTCGTAGTTTCGTAATAGTCCCACAGTTTCGTGGTAGTCCCACACGGACACATCACACAAGTTGTTGCACAGTTTACAAATTCCCTAGTGGGGATTTTCCTTCCAGAATAGGGATGATTGGATGGTTTTCTGTCTGCTGTATTACAACAGCAGGAGCCATACGCAAATTTCGTAAATGTCATTCTTGGCCGTTTGGATAGAATCAAAAATTTTAAAAAATGTGTTGCAAATCTTCCTGGATCGAATCAGAAGTGTAACCTCTTGCCTTATAGTGGGTGGCTATAGAGATTGTATATATAGATTTATGCATAAAATGGATTTTTTTTTATATTTACCGCTGCCCACTTGTGATCAGATCGCCCTTGTTGTTGTTAGTACCAGATGTGAACCAGGTCAGACCAATGCATTAGATAGCATGAAAAGGAAGAATAATTAGTACTGTACATTGGTTAAACCACCTGTACTACAATGGTGTTGTGAACAGTTTAAGAGAATATGGGATGTTGTCACCATTTCTGGGTTTAAGTTTTAGTATACGTCTGGTTGAAGGACTAATCCCTACTGAAGTTTTTCAAATTAAAAGCTGTATCTAAGTCTTTCTGTAAGTACAGTTTGTGTACCTGCGCCCACGCAACCTCAGCCTCCAGGTCGCTGGGCATGCCGTCCACAGCCGAGCGTCGGGTCAGCTCGGCATCAGTGGCAGCAAGCCACTCCGTCAGCCCGTTCAGCTCCTTCCTCAGCTTCCTCGACAACTTCAGACTCTTCTCCAGCTCCAGTTTGCTCTCCGTCACCTACGGACACGTAATGAAAGGAAATGTGTGGCTACGTCGGGCTCGACAATGCACATGTAACTCTGCGTGTATAAAGTGCGCGCGCTAACCTGCGCTCCCAGTTGGTTGTAGAGCAGCTTCAGGGCGGTTATTCTGTCGTCCATCTCTTTGGGGTGCTCAGTCTGCTGCTTCTGGACGATCTGTCTGCCCGTTTTAATCACCGTCTCCACCTCCCCTTTAACTTCACTTAACGCTTTGTACAATTTCTGGAAGACGCAAAGAGACGAGGTTGGCTGCCTAAAATAGAATCTATCCACTACTTCTCCATCAATCCGTCCGTGACGCCACCACCCACCATGCACTGCTCCAGCTGCGACTGAACCACGTCCTGCTCCACACTGCGGATGTCCAGCACCCCCACCTGACTCTTGACCGCGGCCAGAGCTCGCTCGCACTCGGCCAGCCGAGAGTCAAAGTTGGCCGGCTTTTGGAAGAGCCGGAACTTGGTCCACACGTCTGCCAGCATTTTCTGGGAAAGGAAAGCACACATACGTGAGGATTTGTCTTCTGGGCGCTCGCTTCATAAGCTGTCTGGCTACACTAACTCTCATTCAGACGTCAACGACTTCTCTCCGGAAATATGAACCCAGCCTCTTTGCGCATTAAGTCATAAACTGCGCCTGGTTACTTGTGGTCCAACCTTTAGCTACCAGGGACCTGGATCCCAGTCTCGGTTCAGGAGGCAGACGCCCTTTCTACTTTAAAAACACAGTTTAAACTTTTCTTTTTGGCAAAGTTTATAACTAGGGCTGGCTCAGGTGGCCCTTAACCATTACTTAGTTATGTTGCTATAGGCCTAGGCTGTTGTGGGACTTCCCATAAGCACGAAAAAGTTTTACTGATTTTGTGATTCTACGTGTTTTACTAAACACGACCCTGTGTTGCAGCGGAAGCTGTGATGCAATATTTTACATTTGATAATGTAAGTTAGTTACTTAGCTAACTAACCTTAGCCACTATCGTTAGTGTCTTCCAGTATTTTAGGCTAGGGTTGCTTTGTTCGCTACACTGCTGCAAACATTTA
The DNA here is from genome assembly GCF_022458985.1 of Mugil cephalus. NCBI lineage: Eukaryota > Metazoa > Chordata > Actinopteri > Mugiliformes > Mugilidae > Mugil > Mugil cephalus. The sequence continues at coordinate 3,822,859 of NC_061792.1, forward strand.
TACATTGCCACTAATGAATTTGCAAATCATGATAAAGGTGAATCATAATCCTATATTTGAATGATTCCACAAAAAAAAAACTAAATGGAATATGCACTGAATACATGGGAATAGTAAATAGTTATTAAACATAGGTTGGATTCTGCACATATGTGCTCATATTCTGATGTCCATCTAGCTCATCCAAGCTTAAAAGGATCAATCTCTGAGACTGGGCGCATACCTGAGTGAGGTCTATCTGCCCCATGATCCTGTGGGAAGGGTCTTTGTCCTGGTTCTTCTTCCTCATGTCCTCCAGGGTGACTTCATGGCCGCTGAGCTCCGTCTGGATTTTCTGTGAAACAGTTGAAAATCTTTACAGAAATGCCACAACTAGGAATATTATTAATAAAACTACAACTGAATTAACACAAAAAAATATGAGATTGTCCATTGGATTTAGTTGTGTCACATTATTACCTACAATTTGAATAGTAAGGTTTAAAAGGGTACATAGTGTACCTCCATCTTGTGGCCATAAGGGGGCAGGAGGCATCAAGCAGAGGGAACTTTAATAGCTCTATTAACTTGTAGAAGCCCACCACACACGGAATCGCAGATTCTCACACACATTTGGTCTGGGAGAGTGAGAAATGTCATCCTTCTTTCTGGTCTCTCTCGTCTTGAGCAGGCTTTTCCTACGCGCACACACTCTCTCGTTTTGTCTCTCTTTACGGGTCATTATTTCATAATGTAGCGTCTGATTACGAGAAGAGGCAAAAAGACGGAGGGAGTATGTGTGTGTGTTTGTGTTTGTGTGTGTGTGTGTCTTCCTGCTGTCCGTGTCCAAAGCAGCTCCAGGCTTAATTAGGACCACAGAGAAAAGCATTTGCCATTCTCTCTTGGGTTCCCTCGCACACAAACACACAAACTGGATTATTATCTAAAGTATGCCTCCTCTCTACGCTCCTTCCCTCCTCTGCCTACCTGTCCACACAGCTGTCTGAGTTAATGATTACACCGGACGAGGGCTGCTATATGCTACTGTCGACAGGAGGTTTTTTTTTCCTTTTTTTCTGACAAATCCAACATAGGACCAGGCAGGGAAAAGTGAACGGTGCTTAGCTTAGTCAAACTAAGACTGGCAATCTTATTTGTTCTGCTGCAACATTCAGAATGGTCAATTTAATTAAAAAAAAAAGACTTATTCAGATGAAGAAGAAATGACATTGAATGAATAAATATTTATGAAGTTAGAGGTTTCACCAGTTATAATTAGAGAATTTAGGATGTTATCGTGAAATCATGTTCATGAATTATGAATTGCTCAGATATCAGTTTTTTTTTTTTTTTTACAAAATCAAAAAAAAAATGTATTCAAAAATCTTGAAATTTCTTGAAAAATACAGATTTTCTTCGGTAGGTATTCAACCTTAATAAAATTGAGAAATATTTGGAATTTAAATTTTTCCCTCAAAATTGACATTCTGATTCACATTCTGAAAATTCAGTGAAATATTACATAATTTTCCTTTCAAAAATAATTTTCTGTGAGAAAATTTGGATTTTCTTTATATTATAAATATTCTCGACCAAATATGTCATCCAATGTTAGCTTGTCTAGCTAGGCTTACTCTTGTTTTAAGACATAGCTAAATCCATGATGAGGATCTAGTGAATTCATATCCCTGGCAGAGGATTATTTATTAGAAAGAGATGATTTGGGTGGAGCAGGATACCTGAGCCTCCTGCTGTATCTGCTGAGCGTCAATGTGGTCAGCCAGGTACGCGGTGAGGTGCCGATCAGTGTTGGCCAGCGACTCCTGGATCTGCCTGAGCGTCTTGTCATTCTCCTGGGCCCACTGGACACTTTTCTCCAGCTCCTTCCTCCTTAGAGCCGCCTGAACAAACAGGAAAAACATCACACCTCGTCAAAAAAAAAAAAAAAAAAGACACCCACGGAAACATAAAGCAGGCTATAAATACAGAACGCATTCTCCGACTCGTAAAACAAAGCTATTTCCTGAAACGGTGATCTGCATGAGCTGCCCAAGGGATTTAGACAAGAATCCTCAGGGGGAGTTTTGGGTGTTTTATTCACACGTTTAAACCTGTTTTGATGTTTGCTGTCAAAGTATAAAAGGCATACGTTCAGCACTGTCACAACTTTTTCATCTATATGCACAAAGATATATGGAAAACTAGGCCAGAGCATGAGCTTAAAAAGTAAATTTAAAATGTCAAGTGATTTTTTTTTTATATTTTGCTGCCACGTTGCTCCGTTTACTTACTGGTAGCCATTGACTTGCATCAAAAGTATTAATCTCTAGGGTGGAAAATGATAAAATAAGGATAAACCATTGAACGAAATGGTGCGACCAAGCTTTTGACTTGCGTTGACGTCTTCTTTCTCTTTTGGTCTCTTTGGTTGCTTGCAGGGAAAATGTCAGCGTATAAAGAGCATTGAGCATTGAGAGCAAAGAACATTGTTACAACCGTTTCGGCAATGCACAGTCAAATTGAAAACTAGGCAAGTGGATGAGGAAAAAAGTTTAATCTGAACAAAAGTCAAATGCATTTTCTTTTAAATGTTTAGCCAGTGACAAGATTTTTAGGTTTTTATTTTACATTTTGCTGCCATTTACTCTTTTATGTTCTCCATTGACTTGCAGCAAAACCATTGATAAACCATTGAACAAGATGCCGTAACCAAGCTTTCAACTTGTATTATAAGATTTCAACTCTTTATTTTTAGCTCTTTGTTTGGTTGCCAACACTGACTGTAGTTTATACATGGAAGAAGCCACAATTGCTCTCTTCATTTTGCTCTTCTCTTGCAACAACAACAGAAGATCGACGGACGGATCGGAGTGGCTTCTGCAGAGATGCCGGCGCTTAACCGGTCTGTCGTGGTGAAGAGAGAGCTAAGCCGAAAGGCGAAGCTTTCAATATACCGGTCGATCTAAGTTCTGACCTTCACCTATGGTCATGAACTTTGGGTAATGACCGAAAGAACAAGATCACGGATACAAGCGGCCGAAATGAGTTTCCTTTGCAAGGTGGCCGGGCTCAGGTTTAGAGACAGGGTCAGGAGCTTGGACACGCAGGAGGGGCTCAGAGTAGGTCCGTTGACGGTTGGAGGTGGTTCCGGCATCTAGTAAGTATGCCACCCGGATGTCTCCCGTTAAAAGGTGTTTCAGGCATGCCCAACTGGTAGGAGGCCCTGGGGGTAGGGCCTTGGAATGCTTAGGGATTCCTCCGGAGGAGCTGGTGGAAGTGGCTGACTTCTCTGCAGAAGCTGCTGTCCCCACGACCCGGACCCAGATAAGCACGAGACGACGGTACGATAGGGTACGGTCTTGTGACAGCAACAACTCCTTGAAAAATGAGTCGCAAGTTGATTTTCAGGTGGCTCAGGTAAGAAGCAAATGCATAGACCACTCTTGAGAGACAAATACACAAAAAGTGCATACATCCTAAATACTGCACATAAGATAAGATGACACACACCGTCACACGAACTCCCGCTGTGTGTACCTTCTTGAAGGCCGGATTCTGCGGCTTCTCTTTCATCCCGTCGCCGTCCGACCCGCCGCCACCGCCGCTAACGACACCAATAACCGGCGATCCTCTGACACCAGGTGCCTGGAAACTACCGCGGCGTTTCCTTTCCCACCCCCACCTCTGGTGCAGATTAGCTGGTAAATGCGCCTGGTTACATCAGACCTAAACCTATGTGAGCTTTTGTGTGTGTGTGTGTGTGTGTGTGTGTGTGTGTGCGTGCGAGACAAAAAGCGAGAGTGCATATGTGGTTACAGGTGAGCATGCTAATCCCATACAGAGGGATAATGGCTCTAAGTATAGCTCTGAGCCAGTGGCCCTTCAGTCACACATGCTGCTCTACCAGTCTCAGCTGTAGATGTATCCAAGGTTTTTTTTTTTTTTGGGGGGGGGGGGGGGTGCTTTCTCACTTCTATGTATTAGTTTATAATGTATGAAACGAGAACTTGAGTGAGATTAAATATTTAAGGGAACATTGATAACAACCTTCCCTGTGGCGATGTACTCCATTTCCCTGGCAATTGTTGGCTCATGAATATATACTCTGATTAAACACTCCCGTATCACTTTCTCGCACACACACACACACACACACAGTGGCAATGGCAGTGATTGTGAACCAGAGGAATAGAGCTTTGCTTAGCTGCCTTGCCTTACATCGGGGCTGGCAAAGCGCGAGCGGGCAACACTCCCTCTTGCCGGTTCTTTTGTTTGAAGAGCAGCAGAACGAGATGTGAAACGATATTTTTGTGTGCACGCGGGCCGCACTTATCTCCGCGTACGTTAAGTTTCAAAGTAGGACATGGGTTTAATGAGATTATATGCTTATTCTACACTCTCGACATTTGCTCGGACCCCCGCGCGCCACAGAACGTGACTCCAGCGTGATGCTGGAGAACATATTAGGCTGTTGACGTTCGCACTTATCGTACTAAGAAGCGAGACAAAGATAAGCTTTGACTTTTTTGAAGTCGAACTTTGAATTTCAGTTTTGTTGCCATCACGCTGTAAATCTTGATAGCTTGATCCTGGGTCAGAATATGAGTGAACAAATTTAACTCCATTCAGGCTTTTCCGCATTCTTTACGGTGAATGGTGGCCAGCTGCATTTCTGCTCTGTGCAGGCAGCTGATAGTATTGAAATGAGCAGGTGATTTTAATCCTTCTGGCTGAAGATTTTCACTCAGCTGTTTAGGTGGGATGCGATTCAATGCAGTCTGGTGTTAAATATGCGGATATCACATTTACTTCGAACAGCTGCGCGACTGCACAAAAAATAAATAAATGTGAAACTGCACACCAATGCCATCGCTATAGCCCTCTTGTGATTTCTTATTTTCCTGACATCTAGGTATCCTATTAGTTTTCTTTCCACTAAAACCCACCCTCGGAGAAGTTCAGTTTCGAGAAATGAAAATGCGTATGTGGACTTCAGAGGGCTTTTGGCGGCGTGGTAGATTTTCAAGATGGCCTATGGGGAAATACTGTGACTGAAAAGACATATACATATCACAGCAGTAACAGCATGCTGTGGCACATTTGATCATCTAATATGGAAGAACTCAATTGCCAGAAAGGAAAATCTACTTTACTGGCAATGTACTTTTACAGGTTTCCAAAGATTGGTTGCCAACTACAAACTTTAATTATATGCGAACATTGGTATTAGATCATTTAACTGAAACTTAATGATCGATTTCGTGTGAAACTGTGTCCATAAAAAGTATTTTTGTCATATGCGTACATTGGAAATAAAATTGTCTTCTAATCGGGATTGTATTATACTCAGATTTTGATCCTCTGAAGCTCAAAAGCTAAACCTTTAAAGTCCCATGTGTTCATCACAGAGCATTAAAGAGTTATGAAAGCAATAAAAAAAAAAGGTCCTTCACTAAAAGAAAAATGTTAAAGCAATATTTTGGTCCCAGTGCGCGTTAGCTCCTCCATCTGTCTTTCCGGAGATACTCACAGACAGCCTGGTTCGGTCTCTGAGCTCCTCGTCCGCTCTATAGATGACCAACAAACATGGCTCAGAGCCACCTGGTCTCACCTCACACGCATACATGCCGAGATACAAGCCGAAACAAAGGCTTCTGGAATGTCTCCAAGCACACACACACACACACAAACAAGACGCACAAAGACTCCCCCAAAAATACAAAACGTGCGAAATAAAAGATAATGTTGTACACACACGTACAAGCACACAGTCTCTGATGGGTAGACAAACAAAGGGAGGGCTTATCAGGCTGCAAGGAGAACATTAATCTGGTTCTATTGTGAGGAGGATCAACCCAGCGGGCCAATGAGTGTGTGTTTGCTGGTGTGTCTAATCTGTCACTGAGAATCGCCACGAGAGGCGGAGGATGTATTGCTGCTGACGAAGGATGGAAGAAAGAGAAGAAGCGGGACATTAGGACAGGAATTTGGGCTGCGAAAGAAATTAAGGAAGGGAAAAATTAAGAAAGAAAGGATTAAGAGGGCTAAAAGAAAAAACGATTAGCTTGATTTAATCAAGCTATTTTCTCAATTATTTGAGTGTTTGATCAGACTATTGCCAGAAACTGAAAAAGGGCCAATAAGAGGACATCAAATTGCTTGGTCTGTTTATCCACAACCCACTACCTATCTTTTTCAGCTCAGAAGCTGATTAAAAATACCGTATCTGTCTCCAAAAATAGTCATGCAAATGTTTCAGAAAAGGTTGATTATCAGATTCTTTGTCCAACTAATTTTTACTGCCAATTTGTGAGTGAAGATAATTTCAGTGGGCTGAAAATCTGGATGTACTATGCTGTTTGTAATATTGTCTTGGATAATTGTTCCAGCAATGGGGTGATCAATGGAGACGAAGTTTGATTTTTGGAGGGAAAAAGTTAGTCGTGGTGATGTTTTTGAAACAAAGAAGAGGTTGCTGCCACAAATGACTCTAAAGTTTACAAGAAGTGTGGGAGATGAGGTGCAGTCATTGACAATTTTAGAAAGTCGTTTTCAAATGAAAGTGAAAGTGGTCGTTGATTTTGCAGATGCCCACTCCAATGGTATAATGGTGAGGATGAACAAGAGAGGACCAAGGATTGAACCTTGGGGGACGCCATAAGAAAGGGGACAGGTTTTGTTTAAGGTAGCTTGTGGACTTATTTTGTTGTCGCAAAGTATTCTTGAAATCTAAAACCATACTCTTATCCTCTATGTTTAACATGTTTGCCTATTACCAGTCTTCTCTTCTAACAGTTTTACTGCTGAGGAAAAAACAGTAATAGTAAAACACATTGCAAAGCAATGGCTCTTTCTACGTTGGTTCCCATGATGTGCGATAGTGGACAGATATCCTCAGTAGGAATACTCTGCATCTTTGTGCATTTCTGCGTCTTACCCTAGCCATAAGTTCATCCCAGCGGGTATTGAAAGCGTCCAGCTTTTGTTGAATCAATTCATCCAGAACACCTCCGTCCATCAGTGTTTGGGCCAGCTCTCGAATCTGGTTTCTGTTGTCTTCTGGGTGTTGCAAAAGAACCTCTATGCTCTGTGCAAAAAAAACAAATGGGAGAAAAAAAGTCATCAAAGTTATATTCTTAGCTGGAAGCCATCATCCTCTATTCATGAGCAACACATTTTTTGTTATTTGTCTTGACAAGTTAAAAGCTGGATCACTAAACGTGACACATTGTTGACATATGGAGGTTAGACTTGTCTATACCTTTCAACCATGGTGCTTAATGGTTCTTTGCACTTTCTGAAATCCCCCTAAAAGCTTTGTTTGCTGGCATTTAGCAGACTAAAGTCCAGCAGAGTATGCAATTATCTGGATTTTACTGTTCTGTGCTAGCTAAAGAAGAAAGAATCCATCCTGGTCTAAAAGCTTAAAGCTTTTTGCATCATCCTATCTCAAAACAGCCATGCAAATCTAAAGCTATATACGGTTAACACAGGTTGTAACCCCAAATTATCCAATTGCAATATTTGATGTAAATTACCTTTGATTTGTTTTTGTTTTTTTTGCATCTGTGTTAGGCTCATAACATCCACATCAAACACCAAAGCCATTTTTATTTCTTCCATTATGTTAGTGCCTGCTAACATAATCTCTCACATATTTTTCTCCTTCAGATGAAAGATCTTTTCCAGGGGAACCTCACCACAGTTTCCCTTTGAATAAATCTCTCACCATAGGATGATAAAAAAAAAAAACTTTTTCCCTTAGGCTGCAATTTCTCCTTTTTGCATTCCTTTCAGACTTCACACTACCCTAGCCTCGCTTGTCTCATTTTAGCTACTCTAAATGGCATTTTGTGTAAATAAAAAACCCTGCTGACTCATTTTGATTTGTTGTGCTTACGTTTTTCTAAGGCAGTCAGCTTCCTAAACTCTGCAGTGGTAGACAGGATTGCACAGTTAGGTTAACCCTAACTCAATTTCTTTCTTCGTTTACTGATGCCTTCAGACATAAATGTCAGAAAAGGTCACTTGCCTTTGACTTCGAAACACAATGTACTATGTGAATGTACAAATTACATGTATGTGTTTCAACCAATTGACTGAAAAATATAAATCAGCACATAATTGCATAGTCCTACAACAAATCAGAGCCAAATGTCGTGTACAACTATCGCCACCGAAACAATTTAATGGGCCTTGGAGATCTTTGTCGTAATAATCACTTCCCAACAGAGGGGTTCTGGACCAACTTCCTGTTGCAAAAACTGTGTGGCAGAGAAAATTGCAAAGGACCCTTTTCCAATTAGTTATAAGCGAACTTCTTCCATCCGCAACAAGCTCCTCAGCTATTATCTTGGCTTTTCTTGGTATAGTGACAAGTCCTGCTCCAGTTGGGCGATTTTCTAAGACCAAATGTCTTCTGCAACTGCATGTAAGGAAATAATTCTCCACACCAGTAGATACTAGTACTAGTCTTTATCATTAAAAGGATACTATATTTTACAAACTGTAGTGGTGTTGCCTGCTATGTCTTTGGGGTTCATGGCTCAAACAAAAAAAAAAAAAAATGGATAGTCCAACAACCAATTTTGTTGTGAACAAATTCAACTTGTGCTCATATTATGTTACTGTTACTCTTCTGTCCATAACAACATAAAGCCCGACTAAACTATTGGACTGGCCCTGCTGATATTTTCTTGAGCATAATCAGTTCCAAACACAGGGTTCCAGACTAACTTTCCACCACAAAAAAAATAAGAGGTTCATCTTGCTTGGAGGCTAGTAGTTGTTGGACGCTTGTCTGGACAACTGGACATTTCGGCTTTATGTGTTCAGTCAGCTGTACTGTTTGCTTCGTACTCACATCCAGCGCCTCCTGCAGCTCCTCTGCTCCCCCTTGCAAGTTGTCCGTCTCATCCAGTTTCTGCTCCAGCTGGTCCAGGAAGGCATTCTCCTGCTCCAGGTAGGACAGCAACTCACACCAACAAGCCCACACTTCCTGCAAAACACAAACACGGGTATGCACAGATTCACTAATTGAAAATTACTGAACTTAATAAGAAACAGAAGAAACAACTAATGACTTTGACATTATCTGTATTGGATGGGAGACAGAGAGATGAAAGACACCATTACTTTGTTATCCTGCTATGGGTCTAGGCTGTTGGGAGACTGTCTCCATCTTCTTCTGTCTTCTTCTTACCTGCTACTCATACATGTATGTGCTACTACTGTGTAATGGAAATGATGAACAAGAGAGGACCAAGGACTGAACCTTGGAGAACTTTTTTCTTTTTCTTTTTCTTCTCATCTTTTTATAAGAATTAAACTACTATGACCAAGCAATTTCCCTTGTGGATCATTAAAGTCTGTCTAAGTCATCCTGTTATCCTCTGTTATCCTATGTTTAGCATGTTTGCTTATTACCAACTTTCTTCTCTACCACCTTTACAGATGCTGTTGAGCAAAAAATAGAAATAGTAATATATATAGAGGAATACAAAGTGCAAAGCAATGACTTCTTCTACACTTGCTGATGTGGGAACCAATGTTGGTTCAGAGGTTTTGTTGAGGGAAACAAGAACAGGGTAAAGGATGAACAACTCACCTCGAGAGTTTTACATTTCCCATCCAGACGGCTGCACAGGCGCTGGTAGTTGGCTGTCAGTATGTCCAGCTCTGAGCGCAAAGCATCGTGGGCCGTCGGTGGGGCCTTGGCGATGAAACTGTTCACGCTATCTGTGAGGAGCTTGACCTTTAGCTCCTTGGAGTGGACCTCCTCCTGGGCCCTCTGAGATGCAGAAGAAGAAGATGAGAGAGAGAAATCAGACAGCAGAATCACATTATTGTCGATTTGATTCTGTGAGTGGTAAAAACCTCCTTAAAGCTGTACAGTATTTGTAGACAGCAACATCCTGACAATGACTATGTCCATAAAGACTTTGGCACTACATTGTATATCAGTGCCCTGCTGCAATTGTCCACACATGAGTTGCTGCCAATAATGAATTCAGCAGCGCTGGGTCTAAACTTTAAAATTTAATTGACAGCTTCAATCTGATTCACGTGCATTTAATTATTAGATGAAGCAAATCCAGAATAACAAGGAGCTTGGAACTGGGGTTCATAATGTTCAACGAATCGAAACATACACTGAGCAATATTGTGTAAATATTATTGTTTGGGTCCTCTGGGTTGATGGGAGGGGCCTCTATGGATCATCCCACAGATTCTTGATCTGGTGAATTTGGAGGTCAGGTCAACGCCTTGCCACGGGGGTGCTTGGTCAGGTCTAGGTGAGTGGTACATGTCTAAATAACATCCACACTGTCAATACATGGAATAAGCCATTTTGGAAATGGCTTCCAAAAGCCTGTTGTTGACTGCACAGCATGGATAAAACCACCAGAGAAATATAATGTGACATTTAATTGTTTATAAGGTTACAAAATATATTTTTCTACCTTTCCTCACTCTTTCATCAACGAGGAACAAAAGGACCTCCAGTTCAGTTAATTTGCTTGGTATACTTTAGCAAGCTTTGCCGTATCAATAAGAAAGTCTTAAAAGTCATCCAAACAGTGACCGTTGGCAAAGGATTGAGAGCAAGAAAGGGGAAGAAATAGAGGAAGACACAAAGAAAGGGTTTAATAGATGGAGAGGTGGAAACGCCAACAAATGAATCGATGGCTCCTGTGTGTTGACAAAGCCACAGAGTGTGAAGAGACAGATTGAACAAGTAAGCCAACACATCGATGAACGAAGGAGTGTGGCTAATATGTTCCCAGCGAGGACGGGAGTAGGAGAGAGGGGATTAAGAGAATAAATGAGGGGAACAGATTCACGAATGGGGTTTCCTTTGAGGAGAGAGCAGAGAGAGCAGAGGCGGGGGAGAAGAGGTGAGACAAGGGAGGAGGAGATTAGCAAGAGCAAGCGGAGTGAAATCAATTTTTAATTTTCAACTCGGTTCTCAAACTTTTTTGAGGCGTGGGGTGAATGGAAGCCACTGCCAGGGCTTTGGAGGAGATCACAAAGACAACAGTGTCATGAATTTACATCACATTAAAGTGAATGAAATTTGATGAAAAAGGGAGGAAAGGGTGGGGATGACAGGGAGGGCGAGCCTTGAAAAAAAAAGAGACACGAGTTTGCGAGGAGGGTAAGGGCGAAGATAAAGACGAAGATAGACCACATCAATGAGAAGAGGCACAGCCGGGGGCATTATCGACCTGAAAAAAGGAGGATCAAGAGAGAGTAACAGGGGAAAGGGAAAGTTAGCTGCACTCTGAATTTTTAAAGTAAAATCCAGTCTGGATGAACAAGCACTATTCATGTTTTTTGAAAACTACGAGAATTTTTCCTATTCCCAAGGTCCTATGGGACCTCTTTACAGATCGGTTCTTATGGCAACTGGTAGCCATCATGATGTCACATTCTGTTTCTATAAAGTCAAGTAATGACCTAAAATGAAACTTAACAGAAATAATTACACTTGAGTAAGTTACGAAAATGACAGAAACCATGCTTGAAAAATTTTTTTGGGACGTCCTTTGGCCCAAATTAATCCTACGACACCTGGAGCGTGTAGGTTATGACCTGTACTGCTGCCAGCCACCAAGGAGAGCTCTACTCGCTTCACTTTCGAGTGGCTGTTCTGTCGTACATTTTTATTAACAGTCTATGCTAAAAAGCGGCATAGAGATGGAGAAGGTTAACACCAATTGTACTTAAATATGGCTTTCCTCTACTTGTTGGTGATGGCTAAATCATCCAACCTGGACATGGCTTGTCAAGCTGAACTAACTTCATTTTGATATTTGGAAGGACGGTCCAAAGAAAATATGCCAGAAATTAAATTCAGCCCATTTTTTCCTCTTAAACACACACTCGCCTTGAGCTCCTCCACGGCCTTGCGCAGCTCCTCGGGTGTCTTATACGTGAAGTCTCTCTCCAGGTAGTCTTCCTCCGCCTGGTTGATCCACTCCTGCATCTCCTGCATCTCCTTCCTCAGAGCCATCGTCTTGTCGAGGCCGCCTTTCAGAGCGGACTTCTTCGCGTAGGCCTGAAGGGAGACAGAAGCACGTACACCGAAACTAGCAATCGGCGCCGTGCACTGATGCGGTTGCAGGCTAGTGAAGACCATACCTGACGGTTACGCACCTGTTTGCAGACATTCTCCCACTGGGCATTGAGCTCATCTAGTTCTTTCTGGATGTGGACGGCGTAAGGTGGCTCGGCCTCTTTCTTCAAGTACAGCCCTACTTCATTGATCCCATTGACGCTTGGTTGGATGGTGTGGATGTCATTCACTAGAGCCTGAGTGCAGTATGGAGGTTACACAGATATCATGTATTTTCCTGAGGTCTTCTATAGACTTAAGGACAAGACGTTACTTTAAGAACTTTGAAGATCATTTATCTGAGGCATTTTCATTCCAAACCCGTTTCATTTTCAGCTCTTTTGGGCGCTTCAGTCCTAATGCAATACGTCAGTTGTGCATGTAATAGTTAGGTTTTTCTCACCGTGCACTGCTCTAACTGTTTCTCCAGGGCTTCGGAGTCTCCCAGTGCTGGCCACTCCTCATTCAGGAAGACGTCCACATCTGCCATCCACTTCTTTAAAGTCTTTACATCATTCTGTTGGAAAGAAGCGGACGGAATCTGAATGATGTGGACTACTACTGTGCACCAATTAATTCTGACTCTTAGGAAACATATAATAAGCCCCCCATCTCTTTCTCTGTCTCTCTTTCAATCTTACCTCAAACTGCATCAGCTTGGCCATGAGCTCCTGGATTCTCTGGGCGTTCTCGGTCAGCATGGAGCCCAGTCGTCTCCAGCGTGCCATGACGTTTTCCATCTCTGTGCGATACCTATGAAAATGTAGAAAATCAAGGGTTTGTGACCTAATTATTTCATGGATTCATTATGCATTAAGTTGCTCAAGTAAAACATTTGATGGCAGTCCAAAGTAAAGATCTTCTTCTACTGTATCTAGGGAATTAATGGTTTGAGTAGCCCGACAAAACTGCTACTCTGAATCTTTTGATGGGTAGGGCTCAGTTGTTTCCTACTCTGGGTCAACACAAGTTGTAAACCTTTGGATTAGCGATTGCCCTTAGTTGCCTTACTTCTGGCAAATGTCTGGCGGAGCTTTCTGGAAGACCTGCTCTACAGCTGAGGTCAGGTAGTCCACCTCGCCCTGGTGTTCAGCCAGAGCCACCTGGAGAGCCTGTGGGGTAGAGACGGGACAAATATAGATAGAGAGAATGAGAAAGTGAACCGAATGAAAGCCACAATGTAGGTTATTGAAGCCTTCGTTGCAGTACTTTAGCAGTAGGCACATTGGTAAAATCGAAGGTTCTGGCCAAAGGTTTGCATGTGAATGGGTATGGTTACTTGACTTCCTGTGTTAGCGCTGGGATAGACCGATGACCTGCCCAAAGTGTGCGACACCCCTCGCCCAATGACAACTAAGATAGGCTCCGTAAATGTCCCAAAAAGCTTATTTTGCAAATAAATGAGTGGGAGGAGATCCAGATACAAGTAAAGCTGGTTTGGGAAAGATTAGAATAACACAGGAAAAAATCTGTAAAGCTCCTGTGGCCATATTGCACGCACATTTGAGATGGAACAACACAACAAAAGGAAACCGTTCAATCGTCCAAAATTAGAAAAATTAGGAAGTAGAAACGAGCCATTACTTTCGGTAGTCGGGAAACCATTTGCGTGCCAGCTGATGAAGGATCCCAGAGAGGAGCAGTACTCTCTGAAGCTTTATCGAATCACTGCAATTCAGGCCACGTCCAAACATACCGAAACCATCTTTTTTTTCTCCAGTTTTCCTTGCCGTCGTTTGGGAAATTCCATTGCAAAACCGCATCTAGTTGTATAAACACTGTAGTACATAATCCTGGCCTATTTCTACTTTAGAATACAGTTTAAAAAAAAAAAAAAAACTCTGCATACCATATAGAAAAGTCAGTCTAATACTTTTTAACTATCGTAGTGGTGAAGCAACAGTATATACTGTCCTAGCCACCCAACAAGGGTTAATATCTGATGCAGCACCATCACAAGCATGTAGTCCACCATTGATGTTGTTGATTTTTTGAGATGTCAAGGACTAGGCTCAAGGGGCAAGGGTTGGGGCGAATGAAAAAAAGAAAGCGCACAGGTTGCTCATTTGTTTTTTCATCCCGGGATCTCGGTTCCAAAAGTCACCAAAAAAACCTAAACGTGCAAGACTTACGGGCTTTCATATTCGTGTAGACTTGGCCTCAAGCGACACAAGAGGAAAAAGAAAACCAGTGTGATGTGAATGACTGCTCAGGGAACAATCTATCAACAGCCGAAGCCGACTGATGTGTTTCTTATTATATTAATTATCCATCATCAGTGAGTAACAATCCGAGCACTGCAGATCAGTAGCAAGATGCAGCATCCGAGACTGGAACTGAAGCTCTTTCAAGTGGATAGGACCCTCTCCGAGCTTGTGTGCTACTACATTAATATATAGTATGCTTTTGAATATAAACTATATGGTGGCCACTTTAAATGTAAAGAACAAATACTGCCAGCCTCTACGAATTAGATCCCAAAGCCTTTCACAGCTGTTGATATGGTAATTTTGAATTGATTTCGATGTGAGTGATCTGCCACAGCGTGATGATGATTGTGACAAGAGGCGGCGTGACGTGCGTGACATACACTGTCAGCTGGCTGATGATGATTGATGTATTCATATCAGTCAATTCATGCGCTTTGTTGCAAATTAGCCAGTACTCCCCGAATCAATCCCAATTCTGGCACTCCCCTGATATCTTTATGGACGTGTCTCTGTGGTAACACGGTGGGAAAACAGGCCTGATTTATTGGACAACCATCTATTACGTGTTTTCTAAAAGCTCGTGTAAAGTTGATTGAGTTAAAGGGGTGGCGGAAGGAAAGGGGAGAGCAAGCCCCAGAGGTTATGAGTCACCTCAACACTTGGCTGCCGCCTTTTAACGTTTAGCAATGAAAACCTTTTTCGAAGCGTTTCATTTTGCTTGCCCTACCATGCAGGATGAATTCCGAGTGAAGAGTTGGGGGAATTTCAGCTTAAGGTGGGCAGCAGTGGAAGGTTTTGGACAAGAATGCCTCGTTCGCTCTGAGCCGGCTCAGAGACTTAGTTTAGATTAGTTCGAGCACAGCCTCCGGTGTGGATATCCAGTCACTTACAGGGGCTTACCCTCGATTCTTCCGCAGAATCACTGAATCGCAAACAAGGAGGCATTAGGTATATTTTCAGGTCCGAGTTTTTGGCTTTTTTCTCTCTTTGTGATTTTCTTTATCTTCAGCGGAGAGCAAGGAATCACGCAGATAAACCTCCGACACTTCCTGTAACTGTTGGGGATGCATGACGAATCGTCCCCGCGCGCCCTTATCTCTGGCCTCCAAGAGGCTTGGGCAAGGTGATGATATATGTTAAATATCGTACAAGCAATGTGGTAGACGTGCTGCTGCATTATTTAAGTTAAATTGCACAAAAGTTGCCTTTCCAAATTCCGCTTCATTGAGATTCATTGTCCACTTTATTTAAATCTGTGTACAGCGAAGCTAAGACAACAAATATTATTGTATACCCTAATTTGCCACATAAAAAGCTCATTTGCTACTAAAAGTTATGTTGCTGGGAAACTAAATTGAAAAGGAACTGTCCTTTTAAAAGCCCACTGCGGCTTCCTTCATAAGTCGTTCTATGGGTATTTTATTTTTACAGGGGGATGTCCTGGTGTATCAGATGCACACAATTTACTCACTAGGTTGTGGGTATGAATCAGACTCTTGGTTAATGGGGCGCGTCACCTGTTTTTCCTCTCCCTTCTCTATCCTCTGCTTGCCACCTCGGAAGAACAGCGGAAAGTGTCCTTTTAAAAGTGTGCTGCTTTGGCAGTTTGGCATCGGCGGTGGCAATATAACTTTATCACTTGTAGTAAAAAGTGATTACAGTGCTATACAGCCTCGCAGGATTAAGGAGTCCGTCCCATTCTTGCACCTCTTGGGAATTTGTAAACAGACCTCGGCGGCGATGCTGTCAAGAGCAAAGGCAGCAATCCAGAACAAATCCACCAATCAGTGAGTCCGTTTTAATTCCTAATGGGCAGTGGGATTGTTGTATAGCCTCTCCTCGCAAGAAAGACACTTGTGAGATTATGTATTCACACGACAATCCATCTTGATAGCCCTCTGTGGCTGGTCTATGATATCTTAGAAGACAGGCGAACTGTTTTGTGGGGGTAATATGCTGGAAATCACTCCAGTGGGAACTGATTACGCTCCGGCAGGACTATCTAGTTGCATACGCAGGTACATTTTTCTCGACTTTGGAGCAATATTCAAATGTAATCTTAGACTTTATCTCTGAGTGTTTGCCTTCTAAATTTGGAAAAATGAGGGTGACGTACGAGCACTGATTGCCGCAAATTCCGAAGATAAGCTACTTCTGGTTTCATTAAAGGATTATATGGCAGCTTTTTGGTTTTGTCAAGTTGTACTTTTTCATTTTCGACTACATATTTCACCCCTCTGCACTTATACTGTCTTTGCACTTACATTGTGATCTAATGCCTTGGTGACAAATAGCTTGACTGTGCTGTCTGACTGTTAAAACAAGAGACGTTTTAGACAAATATGACAAGCACTCATCTGGATGTCTTCAAAACGAATGCCGCTCTTAATTGACTCCCAAGCAACACACCCATTAATTGGATCAAATAGTTGCTGAGAAACGCAAACACACTTCATTCGTTTTATTAGCGTGATTGATTTAACGTATTTCAGAATAACCGCAGCTTCGCGCAACAGCACACTGAATCAGAACATTGTCTCCCATTCTTTTTCATTTCAGCATCAAAAACAATAAACTCCACTTTAATTACCGTTTGCTTCTCAGTGCTACCTAATGGAGGGTGGAGTTCTTGAGGAGTTGGAGCATACCGAGTCAATATGCTCCCCTGTTCGGCTGCCAAACCGGCAGTATAAATCCTGAAAACTAGTCGAGGGTAGATGAATAAATAGAAGTGCAGCATGTTGTCAGTCAACAGGCCATGGTACAGGATGTTTTCATGCATAATGCAGCCGTGGCTCGGTAAAAAAAAAACAGAAGGTTAGCCGCGCACGAACCTCATGGCCAAGAGTCTTTGGGTAAGACAGCTTGCGTGAACGAATGTCACTGTGACCGCAAGGTGCTTTTAATGTCAAACGCTATAAAAGTTGCTCTATTTTATGAATACTAGATCATTTACCATTTCACAGTCCCTTCAATGTAATTCAAAAGCACACGAGTTAAATTCACAATCATTTATGTGTCACTGACGATACATTATATCAAACTGTATTAACATAACTGCACAAAAAGTAAAATATATTCAAACAATTCACTTATCTGTAAACCTGTGCCCGTATATGTGTGTGTGTGTGTGTGTGTGTGTGTGTGTGTGTACCTGAACGTCCTTCATTCTCTGTTCCATAATATGATACTCAGTAACAGCCGTTGATGGGATGGCCAGCTTGGCCTCGCACTGCTGTAACCATGCCAGCAGCGTTGATATAGTCTCTTTGTAACGAGCCGGGGGCAGGCTCTCCAAAACTAGAGGCAGAGAGGAAGAGACAGAGAGAGTCAGGTGACCTGAGATCGCACAGGGTGTTAAAGCACTGATTCATAACACTGTCAATATGTCAATTTGTTCTTAGCTACCATTGAATAAGTTTCATTAATGCTAAAAATAAATAAATAAAATGGCCATTACTTAAATGGCCACTTGAGGTCAGATACAAAAGTATGTCAACCTTCATCATGGGCTGTATAAAAAGTGGATGCCATGACAGCACCTCAAGTTTCAGTCAAAAGTTGAAAAGTCAAAGAATGTGGCACTCCCCCTGGTGGCTGACTGCAGTATGACTTAAACTAGATAAAATGGACCAAACTAAGACACCAAGGCCACGTTTACACGAATCCAATTTTGGGTGAAAGCGTGTCTAAGTGTGAAAGTTTTGAATGTTTAGGCCAACTGTCAGAACGGATCTGGATTTTTCAGTGACTGGAACCGTACCTTTGTGAATCCAGGTCCCAGGGTGACAAAAGCGCCTTTGCGTTTTCTTGTTTTCCCAATCCGCTCACCCCTTGCCCCTCTAGCCCCCAACGTCTCATTACAACAACAATGGCGGACTACAGGCTTGTGACAGTCCGATATTGACCCTTGTTGGGTGGCTAGGGAAATATATACTGTTACTTCACCACTACAGTGAGCTAAAAATGACTATGGACTGTAATCCGGACTGTCAGTTTGTATTCGGCGCGCAGGGTTGATGTGCATGCTCCGCCTCTTCTTCTTGTTTGTTTTTGGAGTTCTGTAGCAGAAACAGTGACACACATAGGCCTCGGACATGTATTACAGTCTTTCCAAAACTAGATGCAGTTTTGCAATGGATCCATCTTTACGGAGAAATTCCCGAAACGACGCCAACAAAAAACAGAGGTCATCGGGTCACTGATAAAGCTGTTCCACTTTTGGACAGCACTGATTAGTGTCTGGTTCCAAACTCACAAGATGGCGTCTGACATTATCCCCAGATATCTAGAGTCAGTTTGGCCAATGGGAGGAAGTGGAGACCATGTCAACCATTTTATCTACAGTCCATGGTTTGGACATATGATTTTTCCTGGGACAGTTCAGAAACTAGGACAAGATTTGTCTTTCATATTTAAACATCAACTTTATTTACTGTGTCTTTTTTTATTATCATTTGCCTGTTCAACCCTCAGCTAGAAAGAACTCCGTGAGGAACAAAAACCTCTTTTTTTTGGTTGGGAGTGGAATATCTGGCATCCCTCTAAACTCATTATGTGTTTCCATATGGAAACGTACGAAATGTACATTATATGTACATAGAGAAAGCTCTAAAAGTAAAGTGTGAATGACATGATTAGGTTTTATGCAGCAATTAACTTGGCTACGCTGAACTCTTGACATCTGGTAGCCAGATGACTCATTCCGAGTTTTGTACTTTGAGCAATTAATGCTTCTAATGTTGTATAGATAGACAGATTCAGTTCATTTGAATACACAGTTGCCTGGACTGACTTCAGAGAATGGAATAAAGAGAGCCACGTTAGAAAAACACATCATTTAATTAACTGGCACATTGCTTTTTTCCCCCCGCTCTCTATATGCTTCGCCACCACTGTTACCTTTGGGAAACCGCCACAGTAATCTGCCTGCTTATGTCTGCATCTAGGCCTATACCCAGCCATGTGTGGCTGGTTGAATGCAAGTGTTGGATATCTCACCTCTGGCGTGGGTGAGACAAGCGCCACGTGTCTCTCTCAGCCTCCTTTTTGCTTTTAGTGTCATTGGCAGCTGTGTCGTTTCCTCCACTGCTACATTACTTTTCTTTGTTTCCTCATTCCTGTTCTCCACTCATTGATATAAATAACAATCTTCTCTTATTCTGCGTGTTTCTTGCTTCTTGCTTCTCCTATTCTGCGAGTGTCTTGAAAGCTCCAACTGCCAGGCTCCTAATCTTCCTTGTTAAGCGTCGCCGTCGTTGTTTTTACGCGGGAACCCAAATGCATCTCAACACACGCGGAGCGCGCCGCCGCAAATTGGACTAAAAGACTCCCGACGCTCTCTGAACAGCTCGCCACGAATGCAGGTGCAAAGGTGTAAGCGCATGAGTCACTCAACTTGTAAATCACCTCCGCAGCTCGCCTGGAAAGTGACAGGCACTCACTTTCCTTTTTCTGGTTTCATTGCCTTTCAATTGGTGTGTTTACATGGACACTCGGATTCTGCCAAAAATCTCAATGATAGCTCAGTCGGGATGAAAATGCCCTCATGTAACCACCTGAGAGGAGTGGGGTAAAGTCGGGAATGTATTATCCTATGGGCTCACAGCATATGGGAATTAATACATTTGTTCTGCCTTAATGTGGAAAAGAAGAAATACGGTGGTGGCAACACTATAAGTTGCTCAAATGAGTGTTGAACAAATTCGAAATCAATGTAAATAGTGGTTAAGCCTGCAAATTGTAGTGTTTTTAATTGCATTTCAGTGGTAAAATACGACTCTTCAAGGTGATTATCTTCTTCTGGGCGGTTGTTGTTATTATCGGTTGAGGATGAGTTTTGTGGAGGGGAAGAATTGACTGCACACATTGAGAAAATAGTATGTAAATGTAGACTCCTTTACATTTAATTCAAATTAAATGAATACTTGCAATTATGGAGCCATCATCTGCCTCTAAATTTCTATTTGTAGTGACAATAGAGCACTGCCGTTCTCCCGGCAAGAAAGCAAATGAGCCTGTTTACCAATTTATTCAATTTATTCATCTATTTAAACCTAGCGAGGAATTTTAAATCTGTCTTGGGACAATATACAACAGTGCGGCATAATAAGCAACGTATTCCGTCAGATCTAACGAGTTACTGTGTGTTTACGTGCATCCAGCACATAAGCAGCGATAATTGGAGAGGACTACGGCAACATCTACCCACACTATGAGACGTTGCCGCAGGCTGCCGATGTGTTTGTATGATCTCGGAGCATTTCTGCTGTTTTTCCAACAACCACAAACGCTGTGCTGCAACTTGGATTCTTGTTGCTCTAGTGGGGAGAGACATTTGCCACTCTGAATCTGTCTGATACAGTGTGTGGGCTACGGCGAGGTGACAAGCCTGACTTTCAGCAGCAGGTGCCTGTATATTCGCTTACATCCCTGTGAAGAGCTGAGTCCAGAGCACAGGGTGCCAAGGTTTGGGGTTTTGCATTGCATTATACTTGCGCTGACTTTTCTGTTTTGTTTTGGAATCCAATACCTCTTTCTCTAATTCATGGGTGTTGGGTGTGTTCCCACACTGGTGATTGTATTCCCTCATGCGCGGGTTAAGGCTTCTGCGGCAATTTGACGCCATAGCGACGGCTATAACCCAGACCCTAATGCTGTAGCCTGACGTGCCACCCCAGAAATGCAACCACCCAACTTGTGATTGGTCCGCTTGGTAGTAAAGTATTTACACTCTAGTGTTTCCGGCTGCTACTCGAGGTGGACCACCTCGAAGAAAGATTGGTTGAGGAGGTACAAACATTCGTACAACTCGTCTTAGGCGAAATTCTGGGGGTAGATGCGGTCACTGTCGTTGAAAAAGCAGCAGGAAAAAAGTGAAACAGGAAGTAGACAACAAAGACAGCACCGACTACTGCTCGGGTGGCATTTTAACACAACCACATTGATGAGCAGACAAGTATAAATGGCTCGGACCGGCGTAGGCTACCTACGTAGGTTACAGCGTCTACCGCACTTTAGGCTCAGGGTTTTTATCAATAGGTGTTATTGTCTGTACTTGTGTTCTTGTGAAACCTCATCAGTGTGACCAAATACTGTCCAACTGCCAGGATGTGTTCTTGCCACACCCATTGTGTCAGGGATGCTTCAGTAAAGAAACATGTGGACTTGGGGCAGCTAGGTATCCCAGAATTCTATGTCCTCCCGTCCTTCGTCCCATCCGAGTCTATCTGGATTTAAGTTTTTAGGACCTGCAGCACAATCAAATTGATTGTTTTGGACCAATAAAAGTAGACTACATCTACTGAGGAGGTTCGGAGGTACAAACATTTGTACGACTCATCTTGACAATGGCTCGTAGGTTGTACATAGGTTACGGCGTCTAGTCCCATAGAGGCATTATCCGCACTTTAGTCTCAGGGCTTTTATCAGTATGTTATTGTCTATACTTCTGTTCCTGTGAAACATCATCAGTCGCTGCCCAAGCACTGCTTTAATAAAACAAAAAAGTATGTATCTGGCAAATACTGTCCAACTGCCACGATGTGTTCTTTCCCCACGTATGTGGACTTGGGACAGCTAGGTATCCCAGAGTTCAGCATCCTCCGAACGTGTCAAATCAAAACTACCAACTAGGAAAATCCAAAGATCAGGTGCTTGGTATTAATAATACGCCCTCACTCTTGTCTCATCGTCCCATCAACTGTTTGTCAATATTCACTTGTGACTATTGTTAGTTTGTCAGTTCTCCAACCTGCATTCTTGGCTCTCTCTTGGCTAGCTTCCAGCTGTTAAAGATCTTTAATATTCCAGATTACCCTTTCCCCTATGTTGGAGTATACCTATGTCTGGATTTAGGCGTCTTACGACCTGCAGCACCTTTCTGTTATTCATCTACAGTAAATTTTATTACCTTTTTTTGTTTCTCCGCCAGCCTCATTCCCTATAGATCCTTCTCTTTCAAACTGAAAACATTACTCATGGTTGTGAACCCTTTAAAAAACATGAAAAGAAAATTTAGTTTGTGATGGTTAAGAACTGGAACTCCTATTCCGGAACATTAATAGTAGAAAACCCGCTAGAGCCAGAGGCAAATGATAAATGATCACCACCATGACAGCTACCGCACAGTTAGGTTTATCTTGCTGTTTTTAATCCATCCAGCCAGGCAGTGGCCTCGGGAGCTACCAACATGCACTTCATTATTAAATAAAGTGATGCTCACACTGCTTTACTTGGAAAACTATTTGATGATTATCTAATACTGGCTAACACTAGTCGCTTGCTAACATTAAATGAAGCTGCTGAAAACTGCTCATTTACAGCCTATTTATTCATTCAAGACGTACACAGGGATGTGAATAGTTTAAGCAGCTGCCTGGATTAGATATGTGAGGATATCATGAGACTCTAACCCTAAGGTAGGACAGCTACATCCTCAATCTGAATGACAAATAAAAAGTCTTAGGTAGCAATGAAGCGAGGCAGCGTCGTAAATAGAGATAAAGATTAATAAGGTGCTATTTTGTCATTATTTAATTTCAGCCATGTTTTTAAGAACACAAAAACAACGTTAGAAACTTGTGGAAGATGTTGACAAAATGTATTGCCTTTATTATTATTCTTTTTTGTTGTTGTTGTTGGGCTCGCTCGTGTCGCTGTGACATTTAGAATTCGCTACAACCTCGATTCGCTCCCTTTCCATGTCAACAGCGGTTGAGGCTCATGGGTATTGCAGTAGCAACAGTAACAAAGCAAATAACTGACACCCGCGGTCCGAACGGAAACGTACGTGACTGTTAAAACTCCTTACCATTCCGGCCTTTTTGCCTTTTTCCTATTTAAGACATACCCAAAGTAAACTGAATGCTGTTCAATGAACAGTTTGGAGCTCATGCATAGTCTTGGTCTCTTTTGAAAGCTAAGACTCTGCAGTTTCCATCACAAAAGTCAGAATCACTGTTCTTGAGGAATAAAAGCTCTCACACAGTTAAAAATAAAAAGTTGTTGGGTTCGCCTGAATTTTTTTTTTTTGATATCTCATGCCTTCAGAGGAAACTGGGGACAGAACTCATCTGGATAACACAAGGTTATCATGGTATAATGTATTACTTACTTCCGGTTCAAACTGCATGTAAAAATGACAAAACCAGAGTTTCTTTTACAATTTTGTCAAAGGGCGTTTCCAATCTGTGCCCTTTGGACACATTTTGAATAAAAAGGTCATAACTTTTGAACGCTTCAACGTACAGTCATGATCTTGGGCTCGATATTTTATAATTAGAGTAACTGATACAGAGTTAGTGATCACATTTTTTGCACTGTTTTTCATTTGAAAATTACGCATAGACATCCAGCTCCAACACGCAAAACACGGGAACCGAACTTTACCAGGGAAGTGGCCTATCGTTGTTTAGAGCAGCTCACTGGCTAAACGAAACGCCAATCATCCACTGAGTTGGCTGCCATTGGCTCAGTCTGTGGATGAAAGAAGGGGCGACTCTCATTGGCCTCTGAAGGCTGTTGACGGGACAAAGTAGCTCGGAATTGGTTCAATGAGGTGTCAATCAAAAGGTCAGAGTTCAGCGGCGGTTTAAAAATGAAACGCCGGTAAAATGTACATGCATTTTTTGATAAAATATGACGATTGCAACATATCTCCCTATTCGCCCAAGATGTTGAAAAAGCTCTTAGTGGATCTTTGTGCAACTAAAAGTAGTTTTTGGACTGAAAATAGAACTGAAATGGACAGTAAATGGACCCTTATCGATGCAAAAGGGGACCGAACGTCAATGAGCTGCCTGTCGACGACCGAACCAGTGCTGCAGAAATGGCAGGCAGGCGGGAGGTATTCAAAAGTATCGCTGCATTCAGAAAAAAAATCTGCCAAGAAATGACAGCGGTGAGCGTGACACAGCAGGTGTAGAAGACATAAGCTATAATTAACAATAGCACACACATCATTGTCACAATTTCCTTTTAGAATTTTAAAGAGTAGAATCAGAGAATTTTTGACTGCTTAAATCTCAAAATACCTTTAAAGTTGCTCATAAATAACTGCTTTTGTCTAGAACACGAAGGGGTAGTTTGTTTTTGAGCGGCTGACATATTTGGTTTGGTAAGAGTCTCAGGCGTGTCCTCTATATTTAGGAAAGGCCGGGATTTATGTAGGAAACCGTCATACTGAATAATGATGAATAAAGATGGAGGCACGGTGTACCGATAAAAAGGTCAACTCCTATGCTCCGTGCTAAATTGGTTGTAGTAAATCAGCATCTCACGCATCTCACCCAGTGTCAGCTGCCTTTCTCTTGCCCTGAGATCCTCGAGGACCTTGTGGTAGTGCTCCTTGAAGGCGTCGATGTCGGCGTCCAGGAAAGCGGGGGCGCCCTCATCGCCTTCCTTCTCGCCCTTCAGCTCGTTCAGCCGCTTCTCCAGGACGTCCACCTGGGGCTGCAGGGAGGCCAGACGAGCCACCTCCTCCTGGGGACAAGGAGTGGGGACAATGAGTCAAATCACTTTCACCCCGCGCACCTTATCTTTAATCAGTGCTATTTTATATGGAACCAGTTCACCCAAACTTGTGATAAAATAGCTTGGAATTGGAATAAAATTAAACTCAATGTAACTATAAGGGATCTGAAATGGCTGAACTGGTTGCATAAAAACTAAGTATGTATTTTCAGTCTGTGTATGTTTTGGTCGATGGATTTTCTGTTCAGAAATGGACATTAAAAAAACAAAAACAAAACAAAAAAAAAAATAGCAGTTATTTAATTTTAATTTTAAAATAAAAAATAAATAATAATAAAATTGATATTGAGAGCATTTTTCTTCATCAAGATCCATTTTCATTTCTAAAATAAATAAATAAATAAAAAAAAATTAAAAATCGTTAGATGAAAGAAACAGACAGAAACAACGGACGCTGCCGTTTTCAAAGTAAGAGCACGAATGAGGACGGTGCCGTGTTTCTGGCCAGAGCGTCCAAATACATGACTTCTATGTGTGGGTTCCCTAGCCCAGGCTAAAATGTCTTTGTAACCTTACTCTGACGTGATTTTGACATGGCAAACAAGACTTGTCATATGCAGGAATCTTTGCACGCATACCCGAGTAATGTTAGCAAGTAGCTAACTATTCCCTGATTATATGTAGTTGTTTTTAGTTTTTACCTGAAATATGCGGCTTAGTTTTTCTGCAGTCGTGTCGTCGTCACTGAGACTCTTTTATTGTTTTGAAAAACAACGTACTGATCCATGTCTGTCAACTTCTGTGACACAGCGTCCTCGTAGCGCTCTTACTTTGAAAACAACAACTTCCGGTCGCACAAAAAAAGCCTTTGTTTTGTTCCTGTCTTCTAACGATTTTATTTTTGTTTTAAGAAACAGAATTTTTTTTAAAAAAAAGAAAAAAAAGAAAAGATTTGTTTATCCATGACCCTGATAAAGAAAAATGCCTTGAATTGTGATATATATATTTTTATTAATTAAAAAAATTAATTTTTATTATTGTTATTTTTTAATATCCTTTTCTGAACAGAAAATTCAATGACCAAAACATACGCGGACCATTTTCACAATACATTTGTGCTTTCGGAAATTGGGAGTTTACAGGTTGTGGTAGTTGCTACTTTTAAGCCTGCATCATGGGTAGGAGACATAACAGGAAAAAATAAAAATGATGTAGAAATAAAATCTTTCAGTAGAGTCAGAATGAACATATAAATAAAAATAGTACTTACAGAAAAGTGCTGTGACAAACAGAGGCATGGAAGGACAGAAATTCAAATAAACCCAATAAATATTTACAATGTAAAAAAAAAAAAAAGAAATCTATAGTGTACCCAAAAAGTGAATTTAAACCACATTCACACAGATCCATAGAAAAGAAACATATACTCTCTGATATTAAGTAAGAAGCAGCTGGTTCGCCCTCACTGCCACGATACTTACCTGCAATATCTATGCTCCCACATACATATATCCATACCACTGTCTATGCTGCACTTGAATATATTTTAGCAAACCATTCATATACCCAGGGCCATATGCAGAATGTATTGGGCACTATTGCAGCTTTCGGTATTTTACCTGATCATAAAAACATGCTGAAGTCACAGTTATATTATGAATATACTGTAGGATTAAAATGCAGCTTTAAATTCAAGGTACTTGGAGCCAAACTGAAGGAACTGTATAGGAAATAAAACCGTTGTTATACAACTGGGGCACTAAAGGGAACATCCCTTGTGTTGCTTTCATGGCATGGTGATTGTACATCTGCACTGTGGAGCACCCTTGGCTGAATCTGAGCAGACGGTGTATCCCTGTACTTGACAGTTCATCCAGCTACTTCTGCCTACTCTCCCATCATTAATTAGTCAACCAGTGCCATCAGAAGCTATGCATGTTCGTACATTTGACGATGCATGCATGCGTTCTAAGCCACCTCCATGCTTTTGTCTTCCCGTCATTCTGCTACAGGCTGGTCGTAGCTTCAGCAGCAGGATTTTCTTTCCTTTCCACTGAAAGAATGCCGAGATCTTCCACCAGTGGTTAGCAAGTATTATAGGTTGACTGTTGATTCTAAATTGTATGGGAGTGAATGGTTGGTCTTCTTATCTTTTAGTACCTAGGACAGGTTGCCAGCTAGGGCAACACAGGATTACTGTGTTGCCCTAGCTGGCAACCCGTCTAGGGTGTACTGTATCTCACCCAATGACAGCTGGGATAGACTCCAGCAGCATTATTTCTTTGAATGTACCAAGCTCTGGGTTTGGCCATTCCGAACGTCCCTGCCCTCTTTCAGATGCCTTAGCTTCGTGTTTGCGGCCTAATTGTGTTCTGTTTCAATGCTAATATATAATCTTAAGCTGGAAACATCTGGATCAAAAGCTAAATTAAATAACAACAGTACCACTCTGTGCAGCAACCCACCCGGCATCGGTCCAGCTGTATCTTGAGCGGCTCCGGTTCGGACGCAGGAGGCGCCTGGACCTTGAGCCAGTTCTCGCTGGTGTCCACCGCCTGCTCGCACTGCTCGAACAAGTTGTAGAAAGCCAGCACCTGCGACCCGGGCACAAAGGCAGCGAGAAAGGAAGAGGGAGGGAGAGGGGTGAAGAGATCTTTAATTAACACCACGGTGCCGGCAAATGCCTACACAGCGCCCACCGCCTTGTTCCGCAAGCTCCTTCGTAGCTTGTAGCGGAGCTAGGTCAAAATGACCACACTATCCTCACCAACCAGGGATAACCTGACAGTATAGCTTTGTGGGGTGGTATATTTGTAGAAGACAGGAAGCTCCACTTATGAGCAGCTTACATAAATGCAGTACATAAATAGCTTCCATCAGTACCTTTGTCTGGTAAGCCAGCCATGCCAACCTCTCTGCCAGCAAGGCACAGAATCCCACCCAGCGCTGGTTCAGCTGCTCCGCTGCCTGGGCAATGTCATCAGCACGACTTCCCTCTGGGTAGGGGGAGGCAGAGAGACGGAGAGAGGGAATGTGACACACAATTACAGCACAGCGACTAGTGATACATGCTTCACAGTTCACAAAGGCACGACTGGTTTTCCGTAGGGGGGGGGCAGCAAATAAAGCAAATATACCGAACCGTCTTCTATAGGTGAGCCGAGGCCAACCACCGAAGTCCAACACCTCTTAATCTACCTGCTCACCAAACATATGGACATAAATACATCTCGCCATGCCATTTTCTTTTATGTAAATGTCCCATTTAAGGCGCCCCGTAAACTCCGGTGCCTGAAAAATGAAAAACCTCTGAGTGGTTTCCAGAAGGGAGAAATCGATGCGCGAGTTGCACCAAGACGGATTCACACCTCTGTTTTGAAAAGGGCAAACTGAACCCCATCGGCTAGACGATAATTGGAGCCGGGTGAGACGGCATCCTGGCTCACACACACACACACAAAAGAAAAAAATGAAGCCTAGACGCCGCGTCTCTTTCCTGTAATCGTACCTCGATTATGCATAATGTCAAGCACTCGGCGGGCGCTGCTTTCCGCGGCAGGTTACCAAATGACGACGGAAGTTTGATTCTAGGTGAGGGGAACGCCACGTGACCCTGAGATGGAAGGACGGTCAAAGGAAGACACAGTGCACCTGCGGTCCAAGTGATATATTGGATTTGTTTTGTCGACAGTACCCAATTTGCACTAATGTGATTTAGCCTTTAATGGGAGTATTTACTTGCCGCTGTCGCCTTGTCAGGTCCTAGGGCCTGCAAAGGGTCTGAGACAATCAGGACCAAAGACGTCTTAACAAGCTAAGTTTCCAGATTGCGTGTATAAATGCTCTGGTTTCTGACCAACACTTCCAACATAATCGTTCATCGTTCATTTGGAAGCTACGTCAATACAGCTAAACTGAATTAAAAATAAAAAGATACAAGAACAAGGCAGTAACTAAGCCACAGATAACGGTAATGTTCTGTAGTTAAGAGCAGTGTGGAGGATTTCATTTAAAATGGACTAATAATATTAAAATTATTGCTTCTATGACACCAATGATACATGGCCACATTAGTCAATATGGGTTAATATCAGCTTTGTCTCTGCATTTGGTAGACCAACCGGTCCGGGATATTCTAGTCTGCCCAGAGGAGTTTAGAAGTGGCTAGCATAACATAAAAAAAATCCTCACAACATCAGTGGATCAATACAGCATGTCTGTGAGTGTGCACTTCTAGGATTACAAGGCCAAATTTGAATCCATCTGTCCCGAAGTGTTTCGAATCAATGCAGAGGGACAATGCATTGCCTGGTTTTGTTTAAAAGTCAGGGATTTGTCACAAGACACGTTTGTGGGAGTGTACGGTGGCATGGACGGAGGAGCTTTGAGAGGACCTCAGAAAAAGCTCTCCATGCTCAAAAAAGAGGTTACCAAACCACCCCTAAAGAGTTTTGACATTTAGACAGTTTGTGGAGGACGACTCAACTAAGAGTGATCGCCCAAGAACGGTCACTCCAACAGCAAGTCCGAGAGGTCACAGAGGAACCCAGGGCAACTTCTAATCAATGTAAGGCCCCCTCTCACACTGGCTGATGTCAATGTTAATGAATCCACGATCAGGAGAACACTGAACAACCATGGTGTGCATGGCAAGTAGTAGTAAGCAGTAAGGACAAAACCACTGATCTCCAAAAAGAACATTTCTGACCATCTGCAATTTGATCACCATCACGTGGACCAGCCAGAAGACTATCAGGAAAACGTTTGAAATGTAGACACTGTATTTTACCCGACGACTAGTGCTGAAGATTAACATTTAGTAAGCACTAACAGACTTGAGGAGTCAGGAAGCGCCAAAACGTGGTCTTTGCCCGTCTACGACATTCGCTGACACCCTGAAAAACACGGAACACTTCCAGCCTCATCCAATAAATTCTATTTTCTCCACTCTCGGGGTGGACTTGTTTATTTTTCGAAGGCACGTCGACAAAACGGAGAGTATTTGTGTGTTTATGTGATTATCCGCGCAGACGAGAGGTTTGCTCTCCTTCACTTCTCACATAGCCCTGATCAGTGAGTTGTGGATTGTTGAAGCGTGTTTTTGTTTGCTGGAAGGTTACCGGAAAAAAAAAAAAGAAAAGAAAAAGTGTGGAGTGTTTTCGGCGCTTTCAGAACCCCCAACAATTGCACAAGGACAGACGAGAGGACGGAGGAGAAGAATCCTCCTTGTCTCTCTTTTTTTTCCAGCTGTCCCTCCCTTTCTCTCTCTCTCTCTATCTCTCTCTCTCTCTCTCTCTCTCTATCAGTGTTTCTATGGAGACAGGGATAGAGGGTGGGACAGGTGAAGGCGTTGCCATGGGGACAGACAGGGTGTGCGTGCGTGCATGCATGCATGTGAATGAGGGCGAGCGTGCACGTTACCCTGCTCGACCAGGGTCTGCGCTGTGCGGGTTGCCTCCTGGAGCTTTCGGTACTTCTCCGGTCGCTCTCTCTCTATCGCCTGTGGCCAGAAGGACAGGGATTCAATGAGAGGTGGGAAGTTGAAGACAGGAGACATGCACAAGTAGGGATCATTATTTATTGCAAATAAATATTAAAGCCACCGCCGACCCACAAAAAAATCAACATCCGATACACAAGGTGTTACTGTGAAAATAATAAGAGGACCTGGAAGTATTTTATATGATTCTACTGCAACAATGCAACAACCTAAGCATCTGTGATCAGGTCGTTAAAGACTAAGGTCATTGATTGCTTTAAACACAAATTATAAAATCTGATCTTACACATATATATTTGAGACACACATACATGTTCTAGCATAATCAAAATATGTTAGTCCTGAATTGGACTCTAGGGACATAATTTGACGAAATTACTGATTTGGCGATGAGGTAGG
Organism: Mugil cephalus; assembly: GCF_022458985.1. Lineage (NCBI taxonomy): Eukaryota > Metazoa > Chordata > Actinopteri > Mugiliformes > Mugilidae > Mugil > Mugil cephalus. The sequence goes on from NC_061792.1 coordinate 3,853,538, forward strand.
TAGTTGTGTTGTTGACTTTGCTTGCTTTCTAGTCTGGGGAATCCAGTGATATACTGTTGTATGTGCCTTGCATGTTTAAAGAGATAATATGTCGGTAAGGGTTATAAAAACAAGTGGGAACAAGGACAACTAGACTTGAGTCCTAGGTCCAAGTAGTTTCTCCACTTCTGAAGGACTGGTAGGAAGTTGGGGTTTAGGTAGGGACACCTGCAACTACCATGAATGTGACAATTGTAATCGGAGGAAGCTGTTTTGATACTGTTTCCCTTAGGATAACACGTAAGTAGCTGGTTGTTAACAAACCCAAGTCAGGGGACACCGTCACAAGTTCCTATTTAAACCCCAACTCTGCTTAGGTCTTTTAGAATTGAAGAAGCTTGGGATATACCAACTGTTAAAAAAAGTGCTTGCTTTGCTTTTTGTTATTTATTGTTGGGCTGTAGCAATTGGCAAAACTTGTAGGGTTTATCATTCTGCCACTCATTCAAGGAGCTTCTTCAGTTCAGACCTTTGAGGAGTTTGGGTTTAAATAGGAACATCAGGACACCAAACTGACTTGACTTGGGTTTGTTAACAACCAGAACCTTATCTGTCATTGGACAAAACTGTCTTCATCCTGTTATCCTAAGGCAAACCGCATCAAAGCAGTTTCCTTTAATTACAGTTCATTATCTGGTTGTTACAGTCATGCTAGTTCCAGGCGAATGACACCCACAGATGTTCCTATTGAAATCCTAGCTCCCTACCAATCCTTCAGAATTGAAGAAGCTCCACGACCTGGATAAGCGCTAACCTTCAGAGACATATTCTCTTTTCGACCATACAAGGCACAGACTAGAAAGTCAGAGTGAGCAACACAACTACCCACATTACTGTGAAAAATCCATTTTCCTTAAGGGAGTGTGTCCAACCAACAGAGAAAATCTGTGATTTTGGTGAATTATTTCCCCACATCCAGGACTGACATATTCAGACTATGTCAGACATTATTCATTGTAGGTAGTGGCTGCAGAACAATGCTTCCCCTTCTCCTGAGGATCAGAGTTCGGTACTGTAGGGGTTGTGTCTTGTTTTGTATTAGGTTTGCGTTCATTTCATTCATTAGGATTTGTTTCTCATTTACACCAGCACTTCATGCACGAGCACTGTGACTTTTTAAGAAGGGCTAATTCAAATTAATTATGGATCTATTACAGTGTTGAATTAAATATTATGCTCTTAATTCTAAGAAAATGTCAATGTGCTTAATTCCATTAACTCAAAACTCAAAATTTTTTAATTAATAATGGATCAAAGAAGCGCTTAATGTGAGTGGGTTTGCTCTTACTGACGAGGAAGCAGTTCGAGTCTGAAGCCACCTAAGATACATAGCAATTATAGTGGATTTTAGATCATTATTTTGGTTTCAAGAGAATACCTTTTGCAGTTTTGGTTCAATCAAAGGGCCTGTTCAGACGTTGCAACAGGATCCGATCTTGGCCAGTGATCGGATCTCTCAAACGTGATCTTGGGGGTGTTCACACCTGGCTTTCACGTGATCAGGTCACCGTGATCGGATCGCCCAGATCGGATCTTACTGCAAGTGTAGTATTACTATAGCACATCAGGGTTGCCTTGCCATGATGTAACAAGAGCTTTTCATATATTGCTTTAAACAGTGCAACACGGACACAATGAGCTCCTAAGGAGCTGTATGTGGTATGATTTGTCAAGTGAACCCCGAATATTTACACACCAAGCAGTTACTACCTGGGTCCATTCTAGAAGATGGTTCCCACACACTATTTGGCATATAAAAAGTTCCTGGCGCTTTATTCTATTTATTTCTGTATCTGCCGTGTGATTTATATATATATATATATATGTGTATATGTGTACCTGTCTCTTATTCTGAAGCACTGTTCTCATAACCATGTTGTAAAGTTACCTTACCTTACCGTGTACCAAAAACTGTGATAAAATGTGTCAAAATAGCTAAAAAAAAATTGGGATTGTTTTGTAGCAAAGGCTAAATTATCACACAGATTCATCATTTGGACTCAAATCAATGCTCCTCTGTGTCTGCTTGGATGGGAAAAAGTGTTTGCTGACATGCGCGCCCGCAGAGTCCCAATCTGCTCTTCAGGCTGTGTTTACGGATCGTTTCTTTAATGGGACACTGCTAGCCATAATTGGACGTTAGATTCCTTTTAAAGAAGAGAGAGCTATTCATTAGTCTGTAACAGGTTGTTGCCGTGTTTTAGTAATTGCCGACCGTGCAGAAATCAGAAATCAGAGTTTATCTGGCATGATTCTTTTTTTTCCCCCAGTTGATTGACAGGTGTAAGCACCGGGTGCACTCAAAAACTCATTATGGAGACTTTGCTGCACCTCATATCTCCAAGCCACATCGGCGTTGTCCTGCATGCATAATCAGGCTTCAGAACGGCCCCCGCTATATGGAACCTAAAATTTATTTCCGGCCCAACTGTGCGATCGAACCTTGTTATTTCTGCGTCGCGGGTCTCGGCAGATTAGGCTCTACGGGGCGCCGCCACCGTCTTTTACCTGCACTTTGTCGTACAGCTCCTGGACGCTGCCGTCCTTGCGGGACACCGAAAACTCGGGGCTCTGCAGGATGGCCTCGCCGCGGGTCATGTAGCTGTGCACCTCTGTGAAGTCGACGTCGAACCTGACCGAACACACACACACACATAAACATAACTAGGACGTGACTAACGTATGTAAACATCACCTGAACTGAAGTGAGATGGAAAATTATCTTAATTGCCTCATTTAGTTAGAGGGAAAACAAAATCAACCGATTAAAACCTAGGACTGTGGGGGTCCATTTTCATCTTCCTTCAGTAAAGCTACAAAATGTACAGCTGAATCGCTGAATTATACATCACAGGGACCACTTTAAATAGGCCTAAAAATCACCTACTGCGACTAGTTGTTGAAGAAACATTCAGACCCTTTATTTAGAGGGCTACGCTACCAATTGAAAAAAAAAAAAAAAAAAGATTTACTAGTTGTCTGTGAGCAACATCTGTACAGAGGTCGCGAAAGCAAGACACTGGGATATAGCGGGTCTCAAAACAATTAGATGGATGGGTGCAGTGGAAGCAGAAATCACAGACACGTGAAGAGCGACTGACAGGCGGCTGACAGCGGTGGATAAGATCCTCATTGCCAAGTCAGCTCAACTCCATGGATATCTGCGCTGGGAAAGAGGAGACTGAAGTGTGCGAAAGACTATCGACTATCGTCGTACATTGCGCATATGTGTATAATAATTTTATGTCAAGCTGCGAAGAAGCGAATGAAAATGGACATAGTATTATTCACTAATATCTTAGTGTTAGTTGTAATAATAATAATAATAATGATGATGCAGTTTTCATATGGCACCTTTTTAAATACCCAAAAACGCTTTACATTAAATACATTATTCATCTGCTCACACAGTCACACCCTGGTGGTGGTAAATTACCTCAGCTGCCCTAGGGCAGACTGACGGAAACGTGGCTGCTAATCCGCGCCTACAGCCTCTGCGACCACCACCAGACATCACTCACTCGCAATTATACACCAGTGGAGTTCACACTGGGAGCTAGGTGGGTTAAGTGCCCAAGGACACAACAGACCGACTAGCGATACGGGAAACTTTCGGTTATTGGACGACCACTCTACCTTCCGAGGTCGTGCCACCCTAACACAGACTTACATCTTCCCTCCGGACCATAATCAGCACTCTTGATCGCTCCACCCTACACCGGCAGTCTGGTATAAGTTCATATTTTGCTTGTTTACCAATGCTTCTTGTACTTGGCCCGAAGGTTTTCGGAGCTTGACCAAAACTAGGGTGCGATAATTTGGTCACTGCTGATCTGCTTGTGACCGTGGACTCGTCGTACTTGTGAAGATCTTTGCAACGACGAACAGCACATAAAGCTGCAAATGCTTGGGACATGTGGAATATTAAGATTCTCGAATCGCTTCGAATTTGCTTGAGATCCGCAACATAAAGTGGAGGCATTCAACAGAATTCACTTGAGCCCATGTACTGCCTTAAGTCATGTGCACTGCGTTTGCAAGGCCAGCGTGGGTGTGAAAATGGATGTGGCCTATTTTTTTAAAAAAAGCCACAGTTCAAGTACAAAACTATAAGCCAGTATTCAAAGGAGATGAAAGAGGCATACCATAAAAAGCTCATGTAGGTATTTCTCAATAACTAGCACTGTCAGTAAAACTGTATTCGTACCCAGCTCAGGCTCTTTGAATGGAGAACAACAAAGCTAACCCAGGCAACCGACAACAGCCAGCAGGAAGGAAGGGAGATGAAGGTCAGGGGGCAGCATGAGTCGGTGAGAGGGAAATTCATTAAATGGAAGCTAATGTGAATGCTAATGGATGGCATTGGCATTTTATGGTATAAGCTGCAAATGATGATCTCAGAAATTACCCACCGTGGAGAATGTTTTCCTTTAACTCCTATGTACAGTAGATCCAAGGGGAGTTTATTTTTTAATTAATTACAGTCACTTTCGATTCCTTCGTACAGGCTGCCGCCTACCTCCCATCCACTATACAATGAAGAAAGTTGACAGATGCCTGCACTCGCTTTTGACTAAAATGGATTTGTCACACTTAAATTCTTAAAATACCACATCTATGCATCCCGCCTTCCATGCCTGATTGGAAAATAAATTGTATGAAATAGTTTTCATTTCAAAAGTATAAGTGTGATCCACTGCACCTACCACACAAGGCTTTTATCATTGTACCTAGTTTTGGTGTCAAGGTTTTTTAGTCTGGCACTGATGAACTATATCCCGTTGGCACAGCCAGGTGTTGGACTGAGATTTAAGTTATCGTTTGGAGATTTGAAATTGTAAAGAATTTCTAATAACGGCCATCATTTCATTCCTTCGCACGGGCTGCTGCCTACCTCTCATCAGCGGTACTCTTGAAATCATTAATATCATGATATCATTATGTAAGCACACGTTTTCTGAGCGCACACCTAGAAAGATGGTAATTAATCTGTATGATCGTTTTTGGACGATGGAGTTTGTGTCGGTCCATAGCTTGGACACCCGACCGACACAATTGTGTATTTCCGTGGATAGCAGTAAAAAGGGATGAGTTAATCCCTCGGTGGTTGAAAGTAACGTTGTTGTGTAGTGGCAGCATGGAGGGGGCTGACTCCAGGATGCTGGAACTCACTGTTAAGCCTTCTTGCAGTATCCTGGGCCTAACTTAACGAAACATCCGTGAAGGGAGGCGCCCAGATAATGTGCTGCATACTGCCTACTGCTGTTGGCTAGGCAAGGTAGCTGTTTTTGCTAGTTGGTAGCGGACTGCTAGCCTGCTGGTCAGTTTTCAGTAGGACTGGGCTTCTAAATGTGTTTTGGCTCGGATCTTGGAAGAGGGGAGAAGTGTTGGTTGACATTTAGTCGCATATCCCATCACTTCTTACCTACTGTTGTTGGCTAGGCTAGTTAGCTGGTGTCTTCTTGTCGGTTGCTAGTTGGTAGCTGACTGCTTGCCTGTTGGTCAGTTTTCAGTTGGACTTAGCTTCTACATGTGTTTTGCCTCGGATCTTGGCACACGGGATGAGATTTTCTGTTGCCATTATGGCACGAGTTTTAGTTTCTTTAAACTTTTAAGGGCTGTTTCTCCCTGTGTTACTTTGAATAGCTTGTTTTACTTCCTCTGCGTCTTACCCATATGACGGATGGCTCCACCCTCATTGTTTGCACCTTCGTCTCATTACCCCATCAGCTCTTGCGTGCATATATAGCCTTACCTGTATCTATTTTCTTCTTTTTGTAGTGTTTCCTGGTTCTTTGTATTGTTTGACTTCTTTTAATTTTGTTCGACTGTTTCTGTGTTAAAACCTCAGTTCCGTATGAAGCTTCTTCCATTCAAGTCTTGAATTTAGGCCCTCTCTTTTCCTGCTACACTTTTCTGACTCACCTGAACACACATTTTTAGCCTATCTCACTGACTACAACTGTGTGGACGCAATCATATACGCTACAGACTGCAACCTTCAAAACTGAATATGCGTGTTTCACTTATTTTAAGCAAATGCCAGATGCCATACCCTTCATGAAGATGAGATTTAGTGCAGAACTTTCAGATTATGAACTGGCACGTGAGTGTAATTGACATGGCCCACAAGTGTTTGAGATGTCAGAGGATTCCCTCTAAAATGTACATTAACATTTAAAGTGGCATAAATGCAAGCACTAAAGTAAAGTGCATACGTCTCCACTAGAGTACGGAGCTTAAGTAAATGTGCTTTCTACCAGTACACTACATATCCACTTCTATGGCCATTCACTCCTCTACTCACTAAATCTGCATAATAATAATTTTCATTATTATTATGAGCATCTGCCATCACCTACCTGCTGAGATAAGACAGCATAAACGGGTGCATGTAACTGAACACGTGGCACAAGTTAGGAAACACTTAAAAACAGTTAAAAAAAGGAAAAAAAATGCAAATTCCAAGTTTGACGCTGTGGCAGCTCACACCCACCTCTTCCTGAGCTCGGAGTCCACCACCGCTTGTCTCTTCTTCTGCGGCGGCGTCGGCGACTCTCTGGTCTGCCTCGCGGCCGACACCTTCTCCCTCGTCGTAACCTTGGTGACGGTCGCCATGACGGAGTGGGTCAGCTCGGACTGCTGCTGGGCCACGGTGGTGGTGGTGGTGGACAGCTGAAAAGAAACGTTTAGAGGGTAAACTGCAAGAGCTGGTGATGGCAGTTTGCAAGGATCCTCTTTGACATCTGCATCAGTCAAGGATGGATTTCATCAATCGCACACTGCCAAAACTACAGTGTTAGACGGGACAGCTGTGAGATGGTTAGGCAGTGATTTGGGATTCATGTGACTCAGGCAGACTGTAGCATATATGAGTATATCTTTGTTTTTGTTGTGTTTTTCTGAGCCTTGTTCATAGTTTTCAAGTTTGCTTCTGCAGGGATGAGCAGCAACGACAGCGAAGCGGTTGTGTGCAACTACCAGGACCTGCCTTGCTGCTATGGAAACGTGTGTGTGTGTGTGTGAGAAAGAGAGAGAGAGAGGGAGAAGCTAAAGCGTGTGTGCCTGCAGAGGTCAATCTGCTAATTATCTGACTCATTATAATGGGCAGCAAGTAATTGAGAAAGAGCGGGACTGAAGGAAAGATCGGGGAGATCCGTGCGACCGGTGACTTCAAGATGGAATCCGTCTGCAGAAAAGTGTGTGTGTGTGGCCATTAAAATATTATTTACAGCAGCGCAGGGCTGTAAAAATATTATTTAAAGGATAAGGCTGTTCTTTTACATCTTTCTTACCAATGAAGACCTTAATTCAAAAAAAAAAAAAAGGCAGCTAGATATGGGTTTGAATAATTTAGTCAGTCCCATCTCACATTTTCTGGGTCGAAAAAAAAAGTTGTGTTTGAACTAGAATTAGAAAACCTTTATTTGTCCCACAATGGGGAAATTGTAGCTGGCAACAGCATACATAGGGATGGAGAAAATAACAAGAATAAAGAGTGGACAATGACAATATTCAAGTATTAACATGTATACAAAAAGTATAGAGTTGTCCGCAGTGCAGAGTAAGTAATGAATAGTGAGAGTGTTGAACCTTGAGGAATTAAAAATATTGCACACATTAAGAATGTTCATTGTGGAGCCTAACAGTAGCAGGAAGGAAATACCTTCTGAATCTTCTCTTCACACAGTCTTCACTACAAACGTTCATTCCATCGGAACCAAAAAAAAAAAAAAAAAAACAGCAGGAGGAGCAGTGGTCTTTATTCATTGTTTAAACTAGAGATGAGATTTGTGGATCTTTGAATGGAGCCGTCCAAAAGACTAGCTTGTTTTGATGTTTTTCACCGTGGGGGTAACTCATTTTTATCTGAGAAATAACCACTGGGAGGAATGATTTGGATCATTCAAGACAGATCACCAATATATATTCCACTGGTAGATGCTACCTGTTTTTGAATTATTCTAAAATATTGATTCTAGAAAGATACCATACCATTATACAGCGGCATTATTCTCACAAACGGCACACCCCATTTTCCCTAAACGGGGTTGTGCGGTGGCAGCATGGAGGGGCATAACCCCAGGACATTGGAACTAATTGTTCAGTATTCTAGAGGTGTCCTGGGCCTAACTTAACTTAAGTGAAGGGAGGTGCCCACTTGAAAACCCCAATGGTGAATTGCCTACTGTCATTGACTAGGGTAGGCACCTGGTGTCTTCTTGTTGGTCGCTAGCTGGTCTGCTGCCAACTAGCCTGCTGGTCTGTCTTCAGTGGGACTGGGTGTTCTGACTGGGATGTTGGCACAATGGATTGACCTGTGTAATTGTCAACACGAAATTGCACCCATATGCTGCTGCAGTTTCGTTTGTATTTCTGTCCTGTGTGATCCCAGGTGTGCAGATTTCCCTGTGACGACTCATGGGTCCTTAGGGTTAGGGTTAGGGTTTTCTTTTCAATTTTTTTTAAAGGACTCAGATTCGGTTTATTTAACACCCCTTGTCCAGCCTTATTGCTGCGCTTTCTGTTGTACCTTAAACCAAAAGCCAATTCCATCTGGTTTTAATGTTGCTTCCCTCACCCCTTACAGAGCTAGGTCGTAACAGATTTCTTTGGCTCATTTTGTCTTTTTGAGTCGCCAGCCGCTCCCTTCAAGTGAGGCTGTCCTCCCACACCGTGAGACCTCTCGCATGAAGGCATGTGGACGACACAGCAGACAAAAAAAAGATGGCACGCAACTGTGACTCTGTTTTGTTCAGCACATTCAATTTGTTTGCGAACGTCACATCTCTTATTTGAACTGTAGCACAAAGCTGGCTTCTCCTGAATCGTGATGGCGGGTTTACATTCTATTCATTCTATATTATCTTGTTGCGATGAAAATATTAGTGTTTTTAAACTTTATGTTAAACATAATATGTCCTGCATGCAGATCTCATATCCTAGCTACCCTGTAACTCTCAGCACAGAGAGAATTTCTTCCTACTGAAGACTTAAATCCTTACAAACAGCAGCAACATGGGGTTTTGGTTTTTGAAAAGGGTTGCATAATTTCCCTAAACAGCTGGTCTCGTTTTTATTCAGCGTTAATCAAACAGGAGGAAAATAATGAACGTTTTGGGGACAAATTTCAGTGGCACATTAATTCACATTTGTGCCTCTGGTGCAGTGGTTGACACTGCACGAAATCAACAAAACACAAGAAAGTTACGATTGAAGCCACGGTGTTTGAAACTCTTGTGTGCCTCGTGTCAGTTGCACATGTACACATTCCACTACGACTATCCACTTCTTCTTCCATGTCTGATGGAAAAATATGGAATTTGTGCGAACATGCCAATATATTTCATTTCAAAAGTGTAACCTTTGTCTTGTTTCCTGCTCCATTCAACTTTTTATTGTCATATTTCAAGTTTTTCACTGGCTTCCAAGCTGGCCTCCAAACTGTGGTGGTGTAAATCCTATCGGCATATCCAGGTGTTAAACTGTGATTGAGAATGCAGCACAGGGAGCCTCCCCCCACCTCAGCAGATGAATGTGGAAACAACCGGTGAACAAACATCATTCTCAAACAGAAAAACACTTTGATTGAAAGGTGGCTTGAACATTGAGATGCAAATCTGGCAAAAGCATGTAAATCTAAATGTTGTTGTTTTTTTTATATTCGGGTTCTTCAAATAAACGTGAGAGGACTGGACATGAAAAACTAAATGAGAGAACTGTCTCTATGGTGGGTATTTGTATTTGTCGAGATAACCCTTCCAAAGAGTCGCAGTCTGTTGTGTTATCCATTGTGTCACTGGCCCAGCGCACCAACATTCTGCCCATTTTTTTAATTAATTTTTTTTTTTTAACTGTTTTCTTTGTGGCAGAAAGTTGGTTTGGAACCACTCCATTGAGAACTGATTATGCTTCATCAAAGTACATTCTAAAATGGTCTTGAATTTCTGTAGTGCTTTTCTACCTATTGGTACTCACAACAGTTTACGGTCACAACTACACATCTACCCATGGTGGTGATGGACTGAATAGTCAAAGGATTATCCAATTGTGTGCACAGGTAGTTTTCTCTCTGTATCAGTAGAAACATAATGAAATCCCAATGGATAAGCTAGTCTTAATGGTAACATTTACTGGAACAGCATGAATTAGTTGCTGTCAAGAAGCTACCTTGTATTTTCCTCTGACCCAACTGTCAGACATTACCAGTTTCCTGCTGCCCAAACGTGAGATAGTACATTGAACTCTTGGTTGTGGACTGTTGGCCAGATTTGTTGGCCAGGCCTGGCTGTGGATATTTTCATTATCCCCTGGCAATCCGCAAATAAACTGATTAATTGGATCTAATCGGCAGATTAACTGATAATGAGTCCAATCTGTTTTCTTTTCATGACACTTCCTTGGAATAGAGAAAAATTAAAAACATGACCATGCTTAGGCTTTATTTTCCAACCTAGTATGTTGTTTTGTATCTACCCAACTATGTACCTAAGCTGCCTTTTGATGCTTTAAGTCTATTGTAACCTGTGATCTTTCTTATCCCACTCCCACTTCTCAATACCCACACATCAGCTGTACAACTACAACAACCACCAGGATTTCTTAAGCCAAAACCCTTAAGACTGTACAATGCCTGGTGTCAGGCAGTGTACAACGACTTCCAGGATTTCCGGTGCTTCATGAGCAGAAGCAAAGCAAAGCTATAAATAATTCTTCTAATGTCCTCGTATAATGCTCAGAGACAACTCCAACGACACTTAACATGATGACGGAGTATTTTTATCACCAAATCTTAAGTACTTCATATTTATCTTGTCACTTTCAAGCCCGTTGGTTTTAAAAGTACAAATGTGACAACAGAGAGGTGAAGATAAAGGCAGAGGAGAATTTCCTGAGAATGTGTAAACCAGAGAACAGTCGCGGCAAAGTGAACGTTCTGAGGGTAGTGATCACTGTAGCGCTCTTTAGAGCATTTTTTCCACAGCGTACTCCTTGACTTGATGCAGCCATGGAAGGATAGGTTTTTGATGGCTGCATTTCACCAGTGCTAGGGGGAGTTCTTCACCCCTGTGTGCTTGTTTAGGACAGAAAAGACACACAGATGCTAAGCTCCTTCTATCCTCCTGCTTCCTGCTATGTTCTTGCCAAAAAGGAAGTCAGTAATGGAAGCCTTGTATGCATTTATGGCATCAGGTGGTAGAAGTACTCACTGCTAAACTGTCATTAGGTGTGTTTCAGCGGAGAGTGGTTCAGCTGGGACTTTGTCAAGGCTAAGGTTGCAATTTCACTTTTTTGTGCACTTATCGATTGCTACTGTGTATCAGAAACTACTATTTGATCAACAATGTCAAGTTTACATACTTATACAACTGGCTAGCATATATTCTTTTCCATATGAAATTGAACAAATTCCTGTGTGGACCTGAGAGCCTCAACCTGGCCCAAAACCACTAAGCAAGACTTAGTTTTATTGTTTCATAGAGCCGTCTTTCATTGACCTCAATGAACTTAGGCCCAGTCTCCACGTTTCCATCCACCACAGTGTCCAACTGCCTCAATTACGCTCGCTTGATTTGGAATATCAGGCAGGGTGGACAGACGTAGCCATAGCAGAAACCCTTTTTTTTTTCAGTTAGTGTTTTGGAACATAATTTTCACATAATTGGTGGAAACCAATTGTTTTAGGTATTACTCAACATTTTGGGCAAAACCTGACAGATCTTTGCCAGAGAATGATCGGTTCCCAATGGAAGGATTCCAGGTCAACTTTCCGGCAACTCGACCTGGCATCCAAGCTAGTTAGCTAATGCTAAGCTAGGGTTTCACTCAATAGCTAATGCACAGCCACGGATATTGTCCATGGCAGCTTGGTATACGTAAAATGTGTAGCTTACCTGCGAGCTGCTCATCTCCAGGCTCTGGATGAGTCGGTCCCAGCGCTGGGCAAAACTGTCCAGCCTGGCCTCTAGTTTACTGGCCACATCTTTGTTCTTAACACTGGACAGCAGGTCCTGGCTCATAGAACACAGCTTGTCCATTGCGGGACGCTTCACCTCCAGGTCTGCCTTTACCGCCTGGTGGAACAGATATAATCCTTAGTAGCATGTCTATCATCTGGAAACATTATAATAAAGCATTTCCGTGTATATCTTATTCTTGTTTCAATCATAAAGGGACAATGGGTTTAGTTTAGAGACTCACAGCAAGACGACGCAGACAGGCCACCATCTCAACCTGGTCTTTCAGATTGGATGTCTTAATGGAGCGAACAAGCTCCTCCTTCTGAGTCAGCCAGGAGTCAAATAGACACTGTGAGAGAAGGTAACAAGGAGAGAAAAAAAAACGAGGAGGCAATGAGGAAAGTGTGGGGAAAAAGTGAAAATGAGGAAAACGATACATGGGAATAGCACATAAAAAAATTAACTACCACAACCGTAACGACCAGCTACGTGAGATAGCAGCTCATCAGGACCGAAATCGACAAGGCCACAGGACCTGACAACAACCCAGCACACAACCCAAAGGTGTTCAAGGGAGCGGGGAAGCAGCTACCTTTTTGACTTTAAGTTAAAAAAGTTATCTAAGATCTGGAAGACATTCAACCTAGGCCCCATCCCCAAGAAAAGACTTTGTGAATCAACTTCCCCAACTTCCAGACTGCCTGGCTAACATTCCACCAAGTGCCAGGCTGCAAAGCTGCTTGTCAGATGTGGTGACATCTGACAAGCATCACAGTCACACTCTAAGAGGCTGTAGTGCTACCAATTCCGTTCCTCCTCCATATCTAAGACCTCTGGTTACAACCTAACTTCACAGTATAATGCAACAACAACCACCTTCGGCTTGGGACGACAAGAAAACTCGTGGTAGACTTCCAGGGCAGCAAGAAGTCCCTCACAGTTCCTAGGGTTAGAGACACAACTGAGGCCCTCCAGAAAGGAGACTAATGACTTTTAATGTGTGGACAAGGCTACTAAGAATGGTCCAACACTTTGTAATGTGAGTTATGTGGTGGGCGTGTTTTGTAGTAGAGTTTGGACAGTCTGGAGGCAATAACCGAAAAGAGAATGTGAAAGCTGAAAGCCACCCCTCTCTATAGCATACTAAGTGGAGGCAGCACAGGAGTACGTTCAGCCACAGACGCATCTAACCATATGTCTCAAAGTGTTGAGGGGACTCTTTCTTGCCAACATTCATCACAAAGGCACATAACCAAGTAACTTTAAATAGTGGCTATGTTAGCGAAACAAAATGTTCCTCAATAAACAAAGGGCTACCACAACCAGAAGGGTGGCAATGCAAAATCTAGTTTGGGGCTTGTAATTACAGCTGATCTGTTAATCGCATTTAATCTGATGTTGTGATTCCAGCTTCCTCAAATATTAATAACAGAACACGGGCAAATCGGATATCTAGGCCTATTTAATTTCCCTTGTCACAACGGGCTGTGGCTAAAAATATCAAATTCAAAGACAGCGATAAAGGACGGAGGAAGTATCAAATGAATATTCCAAAACAATATATACAATGTTTATTTCTTAACACATTTTCCATGTTGCATTTGTGCAGATTTCTGTTGTGATGACTGCTACACCACCTTGGTCCACACTGATTCGTCTCTAGCACCACTATTAAGTTGAAGTTTGTGGTCGATAGCGACAAAATATGCACATCCATGCCCTGTGGGATTGATTGTGATCAACTACTACTCTTCTTGTGGGGCATTTTTCCTTCCTCCTATCCATATGTTGGGTTCATTCAGATGCAGTTGCTTACTTTGGATAAAAGGTTACTTAGGTCACATCTCTCCCAAACGTGCATGTCTTCGCGCCAAGCCAGAAACAATGCTCATTGCCATGTCTGCGTTTCGACCCCAAGGACACACAGCAGCAATCTCAAGAGATAAATCACTTATCTGTAAATATGTTTGAGACAGGCCATCTTCTCTGAAAAAGTCACAGACAAGGACGCGTGGAGAACTAAAGTGAATTGCATAAAAGCACCCTGCTGAGAGGGACACATTCAGAATTGGGGTGGCAAAATCTATCATGTCATCGTTCAATAAATGTTTCTGTGGGTGATTTCCGAGCCTCTAGAGGATTCCTCAGAGCCGGTGACACGGCTTCCATCATGTTTTGTTTTGGGTTTGGATGGAGAATGAAGGAAGGTGATGCAGGGAGTGTACAAAACTGCCTCAGCTTCTGAAGACTGGTAATATCACAGCTCTCGTTTTCACTCTCTCATTTCCAGGAAGGCTCGAATAATATTGTTGCTAGGGCGCTGCCTTATCAATCATCACTATTGGGCAACCTGAGGAAGCAGATGGAGGGAGCGCTAAAGACGCACTCAGGAAGCACAGCAATTCAAGAGACGAATAATGATGCCAATGAATTTGCTGCTTGTGGTCATGATGAATGTAATAGATATGAACACCGTGCCCACTCGTTTCAATTTGCTAAAGGGTAGACAGCTCGAACAGAAAGTTTATTCAAAAGCAATCATGACTTAAAATACTTTGCACTGTATTTCGTCTGTGGGCCTACACAATTGCTGTGCTGTGTCGCATCACTGACAACTAAACAATTAATTACATCTGGTAATTCTTTTTACCATAGGTCTCCAACAGGGGGTCCACGGAGGTAGTGCAGCAGGGTCGCAAAATCTTTGGTTGATTAGACATTTTTTATATATTTTGTCAATTTTCCCCCACAAATTTAAAGTTCTTTAAACACACAATAATATAAATACAATATATTTTAGTTAAGGGATAAATGGAGACGCCGCCCTACTGTTGCACTGAATGAAAAATTAAAATAATATTATAATGTATAAAACACATAGATAGGGGTCCTTGGCCTGAACAACACTGGAGAACCCTGTGTTAAGACAAGGATAGGATGAGATGTTTGAAAGAACAAGCTCTAACTCTGACAAAGTTGTTTTTCATCTAAAACCTTTAGATTTGAAGTCGGATTCATATTAAATATTAACTAAAGATTTTTTGGCGTAAAAATCATAGGTATTTAACAGGAGGTCCGGGACGCCTGGGGGGGTCTATGGAGGCACTGCAGGGGGTCGCAAAATGTTTGGTTGATTTAACATTTTTTATACATGTATATATATATATATATATATATACACACACACAAACACACACACACATATATAATTCTCATCCACAAGACATTATCTTTCAGTTAACACTTCACTCAGTCAGCGATAAAGACATCAACACATTACTCTTTCATGCCAAAATAGCCCAGACCTGTCAATCTAAGCCTCCTGTGCGCAGCAGGCAGTAATGCAGTAATGTACAAGTTAGGTATGTTTATGTCAGATATTCAATACCTTAATATTGAATGCAAAATGATAATGATAATAATGTCTGAAAAACACTGACAATCCCTGGCTTTTGCTAAGCAGACCTGTGCTTGTTGGGCCTTCTTCCATTATAAACACTGATCAACTCTGACTGTATTATTATCAACTAAACCACTAGAATGAGAAAAACAAAACTGTTATCTTCCATCAAGCCTCAGTTGTAACTGAAGCTGTTTAAAGTGTCCAGACTTGACAACCTACACCACAAACCCTATCACTACTTCATAATCAGAAAGATGACACCATGCCATTATCACACATGCTCGCACGCACATACTAGATGAGGACGTGTTAATGAGTTGTGACTGGTGATCCACTTAACTAGCAACAGTAGAACTTCTGATTGAGTTTTTGTTTGCACTGTAAAAACTTAATGAATACTACGCGTCTGGAAAAGCCAGTGCCGAACACTTCGAGTTTATCTTTCCGATCACATGCCTAAGTCAGGTCCAATTCAACATCTCGCTAATCTCACTAATATTTGAAGCAATATATCTCCCTTTGTATCTTCCTCTTTGTGTATCTCCTTGGCATTTCTGCACAACCCTTTCCTCTAATCTGCATCAAAGTCGGCTGAGGGAGTCGGGAAAGTGCAGTGTGGAGCTCGAAGTTTTTCTGACGAGCGTTCCTCATTTTTTAGAATATTTTAGGGTCTTCCCTTGTTCTGTGTTTTTGTTATACTTCCCAAGCAGTGTCCTCAGGGACCCTCTGGCAGAGTGTGGGCGAAGCCTAAGCCTCCATTGTTGCTAGGCAACATTTTCCAAGCCATCCACCCAAGCAACCTCGTGAGCTGACATGAAATGCAATGAAAACACTGACCCCAACAATGGCTATAAGTCATGAGGAGACCAAAGAAGTCCAGCCTGCAATCCAGAAACTTCTAAAAGTGCACAGTCAAGAGCTTCCTCACCATCTGTGCTGCAATCTGATGCATTAATTGGTTGATCCAATTTTTATTCCTGCCTCAATTAGCACCCAAACACTCATGCGCTCCTACCTGTTCGTTAGTGAAGTGCTGCCATTTCAGGAGGATCTCCTGAAGCAGAATCCAACGGTCTTCTGTCCACCTGCAAATGGCTGCCCAGCGATCGCCAAGCACCTGCACAGAGTACACACAGTATACCATGTACTGAAATGTAACACCATTAATGTCTGTCTCTATTAGCACAAGAGAATGAAAAGTTTCATTGCTTTGCCTCAAAGGCTAATTTATTCACATTTTAACTTTTCAGCGAGCAGAGATGCAGTTTGATTCTTGAGCCTTGCCCTCTCTCTGAGGGACGGCGCCAATTGTGGAAGAGCATGAATAGTGAATACCGGACACTGTCTGACTGTAATAAAGCAACAGCGAATTATATTATCTGCCATGTCTGCCACTCACTTTGCCTGTCCCTCAATATGCAGTATACAGTATGCAATATATACTATAGACCCCTTCACGGTTTGTAAACAATGTGATGTTTTTTGAGGGGCGGGGCTTAACTGGATGCAAAACATCTGAAACACCTCAGCATGTAAACGGGGGTTAGCATATTTCAATGGACTGTTTTGGGAAGAATGGATGAGGAAAATGCATATCTTAGAGAATATACTAATACACTTACTATCAGAGACCTTGAGAGTTAGTTTAATAAGTTGACTCTGACTGAGGGGACTATATTCACCGACCCCTACACTCTCACTCACTGGATGGACGATTTGACCAAAGGACACAGAGGGGATGAAGTCTGGTCTGTCTTTATCAAGTGAAGCCTCTACTACAAAGATATTACAAGAAGTAAGTGGAACCACTGTGGAGGGTAACATGGTAAATGCAACTTCTGCTTGGACACCCCTGAAACATACAACTAATGTTGTGTTAGCTCACGGTTAGCATTAGCATTAGCTTGTAACAAAAGTCTCCTAAATAATGATTAACTTACATAATTTTAGTCACGATTTAGTCTAACCCATAATGTTTACCCAGCTGAAACTGATGATGCATTAGACATTAATCTGAACTGATATGAAGTGTGCCCATTGTTGATTGCTCAGTCCAATCCTTTCTTTTAATCACCAAAGCCAAACCAAAGTTGTGTACGACTGGCAGTGGCTGATATGTGATAAAACGTCCAGTTTAGTGTTTTGGATTTTTCAGTTTTGGCACCAAAAAATACAATGGTTGAAAGTGAAAGTGTTTGCCTCAGGCTTCCCTCTGTTCTGCCTCCAGTTAGCATCGCAACGTCACAGTGATGTAGACCGTGAAGGGATCTATAACACACACACACATATATATATATATAGTTTAGTTTGTTCTCATCCTTCTATCATCGTCTATCAGGTTGCCCTTGTTTCCCAATACCTTGCTTACCCTGGTGATCTGACATCTGAGCCAGTGTGGTTCGTGTTTTTTGCACTCAATTCATTTCAGTATTTATATGCCATCAATACCAATACAAATAATCTCAAGACACTTTACAAAATCCGATCTGAACCCTGGCCTGAAACCACCAGAGAAAGCATGAGGGCGACGGTGGCAAGGAAAAACTCCCACTCAACGTTATTAGCATTGAGGTAGGCAGATGGTAAGTAGTACTGAGGACCTTGGCCAAGGTCCAATACTGGCTCTGCTCCTGCCACATATCAGAAGGTAAGATGTTAGTAGGCAAGACATGACCAACCATAACCATAACCATAATCATAAACCAATTGCTAGCATGGATTGGGAGTCCCATGGTCAAAATGGGAAACCCTTTGAAAGGTAGTAGAGAATGACTGAGCCAAGATCCTGTAAGACTTCCAGAAACAGACTGAGAAGCTGGTGATGGCTGACCAACCGGACAGCAACATATGGAAGAAGGTGCTTGACGAGTAATATCAAGTACTGATAAGAAGAACTATATGAGATATGCAGGGTGAATGTGAACGTTGTCCCCGAGGCGTCAGCACAGTTAGGTCTTTGACCTAACTGGCTCAAGCAGATTCCAAGAACAACATCCGAGATCTACACTACCAGTCAAAAGTTTGGACCCAGTGTGTGTTTCACATGCAGTCTATGTCTAGAGTAATGCAGTAGTAGGAATAGCCTCAAAATACCTCTGGTTGAGGAGACCTAAGCTTGAGGACAGCACAACCCAACCTCCAAATGTGGTAGCAGGGGACAGACGCACATGCACAAAGACAGGATGTGAGCTGCAAAGGTTCATTTTTCTTGACTGCATTGTATCAGCATATTGGTAACGAGCTGCTTGCTGAGTAAAATGAGAGAGACACTGAACAAAGTTATTAGAGTGACAGGGAGACAAAGAGGAGGGAGAGGGTGGTAAAGGTGGAAGAGGGCGGTTAGTGAGCGAGGACAGGAAATGGAAAGAAAATGACAAGGGGGGGGAGAAAAAAAACAAAAGTGAGAGACGAGCAAGAGGGCAGAGACAGACGCAGGGAGAGAGGCCCAGCAGGTTAATCTTAAGATGAATGGGCTGTAATTAATCAAGTGACAGTTCAACAGCAGGGGGAAACCAGGGAAGGCACCTTCTTTTTGCATTTTTACATTCCGGCACTCAAAGTCCCTTCTCATTTATTTATCTCTCTTTTCTTGCATTCAGCAATAAACTGCACTACAGGAAACCTCCAACTGAACCTTTAGTTGTTAAAAAAAAGCCAACTAAAAACCTGCATTAAATTTATAATGGCATTAAATGTGATTATACTATATATGCACACACAACCAGTGTCTTCCACATTTCCTTAATATGACACTGTGAATAATTCACTATACTTAATACTTTACTTAATATATTAATATTTTTGTGCAAATGACTTTTTTATGAATAAGATTCATGACTAAAGTTCAGGGAAAGACTAAACTTTCATCTAATCTGCATTCACTGCAGAGGAGCTTACTTTTATCCCGAGACCCCTAAACCCCTTCTCCCTTAGGACAGCTTCTCTCACATCCAATCATCTACATTTGTTCATTTCCTGTTTGTGTATGTCGCCGGCTTTGTCCAAATCTGCTGCAGCATGCGCCCTCACACCTTCCTCCAAAGAGGAACAGATTGAGCTTCCCAAGATAAAATCACCATGACTTTCCTATTTTCTCCACTGCAGCTCTTATAATATCCAGTCCAGATGGCTGGGTACAGTCTTCATCTGCAGCCCGAGCTGGAGTTGGGCATTGCTGTTGAAATGTGGTCCCTGAGCTATTTTCCTTGTATGGATTATCATGAACATGGATGCCGAGGCAGGATACAGTCTCAAATGTAATCCGAATTTCAGCATTGTATCAACAAGCTCTACGTGCCTGAATCGTCCATCCCATCTGATGTCTAATTCAGCAAGATATGATCTGTTAATTGCATAGTCACAACAACAACCATACAATTATGTTTAGTTATGGTCGTGGTGAAAAGATATTGTCTAGCAGTGTGAAAAACCAAGTCATCTCCCAAGTTTTTTTTGTTTATCTGTTTTTTGACCCATCCATCCACCCCAACCTCCACCCAAATCCTTTGCTTTAGTAATAATTCCCGTAGCCACTAGCGGTCACTATCACTCCTACATAAAAGTATTGGGAATCAGAGCCATGAACAAGCGAACATTAATATTCACAACAGATGTACTTGAAACTCATCATGCAACACTCAAAACACATGTTTTTTTCTTTTCTTTTCTTTTCTTTTCGCCCTAAAAAGCGCCCACTTTGACGAAATTTAGATTTGGTAGTCACAAGGTAACAGTAATAAAAACACAATCATAGTTGGAACGGAATGGTCATGGTGAAAAGAAATTGTCACTAAAACACCATAGAAACAGTCTTCTCCCATGTTTTTATCATGACCCATCCATCCACCCCAACCTCCAACCAGATCACTAGTGCCACTAGTGGTCACTGTCACTCCTACATAAAAAATATTGGGTTTTGGAGCCATTAGCGAGCAACCCTAAACGTTCACAACAGCCGTACTTCAAAAGTTTAATACAACACTCACAACAAAAGCATACTTTTTCTCTATGCTCTAATACATGCGCAGGTTAACAAAGTTTATCTACGTTAACTACATGGTTCCAATAATAAAAAATACAATTATGGTTATGTAATGGTTATGGTAAACAGAAGTTGTCTATCACTAAAACACCAAAATAACAGTCTTCCCCCATGTTTTTATCATGACTCATCCATCCACCCAAACCACCATCCAGATCCACTGCGTTAGTCATAATGACAGCACCCACTAGTGGTCATTGTCAATTGTTAACTGCATGGTTCCACTAATAACTAACTTACTAATAAAAACACAAGTATGTTCATGGAACCTTGCAGTTTGAAACACCAAAGCAAGTACAGTCATCTCCCACGCTATTATGTTGACCCGTCCATCCACCTCAACCTCCTCCCTGTGCAGACTTTGCGGCCACATAGGGTCTGAGCCTCTGAAGAGTAAACCTTAATGCCTTAGATCTACAACCCATTTGGACCTTGCAATAATATTGAACCTTGGTAATCCTATCGCAGGTGGTCAGCTTTAATTATCTGTGGTCGCACCAAGTCTCAAAACGTGCCTCCACATCCGTACCCAGCCGGAATCTGACATTACTTATGGTCCATTTTCTTTCTCAGGTATCACTTTGTGTGAAAGACTACCCAGACCACCTCCAAATGTTCGGAAATTATGTAAATACATCCTTAATGCGTCTTGGGCGTGTTCACACTCATAATTTACGCTGCCCACTTGCAACCGGATCACCAAATACAAGCTCTGACCTGGGCCGATAACTTGCCCCGATCAATTTAAGAGTAAGATACATTTGAACAAGTGAGTTCAAGTGAGTAAACAATGTGCTAGTGCTTGCACGCAATGCAGCATGCTGCAATTAAAGCTAGTGTATTAGGCGGCAGCGGAATCTGGCAGCTGGAGTTTTAATAGATGCCTGCTTTTTTTTCTCTTTGCAGTGTATGGAAGTTAACAAGGAAAACTAAGGCCCATACATCAGAGGCTTAGACAAGCATGGAGAATTAACAACACAGACAGGCAGCAAAGACTGGCTCCTGGCTGGAGCATGTGTGTGTGAGGATAACGTATAAACAAATTCAGCAGAAAAGGCTCCGGCAAACACACAGACAGCGAAGAGCGCGTCGTGCCGGCAACATCTAATTACCGCACAGCGCCTAAGATGAAACTATCTCCTGTGTAATCTGTTTTTCCCTGGAAACAACGGATTCAGCCAACCCGAGCCCACCCTCCACTGAGAGGGTAAGGGTGGGACAACGAGGGAGAAAAGAAGAGTGTTCTGGGGATCCGAGAGTGTGCACTTGCCTGAAGTTTGCTCTCCAAGGCGGCGGTGGCGCTGTCTCCGCTGTTCTCATCCACCACCACCACCATGTGGGTCAGGGAGTTCACCCTCACCTGCTCCAGCTCCAGGTCCTCCTGCAAGAGCTGCAGCACCACATTTGTTTTATTTGGGGAGCAGACAATATCTGTCATCATTCATGGAGTCTGTAACTTGCGCAGTGTTTCAGAAAATATGTGCTCCATTAGCGCTGCCATTAGCACGCCCTTCCTTTTAATCTCTTATTTACCCCACCATAAGCATGCATAATAGGCAATTTTCTTATACAGTTCCATTTAAGCAATGTCATAATGCTAAAAAATTGATGTATAAACCAACACTTAAATACTTGTATTTAAATACTTCTTCTTCTCTTCACAATACTTTCCACTGTTCAAACACACTTTACTCCAAGTGCTTGTGCTGACATTTTCTTTCAGGTAGTTTTTCTCCAGCTGAGCCTTGCAGTGTAAATAATCACCTACAAATGACAGCTTTGTTATTTTTTTTATTTTTTTTTTTTTTTGCTCCATCTTCAAATTTTAACTAGTGCCTGTTTAAAGTTTGCCCGTGTGGAAAAGGTTGATTGCGGCCTGCAGCTTCCTTGAGAGCCGCTCATCCGGCAAAAGAAAATGACAGTTAGCACGCATCCTAAACGCGTTCATTCCGCATATTAAAGATGAATGTGTCCGTGCGTCTCGCCGGCTCACCTTGTGCTCCTCCACTTGGTGCTTGACGTCCTCCAGGTCGGGACCCAGCGGCTGAGCCCCCATCCTCTTGATGCGGGCCTCTGTCACGTCCAACCACTCGGTGAGCTGCTGCAGCTGCTGGTGCTGCAGGTCCATGAGGACCTCGTGGAGCCTGGGCGGAAAACGACAACTTCGTGAGCCGTCGCTGATGTGTTAAAACCGAACGGTGAACTGTTATCCAAAACAGTTCGGTGCGGCCAATGAGGGCTTGGTTAAACCCACCAGGCAATCATCACCGCTAATTTAATTGGTGGAACATCTAAAACCCGTCTACCCTGCCCTCGTGCTCGCCGCTCCATTATAACAGACGCTTGCTATCTCGCCCGTGCAGTGTTTGGCAGTCCGGGCCATGCCTGCACAGCACTGTGCTTGAATCAACAAGATAATCAGAGGAGATAACGGGACGGTTAATTGAATTTGGCTCGGTGTCAGTTATCATTGGATTTGCCATAATTAGAAAGGCCGTCGTTCTTCGTCAACCTGGATGTTAGTTGAGAGATCTTCATTCGTTGTGTAAAAAAAAAAGAGATTTTTAAGCTTGGATCCGGCCATAGAGAGCGATCAGGCTCCCTCCGATTATAGCGCCGTTGTAACTGTACAACACTTTGTTTGAAAGAAAGGTAGGTAGGTTCCATATTATCACTTCAGACATCAGTTCAAAATGTCAAATCATGGTAGACATCATCTACTTATCAGAGAAGGACAATCACAAATGTATAAATAATAGGTGTACTCTACAGATCTTGTTGGTTTCTGTTACAGTTTAATGCTAGCTGTTATGCAAGTGGTTGCAAATAGTGAAAAACGTTATTTTATTTAGAAAAGCTAACGGTCCCTGTATCCTGTCTGTGTGGTCCACCTGTTTCTTGTCATGTTAAAAGTATGCCTCTATTAGGACATCTACTGGACAATAAAATGTAGTACATTCGCGACGTGTCTTTCTAGCTGCTAGCTTGTCGTGTTGCGTTACCGAACATGTGTACTGAATTCAACGCTGTCAACCAAATCTCTCAAATCTTATTTGCTTCGAAGACTCAGCTCAGCTCTCTCGTAGGGCCATGACATAACCAGCGAGATGGGAATCAGTACAGCATGTCGAATTGCAATGTGCCTTTTATTGGTTCTTACTTGTATGGGACTTGATTTACCTTGCATAGTCCTACATCACAAAACCCTCTAACACCTCTGTTCTGCTGTAACTTCAATCAGTAGTTACTACTACAGTCACTAGAAGAAGAAAAAAATCATGTACCGGCTCTGTCTCTCCATGCTAGCCACCCTTAGGTGCTCCCACCGGGAGTTCAGGAGGTTCATCTGCTCCCTGACTTCCGAATCCTCCTCGTCGCTCAGGTTTCCCTCCCCCAGCAGGGCAGCGCCAGCCCGGAGGACCCGCCCCACACTGCCCTGGTGGGTGGTCAGCTCCACCATGTAGCCCTGATGAAGAGATGGAAACATCTGACACACACATTCACAGTTTCCATTCGTTCGGGAGGATGGATGAGGGGGAGTGCCTTACACCGCTAATCTCGCTGAATGACCCTTCTCCACTCACTTTAACTCTTAAAATATACTTCCACCTTCCACCTTTGCGATTAATCTATTTTCTTTTGAGCACTTAACTCTAATACGATCCCTTTAGTGCCTCGCGCAGCAAAATGCTCCGGGTTAATTTCATTTTGAGACTACAGAAGTCAATAGTTAGCCAGCGTTCCTGGAAGGAGCCATCCGTCAGAGTTAACACTTCCAGTAAAAGTTTAAAGCAGGCCCCCGTGAGTGGACGGAGAGCTGTGAAATGGACAGATGAACTCAAAATGAATTACAAGTGAGTATCAGGGAAGTTTATCCTTGCTGTGGCTTGCTGCCCTTTTCAGATGTCAGCTTTGTTCGGCTTTCCCTGACAAACAACAGATTGTTTTTTTTGGGGGGGTGATGTGCCACTTCACACTCATTACTGTAGACTTTTTAAGCCGGCAGTGAGGTGAAGAGAGACTTATTCTTTCTCCAACAACACAGTTTTTCTCGTTATTGGAAGTGCTCTGCCGTTACGGACTTATGGCAGCTATCGCTTTCACCTCTGTTGTCTTGTGCAAGATTAGCCCTGAAAGAAAATGATTATTTTTTAAAGCACAGCTTGGATTTGGTATTCATTCGGTTAAATGATTTCATCATTTCATTCATGATGCTGGATTAACAAAGTGTGCCTGTATGCCGGCTTCGGCTTCAAAAGTAGAGTGAATTCAATCCCCGGCGCATAGGGAAGTATCCTTGAGCAAAACATTGGCACTGACGTGTGAACAAATGAGCAGATGTGTCATTGTGACTGGCAAGTGCTTTGGGGGACCAATAGGTATAAATGCACTATAAAGTACAAGACTATCCACCTGCAAAATGTATAGTATCCAAAATAGCAAAAGATTAGAGCTTCATTCAACCAATATAGAGGGAAAATGCAATTGGATAGTCGTATAAGCAATGTGAGCCATTTAGTTGTAAATCGTATTAAAAATTGGTGGAGCCATATTATATAAGGAAGTGCTTTATTTGCAGTGTATAAGTAATTGAGTAAAATCTATAATCCAATCAGAATTAAAGTAATGAAAACTCTGGTATAGAACGTATGTAAAAGTGCCAAAGAATAGAACGGCTGTTACTCTTACCTCGTGAGTGTGGAACTGCTCCTTCACCTCCTCCACATGGCTGGAGATTGGAGGCTGGGAATGGAGTCCGTCTTCAGCCGACAGCAGCCACGTCAGCACCTTTACAAGTCAGGAGTTTAATTAACCAAACCCGCTCAGACAGTGGGGGTGACTTGATAATCTCTGTCAGCAAGTCTCACTAAATAGACCAAAAAATAATAAAAATAATAAAATCATATCTGCAGCTCTCAGCTCCAAGACCATTGCTTCCTACGGAAGATGTTACAGAGGACTGTTTTTAATGGAGGATTTAGTTCAGTGATATTTTTACACCACAACTGAAAAAAAAAGGTTTTAATTTAAAAGTAGGGTTGTTACTACATTAATCTTAATCTCTTAATCGCGATTAATCTTCTGCTTCTTTTGGGACTTTTGTCAATTTCGGGTGTATCAGGGCAAAAGTATTCATTACAACTGCACTTTGGAATCTTCTTGCTTTCCACAGCATTGCTGCTGCTTTGGCCACTTTATTGTTTCCCAAACTACTGTTTGGGGTGACATCATAATAACAGAACGTAACCATATACCAATTAAAAAGGAGTTTATTTTCAACAGCCCTACCATAAAGTAACGAGTAAACAATTAAGTGAAAGGTTAAATGAATAAATAGCTGAGATTGCTCAAATTTGTGGGTGAATCACTGAACTTGAAAGCTTCATTTAATGGATAAATGGTTTGAAACTCCAGCCTCAATAAATGAAATACGAGCAAACTCAATAACTATTCTGTCCAGCTACATCCTTAGCGTAACATCAGCTGATATGGAGCCAAGGCAGGTGTAACTAATGGACGGCGCGCCTGGAGCCGAGTCCAAACGTAAGAGATGTTTGGACGACGCTAAAGCTCTATGGCAGACAGAGACAAAGACACACATGAGATTTGTCGCCGTACATAAAACATGAGGCGGGGAATCCAAGAGTTATGTATCGTCACAGTGGCGTACCTCTTCCAGCGCAGCCTGATAGCTCTCCAGACTGGTGGAGCCGGGCGGCAGAGGGCTCAGAGCTCGCTGCAGCTCCTCCTGGCCAAGACTCAGGAACTAAAGCGAAAGAAGGGACAGGTGGGAGATAACAGGCAGAGATGGAGGACGATAATGGAGGGGGATATGAGGAAGGAACAGAGGGGAGGAAGGTTAAGAAGAAGTGGGGGGGGGGAGGGGAGAAGGAAACAGTATGTTACAAGTGGGGGAAAAGGGGTGGCAGAAAAATGAATAGCAGGCAAAAAAGAAAGGTGGGAAACATAGAAGATTGAGGGAAAATATGGAGAGACCTGTTAGTGTTTGCCTTTACTGGTGACGACAAGCAGCTCTCGGCCTTTGTCCAACCTTAACAACTACCCCCTTTCCTCTCTCCCTCTTCTTGTTCTCCTCCCTCCACATATCTTTGTGTGCCCACTACTGATCTACTAACAACTCTCTTTTTTATCTCGCTTCCGCGCCACTCCTCTCACTCCATTCTTCCCTTCGGTAATAAGGTCCTGAGAAGATACACAAGGCCCCATCGTCGGCGCTGATAAGCGTTCAGTCTCAGTCAGCACTGCTGTCGCTTTCTGGCTGTTTGGTATTACAAATGTGTTGGGCTGTATCTGGTGGTGAAGGCATGTTTACAGCTTCCACCATAATCAAATAGAGAATATATGCTAGACATTAAGGTCTTTATTAGTCCAAAATGACCAATTTGTACATGGAAGCACTCATTCGTGAATGACTCAGGGAAGCTGATTACGGTGCAAGTGCAACCAGTTTCAGGGGCTTCTCCAAATGCTCGATTTCAAAGCACAGTGGGAGTGCTTGAATGAAGCTCATCCGACAAACGATCCTTTCTTCTCGTGACACCTTTTAACGTGCGAGGCAAGTTAAGTCAAGCGCCGCGCCGCTACCCCGAGTTAATATTTGACACGGTTTGCGAATATGTCCAAGACGGAGTGAATCGCGGGCCACATTTAGATACGCAGCACGGTGGCGGCTTTGAAACTGAACATTTAGAAGTCAGTCATGCTCTGGATTACAGAGGGGATATCAAAAAAGAAAGTACAATATCTGGTGTACAGTACATCTCAGATAAGAGACACATGAGTTGGCATTTGAAGAGGCAACGATGCGCAGCGCAACTCTGAGTTATGATTGCAGACAGTGCGGAAAGAGCAACTTTGACTTAAAGGGAATAGTTTGACATACTTTTTTTGCGTAGTTAGACTGAGAGTATTCATGTTTGTGTGTCTGGGAAGGTTCTTGCCCATCTAAATCATGTTATACCCCCAAAAAACAAGCCACGTTATGGGCAACTGCACTTGTTAGCTTTTTTGGAGATGTTCTGCCACTTGTTCAAGTAGACTGCTGCCACTTGTTCCAGAAGACTGCTGGGGTGCTCGAATATAGCCCTGTGATTGGCGAGCCCTGGTTTCTAGAGCCCGTTTATAGGGTTTCCTACATTTCGCACACTCCTTTTCCAATTGGGGAAACTGTGTTTTTGGGCTGTATTGAAAACCGAATGAAGAAGTGGGAATACAGAAGTCTGCCGCAAGATGAAATCACTTCAGAGCACAACGCTACTCATGTGGGTTTGAAAACAATAAATCCATCTCTCCCCGAGTTGTAATCAAACTCTCAACTGATTGTAGCTATAATATATGGATTAAAAAAGACAGATACAATGGGCTAATTTGTGGGTATTGTGGAGACGTCAAGGTTCCTATCAAATTTACCATCATTAACAATGGGAAGCTGTACGATTTTAGTTTCATAATATTCCCCTACGATGGCCTCTATGGCCACAAAATTGTTTAACCTGTACCTTTACTGGTTAAAAGTGAAGAAAAATGCACGGTTATTATCACATTTGCCTTCTCTAACATTCTTAAAATGTCTTTTATATCAACACCAGAAATAATTAGGAAAAAAAAAACACTGAACAACATTTTAAAGCATGAATTACACTGACACTCAAAGTGCAAACGAGTTTGCTGCAAAAAATGTCCACCTTGTTAACAAAATTCTAGCTTTTCACAAAAGGTACACCACACTGATTAGCATCAAAATGTAATTTTACTTGAACACATTGGAAAAAGCAAGTTTGTTGACCATGTTTCCAAAATCAAGCGTTGTCATGATGGGCATTTTTTTTGCCAACGACAGAGACAAACAAGGGCAGAGGTGTTCAGCCAAAACATGCACAAGACAGAAGGGGCATTTGGCGTAGGGTGTTAGCATTGCAAGACACGGACCTGATGAGTAAAACGCCTCCTCTTTTGCTCGGGCGACTTGACATATGCAGCCTGGGTGTAGGCATAGCTTTTATAGCGAGGCTGTGAGGAGGGGCTCTGCACTCGCCCCTGAGCCACATTCACTGTGATCTGAGAGAGAGACAGAGAGTCAGGAAAGGACAGAGGAGGAGGAGGAGGTGGAGGAGGAAGAGGAAAGGGGTGGACGAGAATGCGAAACAGAAAAGCGGGAGATCCACGAGAGGCCGAAAGATACGGAGGGAGAAGGAGGTAGAGTAGAGGAAATGCGGAAGTAAGAGAGACAGAATTTTACAGGGGAGCAAATGGTGATGGGAACCAAGGTAAGGAGAGACAAGAAAAAGAGAAGCAGAAAAGAAAAGAAAAAAGAAACATGAATAATCTCACATGAAAACTGTTTCCATCCAAATGTCAAGTTAATTTTAGATGAATATTTGAACCAGCATGAATAAAGAAACTTCAATATTATCTGGCAAGTAGTCATTAACTTTCATTTCAGCAAACAAAGCAAAATTTTCAATATTTTCTTATAAACTGAATGCTTCGCAATTATGTAGCATAATGTACTGGTAAGACGTATTCAGCTGGAAGACGCTGGAAGACGTTTTCAGAGTCCTTCTCATCCAACAAATGAAGAGCCAAATTAAATATTGTTAGCTTTAATATGATTGTTTCCCACAAGAATATTCATTTAGAAATATATGCATCAAATTAATGAGTTTTAGAGAATGATTTGTTTTAATTGAATAACTGTCAAATAATTAGGAGTTGTAAAGAATAGCAAATTATTAGCAAAAATTCATTCAGACTTAGACATCACCAATGCATCTTCTCTTGGTGGGATATCTGAGTTTATCTATATCTAAAATATAATCTCTAAATAGACAGATGCTTTTTCGAATCAAACTCACAATTCATTTGTGAACGTCACAACGCTAACCAAAAATTCGTTCATTTGTGGGCACGGATGTTGGCTACCGTAAGATTAGGATAAGTTAGACATTTGACATTTTACTAGAAATTATATATAATTAGGGTACTTAATAGTTATTTTCCATGTTTGCCTATTACATTTTGTTCAAAATGATCATTCTCAAATGTACCCTTGGATGGAAACCACAAGGCTGCAGACATGTACGAATGGCAGAGACAGACAGTGACAGAGATGTGTTAAAGCAGAGAATGTAGAGGTAATGAACGGCAGAGAGAAGCACAGAACCCATGCTGGAAGTGGCTCCCGTTCATCTGTTCTGTGCAGGCCCTCCACATCCAGGCACCAGCTTTCCAGAGACACTCCCCGTCCGCCTGATATTTCAAAGTCTGAACCTTTGAAAATTTGCTCGCTCGGCTACATTTATCCTACATTAGATGCGTCTTTAAACAACAACAAAAAAAAAATGTAATTTATCATCAGCATCTGGATCATTAAACTGTTTTTTTCTGTAAGATCAGAGTAAAAACTCAGCTGCACTTTAAAATGGCATCAGATGTTAGTTTGTCTTTTCTTTACAAGATGAGATGCATAAGCTGTGTAGCACAATAGCAGAGGTAGCTAGTTTGTAGCTAGTTTCTTAGCAGAGGTAGCTTGTTTGTACAACAAGATGATGCACATTCTTAATCTTGCCTAAAAAGCACCAATTAAATTTTTCCAGAATTTAGTGTCGGCCCTTTGTTCAGTTTTGTGTTTTTATGTATGTTTTTCCTGTTTCACTTTGAATAAAATCTTGCTCCTGTGTCTTTCTGTGTTTTTCTTCCTTCATGTTTTCCCACATGTGTGACTCATTGCTCCGCCCTCATTGGTTTTCCCTGTGTGTCATTATCTCATCACACCTTTGTGTGTTTGTCACCACTCATCCAACAGTCTATCTCCAACATTTCCTTGTCATACTTGGATTATCCTTCCTCAGCTGTACAGCATGTTTTATTGTACGTTTGCCTCATTAAACTGAACTTTATTACTATTATTTCTTTCCTCTATGTGTAACAAACCTTGCTGTCAAGGGCTCAGGCGGCCATTTTTAATTATTCGTTTGGGAACCTTTGCGTACCCAGTGACTGCCAGAAGTCTGGGGATCGGGTGACCGTCTCGGTCATTACATGACAGTCAGATCTGATCTCAGTTCTTTCAGAACAACAAACAGCTATTTTAAGTGTGTGTGACCAGACCACCTCTAAAAGAGGTGTTAAAATGTGTTCACACCTGTGCTCACACCTGATTCCCCAGAACAGATGTTAATGCAAGGTCTGAACGGAGCCTTTGACTCCCTTTGGCTTTTGGACTATCTGTTTCCTCGTCCCTGCGTGCATTTAGAAAGCTAAAAATATGTCAGCCTAACTGTGTTAATGGTGCTGACTTTAAGGTTGTGATTCCTCAGGACAGACCGAGGTTAGCATGTTCCCCGAATTCTAAAAATGCAAATGCAATCAAACTTGCCCTCTGGAGAAAAATAAATAAATAAATGAAATACCGTACCTTCACATATGCTGAACTCTTAATCTCGAGATATAAACTACGCATTTGTGCACATGCAATTAGTATGCTGGACTACACTAGCAGGATAGTAAGTAAATGTGACTGGGGTCAGCTGGGAGTGCTGTGTGTTGCAAACTAAATAACCCCGTTCTTTATAAATGATTTATATTTGTAATAACCTGCACATCCTTTCCAAATATTTTACATGCATGATGAAAAAGTAAAAAGCCCCCTAATTGAAATCAGTCCGCTAATGAGTCGGTAAATGTGCAGCGAACACACAGTTTTCGATGGAGAGGCCCCTCGGTCGGTCGTGCGGCAATTGTACGTGGTTTGAATGGGGAACCTACAAGTAGGGGATGAGTGTGCCTTTCCTTCTGGGCACGTTTGTACTTTCCTGCCCGTCCTCTCGACACGCATTAACACATAATACGGTCCATCAAAGGCGGAGGCAATTATGCGAATACTTCATTAGTCACTGGATGACGCACAACAACAGAAATATAGTCCGACCTGTGACACAGAGCATAGCCCGGATTGTCTGGAAAATGTTCTCTCTTAAAATGATCCTCCAAAGCTAACTGATCTCAGAGCAGTTTAAAATGTAAGAGTTGCATCTGGAAGCACTGGTCCCAAGAGCACAGTGTCTATGATTTGTTTGGTTTTCTGGAGGATCCTTGAGCTTGGTACGAAAGGTGCACCGAGCTTTACAATCCTTATAGGCTGCAGCACTTAGATTCTCCTTCATCAGAACTAGGGTCCATACTAGCAATGTTTACCAATCAGTCAATATTTTGCCATCAAAAAAGCTGTAGACCTGTTGTTCCATGGACCCTTGAGAAGTCCTGTGGTGTCCGGCACTGGGTGCTGTAGGTCGCAAGGTAGGACGCCCTTGAATTGAGTATATCCTAGAACACCCCGCAGAGGCCTGATCAGATCAGCATTATGGTGAATTTGGAGGTCAGGTCAAGATCTCAGGCTCTTTAGCCTTGTTCCGACCTTGCATTGACATCCGTTCTGGGGAATCTGATCACAAATCAGTATAGTTAAAGGACAGGTGTGAACACATCCAGCATTTGGGAGATCTAATCTCAGACAGCCTAAACTCAAAGACTGCCTATACTCAGCAGGAGTACTGTCCCATCCATGGAGTTTGTCTCATTCACTCCGCAACAAGCAACAACACAGCAGCTATTATAAATGATTGTCCGAAGAGGAAAAAGCATTACCTCACCCTTATCACCAGGGATAACGGTACGTATGGAAGCTTCTAGGGTTGGATTTATAATCCGACTTCTATGCAGGTCTCGAAAATAGCCCTAACCCTAACCCTGATGGCAAGGCAAAGATCAATAAATGATATGTGATAATGTGTGTGCCCAAATCATGACTCACATGATGACTCACTGAAACAGCAGTAGAGATCCATTACAGTGGCTTTACTGTGCCACCCAAATAGTGCAGTTTTTTTGCGATAAAAGACCTGGCTAAGGATGCCAGTGGAGAGACATTTTTTTAAAGCCAGGTCTGAACGGAGGCACTAATAGCCGGCCGCTTGCGATTGGTCTGACCAGATGGACAGTTAATGCAAGGTATTAACTGCAATGACTGCTTGTATGGACTAGCCTGTGCGATGCGATTACATGCGTTGTCCTGTCGTAAGGCCATCAGGGAGTATAATGTGCTGCGTCAGCAATTCTTCTAACATCCACATGAGGACTCAAGGCTCCAATGTGCTATGTTAACACTCTCTGGATTTCATTACGGGGTAACAGCTATAGGGAAAGAAATACCTCTGCACGCACATGGACAGACCCACAACAGAGCTATTTTGTTGCCAACAAATTCAACTCTGCGGCGCTCAGATGACCTGTATGACTACGTCACTGCTTAACTGTATCCACCATCACATAAAGCCCACCTAAATGATTCAATAGGACTAGCAGATCATTGCACAACAATCATTTTTGGATAGGGGAGTCTGGGGATTGCTTCCAGGCTGGCGCATTCCAATGAGACGGCCGATGTCAATCACTTGTCAGCGGTTCCAAAGTTGTGGCTTCAAAAACTTCAAAACTAGTCCAGGTGTCAGGTCTTATTTCGGATGCATTTACAGGCATTCCTCCAAACCTTAAATAGAGTTTCATTGATACCTGATTCTCTCAGTAGCTTGACATTCTCAAGCTGCCTTTTCCGATAGTCAGGTGAAATAAAACCGAGTCAACCTTTCTACCGGGGACGCCATAAAAGTTTAATCAACCCCTGTCTCGGCTCCATCTCCCCGGCTTTCAGGTCTCCTCTTTTAACCTCCGTTATTTGTTTCTCCTCTCCCCTTCCTCTCTTCTTCCATTTCTTCACCTGCTACTTATTCTCCGTCTGTCTCCCGCCTCTCGCTTTACCCCTCGCTGTTTCCCACTGTTCCGTCTCTCAAGGTGGATTAGGGATCGTTGGCTGCTGTGAAGACAAGACAGCCAGAGGCCACCCGGCCCACCGGATCAAACGGTTCCTGAGAAATAACTCTTAGTGTTTGTTTGTTTCGTACACGCCAGGAGCCGCACAGGTGGGGTTTAACGCATCAAGATAATGTCACAGAAATGCAGACTTTGCCAATTTTTAACTTTGAATGCAATAATGTCCCTACATCTTCTTTTTTTTTTTATAAAAAGCTAGATCTCCTCCTGGGTTGCAGGTGGTGGATGTACAGCGTTGATGTAAGGAGGTGGCGGCAGCGCCGCTTTGATGATGACAGATGAGTGAAGAGGAAGATAATAGCCGCCGTCAGTAACTTCCTCTCCCCTCCGTCTCTCTCTTTTTATTGCCGTCTCGCTTGTTCCTCGCGCTTCCTATTTGTCTGCTCCATCTCACTCCTCATTGCCCGCCTCTCCACCTCGTCATTCTCGCCACACATCTCTATGTACCTTCGCTTCTTGTCTCATCTTTCCTTCTGAAGCTTAAGTTCTTCCCCTCTCTCTATTTTTCCGTCAGTCTTTCTCTCGCCGCATCCCCCAGATCCTATAAGCCTGGCAATATCTCTGCACTGTCAGACTGACAGCCGACGAAGGGGAGGGGTCGATGCGGCCATTAAACCGAGCCAGATAATAATATTAGCAGCCATTACTCCAGGAAGAACACTCAATCTTTCTGCGTTTGGAGTGGAAGGCGAAGGGATAGCATGACACTGACCTCCTCTTAACTTGGCTCAAAAGGTCAGAGCCGGCAGATCTCATTTGTTACTCGAGGATTTTCATTTTTGCAACGTTTTTAATCGGGGTTCCTGAAGGCTAGCTGAATGAATGAGGAGCTGTGAACCAGTTGCTGCTTCTCACTGAAAGCCGCTAAACGGGCTTTCAGAGTACTGCGAGAACTAGGCACAGTGACCTACGTACGTAACCTACGTTGGTGTGAGTCATTTACACTTCTGTAGGTGTCGTCTGGGCTGTCTTTTATGCCAGCTGGATTAATTTTTATCTCTACTTCCTGCTTCACTGTCCACTTTTGGTCTCGCTTTCGAACTTTTGAAAATTCTGCCAAAATTTCGCCAAACACAAGTCATACAGTTGTCCGTATCTCCAAACGTCCTCAGTTAACGTTACCAAATCTTTATTGATACAAAACAATCAATTTGAAAACTCCAGAGATGGAGAAGGAACCGGAAATCCTAAAGCAGCAAAAGGCTACTGCCAGACGGACCAATTATAGCTCTTGTGCTCTGCGTTGCCATGGCACATATTTACATTTCTGGGGAAGTGCACATCGAATATGCTCTGAGAAGGCCCCAACATGGTACCTACATACCTACATGATCATAAAAAACCTGAATATAGTCACTGATTCTGAACAGAAAGCGTGTGCAGATGTGGTCTAGAGTACCATACGACTCCCCTTTCCTACAAAGTATAGATGGAAAGTCGATCTCCTGTCAAAGAGTCAGCTGTTTTGATCCGGCTGTTTTAGAAAAGCCCACTTTTATTGCTCCAAAATGTCTTCATTTAGCTTTTTTCCCCAAGACTGTGCCTTAACATTATGAAACTTAAGAGCCAGGTCTTCTACTTTTCCTCTTTCTTTACTTTTTCGTGATCTTAAATAGCTGCATGGGTTGCCCAATGGATTGCAAAGTAAAGTCCCAGATTCTCAGGAATGGTTAAAGCTCTCCCTAATGGGAATTGGCTCTTCTCATTCACTGCAACGAATTGTCTCTTAGAGCCGGCTCGTCCGCGAACGACACGTCACAATTGCAAAGCCACATTTTCCCTTAGCTTTTTCTCAAGGCAAAGATAAAACGTCCCCACACAAAAGTAACGCGCAAAGGGACTGCACAAATGGACATTTTTGCCTATTACAATTTCGTGAGTAAAGCTGAAAGGTGTCTGTCGCTTGTGTGCCGAGGCGCTCTCTACTGAGAGAATTGCAACATTTGCCATAAATTTCTTCGCAGAATGGGCAGTAAAACACATTTATGTATGAAGTGATGTGATATAGAAACATTCATGATGTTGTAATAATCTTCTTGATCTTGGTTTTGTGATTCCACTGAGAAGACGCCGTGAACTGTACATTACACTTTTTAATAAACTGGATTATGAAAACAGTGTTTCTCCTGGTCTTTAGGAACGCCTGTGTGGCTGCTAGTTAGAGGCGACTTGTTCCGTGATGGCCATAGTAAGGCTGGCATTCGTTACTTCAATACTTCATTATCTGTTTCATTCCGTTAATCCCCAAATTTGCCTGGACTACCTTAAATTCTCTTTTTGTTGCTATCACGCACCGCTGATAGTCTTTCATCTTTTTCCATTTCAGGCTAATACAACATACTGTAGACACCACCCTGCTGGGAACACTGTATAATGTAGATAAAGGAGCAGGTTGACAGCAGTATATTGTGTGACCTAGTTAGATAACCCTATTGTGGGCCTGATAATATGCATACAAACATCTGCACTCACTTAGTTGCATAATATGTAACACCACAGAGCCTAGTTGAATATTATTATTATTTATTATGGATGTTGCCTGACCAACAAAGCAATGAAAAGAAAATGTAGGGAAGCAGCTCTGAAGACAAAGTGAATGCACAGCTGAGCACAGGCACCACACATGCAGATTAAAAGCTTGTGGAAATTAAATCATTGCATCTCATATTCATATTCAGCCAATACAGAAAATAGCTGTAATGATGCAAAGCTCCCCATCTACAATTCCCATGCTGACTGATCGGACAGGACTGGTTGTTACGACAGGTTTTACCGCAGAAATGGCAATTACGGCACATGGCAACATCCATGCTTCTTTGACAATGTTTATGGCTCATTATCTCAACAAAAGCATTTATATATCTGTGTAGAAATAAGGCGTAACATATTTAATTGTCAGTTTAAAGTTGTTTAAATGAATCACAAAGAGGAGGCTGGGGTGGACAACTCCATTTGGTTTTCTATTGATTTTATATTGTACACAGTGGTGGAGGTTGATGGAACACAAGGTAAACAGCTCTAGTAGATGCAATAGGCGCCTGTAATGGACAAATGTTGGGTTTTACATCCAGTTTCCATGGGAAGTGGAAAATTATCCACACTATGGCACACTATGGTGCCAAATTCAGTGTCCGCCTGGTGGTGTCCTTTCTAAGACCTTTGTGGAGGCTGTGTCCTTTGCTCAAATTCTATCAAATTTTTGAACATTTTCAGTCAAGGAGTTGCTGGAAGTGATCAATGGCATCTGTGTACATGGGATCAATGTTTGGATGGTGTTATCCTCCATCAAATAGGGAGGAAGAAACAAGCATTTTTAGGCATTTTTCCTAAAAAAATATGGTGAACATGTATTTACTTATTGTATGTAACGTGTATTTATGCGTTTGCATTAAATCAACATGGTTTCTACGAGACTTGGTGGACTGCTATAATTTGCAAGTTCCCAATCCCCCGTTTCATCGCCATGTTCATCGCCAGCATTTGATTTTCTGTGTCTGAGATGGCCAGGGAGCTCGCTTTTGAAATTGGCCTTGAGGTCAAAAATCAGTGTGTTTAATCCCTATGGTACCATTCTATCCTCAGGCAACATAACCTATTTACAATTCTTTATTCTACCATGCCTCACCCCAACCTTTACTCCGATTTAGGGATTGCTAACCAGAGTTTTTGGCAAACATTTTAATCTTAAGCCTGTCTCCAACTTGTAATAAAGCCAGGTATCTCTTAGCAAAAATCAAAACCAACGAGCCATAACAGTGTCACATGGTTGTCATAGCAAGAAAAGCGTTAGATCCACAGGCTTGAAACAACATGGGCGTGTGCTTTGGAGTCCAACCTGCTGGGAGAAGCGCTGCTGGGTCTGGATCTGGTAGTGCTCCTCCGTCGTCACCCGGGCGACAGCTGCCGGGGTCGCCCGCGGCAGTGTCTCCACCTCCTGGATGGCCTCCATGGAAATGCTTTGGGGAAGCACCTGGAAGAGCGATGTCACGTACATGATGACGCTCTTCTTGTCCGGGTGAGGCACCGCCACATCTGAAGGGCAGAGAGCGACAGAACGGGGGAGGTTAGCTCCTCCAAGTGAACACTTCACTGCAGGAAATGAGGAAAAAACTTCATAATCTTTTAAAATAAATGTGACAAGGCAGTTACGAAACTGTGCACCTATTCACCAACTCTAAGCAGACTCCAGCTGATGCTAGGGGAATGTCCTTTTTGGCCATAAAGGAAAGTCTTGGTTTTATTAAAATCCTGACCTGTGAATGGTGCTAACTGAGACCTCTTTTCATCCCTTTTCCTTGACCCTTTTTCATCCCGTCCTGTCGACACTTTTCATCCCACACCCTTGCCCCCTTTCATCCCTTTCGCATACCCTTTCCTCCCATCCCCTCAACCCCTTTTCATCCCATCCCCTGATCCCTTTTCATCCCATACACTTCAACACTCCTCATTCCTCCATCCATTTGACCTATCTGCCAACAAACTTGTTTGCATCGGTTAAGGTGGGGTCTTTGTTAGTGAAATATACAGCAAGATGAAACTAAGTGAAGTTTAAAATTTGGTTTGAAATGGATATAACTGTCATTTATTGATATATAACTGAGTTTTCACACTGATTCCTTCCAAAGTAAGAATGCCGTCTATTGCAAATCCTGGCAGATCTGCCCTGTAAGCACGGGAAACACACAAGTCACTGACTGTCAGGTAGGTTAATACAACATGTGTTACCACAGAAACAGCAATGGCACATTACTATGGTAACACCCATGCTTCTGTTACGATGCTTACAGCTCATTATTTAAATAAATGAAATTCTGTATGTTGTAAGTTGTTTGAATGAATGACACCAAACCTCAGTCATAAAGAGGTGGCTGGGGTGGATTACGTAACATTTGCAATGTGCATGCCTCAATCTCTTTCAGTGACTAGTTTATTTGCAGTAAAGTATTTGCGATGTTGGTCAGATGATCCTTTATTTCATTTATGGATTTGGTGGGGTCTTGTTGATTTTGCAACAATGATTTTCTTCCAACTCCCCAGGCTCCTCCACCGCTTCTGGCTCTGGCGCGCACAGGCAGGACTGACCCTCTTTCTCTTTGCCATGATTCCAGTGAGGGTAAAAAAAAGCATCCCTTCTTAAAGGGATTGTTGCTACCGTATGTGGTCAATTCAGGGCGTTGATGAATGCAAATGACCTGAAACATGCACGAGCACGGTAGTTAAGAACAGATAGGATTTATCATGATCAATTACTTAGAAGTGTGCGTAGGACCAGTGTCCACATGTTTGATAAATTTGGATTTTATTGTACTTACACACATTCTAAATTTAATTCCTACTGCAGAATTTAGAACCTTTTCTATGCATGGTTTGATAAATGAGGCCCCTGGCGCTGAAGCTCCTGTTATCTGAGACAATCATGGAAAACTGTCATATGGGACAAAGCCATAACAGAAGTCATGGAGAGATGCAAACCACAAAAATATCTACAAGAACGCAAGTTTAAACACATTTATGTGTATCCATGTGGGGATAATACTTTGTGATGCTCGCTCGTGAAGCATCTGAAAGAACGCAGTGACACAGTGACACAGAAGACTGTCTTTCAACTGCGAAAAAAAAACAGATTAAGTCATTTTTCTCCACGCTTATGAATAACTGGAGGCCGCTCTTTATGACACTTCTTTATTTCCCTCAGTATCAGCACGCGTGTCAGTCAGCCTGAATCTTAAAGTTAAATTAAGTCAGCGCAGGGCTTCAGGAAGGGTGGCCCAGAGAGCCTGTGGCCTGGCCAGTCAACCTCGGAGCAAAACTAATAGAGACGGATCACCGTGGGATTGGGGCACGGCAGATAAATGAATGGTGGGAGACCGAGCAGCAGTCGCTGAGAAGATATTGGAAATGGGCAGAACTTCGAGAGGGGCAGGGGAACAGATGGAGCGACGGAGTGCTAATGATCCGACGGCCGTACGTATGTAATAGAGAGACGTCTAGAGTGGCTTCAGCTCACAACTGTAAGAGTAATGAGCAGCACAATGGAAGAAATGAGGGAGATAAAAGGAGGATAAAGAACAAGGAGATAGTGTGTGCGCCAGGAATGATGTACACCACGGCAAGCTTGCGTGTGTGAGACAGAGATGGATAAAGCTCGAGTGGGAGTCATATATTTGGCCGGAGTACGGATTTGTCGGAAAGAAATGCGAGGGTGTTTTTGTTTGTCTGAGGAAGACAAACATCTCCATAAATAATGCCGCCATCTGCGAGCGGGCGCCCGAGCGTGCGCCCATCCCCTTGTTCCGTCCACTCTGTGTTTCCGGTCCCATGATTACCGCTTCAATCATCCCAACGCAGCTTTGCTACATGCATGTGCATAATTATGAGCCAGCGTCCGTGTCCGTGTCATGTGGGAGCATGTGTGTACGTCGATTTGCGGCACAAAGCTGAATCTGCCTCTGTGGTGATTAAATCTGTCTCTGTAAACTGTGGAAATATCATTAATTTGGATGAAAATAGCATCTTAAATGATCTCCTCTGAGATATTTTAGTGTCTCAGATGGTGATATTGAGATGAAGGCAAAGAGAGAGCCTATTATTATACAAAAACTTCAGTTCTTGACCTCTTCAAGGGGTGCTTCGGTCCTGCATTCAAAGTGAAATATACTGTAATTCACTAAGTCTGTCCCTCTACATTCATGCCTGTTTGCTGGTTAGGCTGGCACTCGCCCACCCTCAAGATGCAACAGAAGTAGCACTATGGTTTACAGATCAGACGGAAGTTTAGGGCACGAGTTGTTCTTTGTGTTCTCGATATAATATTGGCTACGACCTAGGGTTAGGGGAGACGAGACTTGAGAAGCGGCAAAATTGCAGCCAGATGTCGGCTTTGATGAGCAGCAAAAGAAGAGAACTAATGATCGAGAGAGAGCGGGACTAAAGCAAAGACAAGATCTAGGACTGTAAGAGTGACAAAGGTATTCAAGGAAATGTGGGTGAAGGGAGTACACCAAGACAGGAAAACAAGATCCCTAGTCATATTCCGACAGTGCCTTAGTCATATACGTTACCTTCAAAGACAAATGGATCTGGTCAGTTCTGTAACCTTTCTATACCATGTCACTTTTTAACACAATGGAGGGAGTTGGTCAGTGTGGTTAGGGCTGTGTCTGAAATCACCCCCAACCCCTATATAGGGATTACGCCATTTTGTATTAGTGATCAAATCTTTGCCACAGGCTACTCGAAATTTCCACTAAAGCAAAATCAATACGTTTTAGTTAGGTGAAAATTATAATGGGATAACCAGGGGAGCCGCGGCAGTCTGACACGTAATGATGTGACAGCAGTGACGTCATTAACTGCACGTCAAACCATGATACGTGTAGTGTCCGAAATCTGTTGGGACGGAGCTCACTATATTGTGCAACCCTACATAGGGAGTAGGGGTTAGGGAGTGAGAGAACAATTCTGGACACATGGTCCAGTCCATAGTACATGGCCTAACGTTACAGTTCTGCAACAAGGGGCAAGTAATGCTGTGTCCACATTGTGAGCAACTACCTGGCAACCCCACAATAGCTGCCAAAGACTGCCAAGTTGTACCCCTTTTTGTCAATGTTGCCTTAAAAACAAAAGTAAGGGATTGAAACTGGATAACAGCAGGAATAGCTTTTTCTACCAGACAGAAAAGAATAGAGGAAACTGGTGAAACACACAGAGCCCTAAAAAACAAGTCAGCACGAGTTTTATTTGCCGGGCATCATGCCAATCACGGTGCCCAGGTTTTGGATGTGAGTTTGTAGATTCATATTGCCGGTTTCCCGCCAAGTAGCTAGTTGCCTTTTTGTGGGTGGTTTGAACTCACCGTAAGTTTTTTTTGCCTTACACTCACACAAGATCCCAAAAAACAAACTGGCTACACAGGTGTACTGAAATAAGCTGCCAGGCGAGAACTATTTCGGCCACCATGCACCGACTCGCAGTATGTTTTACAATTGATTTAAAGATCTTATTGATTGATACTGGGCCACTGGAATGACCAGAAAATGAAGCTGCATGACATTGCTCACACTAACATGTATTATCCTCTAAAAACACAAAGGGAAATACTTCATGGTGGACTGCAAATCTTGAGCTTGTGTTGAATTTGCTGCTGGCATTCGTGGGTTTGGATGCAAATCAAAGGGTCGCCGGACTGGCTTGACTATGACCATGGCCATGGGAGTTTTTCAAGGTACTTGTCAGCAGAAATGGAATTTACTGCTGCATTTCGGAACAGCTTGCGACGGTTCTCATGTGCTTTTAGGTTGTCTCGCCGTCTCCTTTCTTCTCTAATCCCAGACTGCCACCTCCAAGATGTTGAGAGCAGGGCTCTGCAGCACTCCTCAGTCTTCATGTGGCTGAATTTTTTTTTATTTTTTATGACCCTTGCTGGATATTGGAGCTTGTTGTTGTGCTGCAGAATGAATGCGGCCATTGCTTTGCATGATACATTAAGAAACGAAAAAATGCATAAAGCCATTGCACATATGAATGCTTAATGTAATGTTAAGCAGACTCAGTGGTGCATCCATTGTAAAACTAATGTAAACAGTAGGGTTTGATTTAAAAACAAAAAACAAAACAAAAAAAACAGACAATTTGCTCACAGCTTTGGTGATAATCCCTCCTCTGAATACCCATGCCAACCACAGACGTCAAGAAAAAATGAAATTACCAGTCTATGACTACACCAAAGTATGCCTCGCGGCTTGATGCCTCGCATTAGAGCTACTTTTCACATCACAGGCAATGGGGCTGTTTCAAAGAAGCAAACATCAAACAAGTGTCCAACTTGTCAAAAATTCTGACAGCTCCTATTCATTGAGGTAACAAGCCACACGCACCTCAAAGGCAACCTGAAACCCTTGTTACTCACAGCGTGATGAGTATGTTCAGAAAGCCCAGGTGGTGGCATTAACAGTGTCTTAGGCGTGGACACATACACACAGCATAATAGCATCATACGTTCACCTCACGTGCTGCTGACTGCTAGTTCTTTTATAACAAGATCAATGGAAATTTATCTGCCCCAATGCATCGTTTCAAGGCTTAAGTGAGCACTGAAGGATTACAATGCTCCCCACTGCGCTGGCTCAAAGTCTGAACACGGCACTCGCAGTGCGTGTGGAGCGGTAGTTCCTCTTGGTTTGGGGTTTCTTATGAAATCAAGACCATTCCGATCGTGTCCCCAAAGACCACTGACATGAGACGTGAATAACATTGGTCATCTTGTGACAATGTTATGTTCTGCTTGGAAACTTTTGGACCTGGCATTCGTGTGAATGTTACTTAGATATGTACCGCCACCCCATAGCAATGACGCTCCTTGATGGCAGCAGCCAACAAAATGGTTTAGGAACAACTCAAAAGAACAAGAAAACAGCACAAGGTGTTGACCTGGTCTCCAAATTCCCCAAACTCCAAACTCATCAAGTCAAACTCCCCCACTAACAACATTGTGTGTACATACAAGCATCGTGTTACTGAGTTTGGGATTTTCCTTGTTTTTGTAGTTTGGACCATTTCAGGGTGCCAGTTATGGACATGTGTTCAGTTTGGGTTTACCCCTTCCCATTTCATATAGTTTTATTGCTAGTTTCATCTCTGTTTCAGGTTTTGCTTACTACCTTTAAAAGGTAAATGTGGCTGTGTATCAATATGTACTGATTTCTCATGGACTTGTGAAACACCATCAGTCGCTGCTCAAGTATGGGTTCAATTCAAAGTACGCACCTACCCAAGCTGTAGGAGTCTAGGACTAACATGCCACATGATGAAATAATGTGATACCAAACCCAAATCCTTAAGAATTTAGTCTGGGTATGTAAGGGTGGGGTAAAAAACAACAAATACCCCTTTTAGTAGGGTCTTAAATGGACTTCAGGGTGCCCTATTTCCTACCTACAGTATATGACATCCATCCAAAATAGTGACTGGAAGTGTAGACAGTCTTTGCTAGTATTAAAAGTGTATGAGCTCAATAATGGTGGTGATGGAAGTATTTTTTCTCAATATATCTGAGTTTAAATTGCAACAGACTTTAATTATTTTTGTTTAGTTTTGGTTGCAATAAAGAATGATGGGGGTAATATTGGTTTAAATACCCGTACTACATTTCCTCAGGCTGGCAGCCAGCAGCCAGCCTTTTCACTTGTGCTGACTGATCACTTTACCCCCACCCAGCTCTATCTGTCTCTCTATTTCTAAGAGACAATAGCAAAGAAGACTCTTCCTTTTTTTTGTATGTTTCTGAAGAACTGCCATTTATCAAAGAGGGCCATCCACCAAAGACAGTGTGGCAATAAAATGTGACCCAGCTTAGATTAACTCAATTTATCCCTGTCTGACGGTTTTGATTAAGAGTGTGTAAACTGGTCTTAGGCCGGCAGCGAGCCTGGAGTGGGTGGAAGCCAATGAAGTCAATGAATTCCCTGGTAGCTATAGCTTTTGTGGGATGTTTCGCACGTCGATGCACTGCTGTCCATCAAGGCGACAATGGTTATCGC
This sequence comes from Mugil cephalus, assembly GCF_022458985.1. Lineage (NCBI taxonomy): Eukaryota > Metazoa > Chordata > Actinopteri > Mugiliformes > Mugilidae > Mugil > Mugil cephalus. The sequence continues at coordinate 3,897,431 of NC_061792.1, forward strand.
CGCCAATCGCAGCGCGCCATGTTGCTTTCAACTGTACAAATTAAAAAACCAGATTGGGAGGCACAAAAGGCATGCAGAGCTTTAACTAATTTTGAAAATTTTTCCTCTGGAACTACAAGTGTGTGAGCATATGTGCTGATATATGAGCATGTTACCCTCAGGGTCCAGCAGCCTCTCAATCCCCAAGTGTTGTTCTGCCTTATTAAAGGCGTGTTCCAGTCTGTCGATCGGCGATGCCTTCTTCACCAATGAGCTCCAGTCGAATAGCTCAGGCCTGCCAAGAAAAAGTAAAGATCATGCATAGAGATTTATGTTTTAATTCATCCAAATGTTGGAAGCCTTGTTTATTTGCTAGACCACATCCTTCGTTGGTTGGTCATTTTCTGTAGTACTTTATGGAAACTCTTTAGGTAGACTAAACATAGAGCTGACAATGTAGCAGTAAAAAAGTTTGATGAATTTTTAATTATTTAACCTATGGACTCATTTTCTGAAATGCTGAGTTCAGATGATGCAGTGGGGTTTATTTATGGAGGTACTTTAAATCAGCTAGTTCATTTGCCACAAAGGGGTATTAGTTTCAGTGACATTCACACTCTCTCCAACTGTCCACCACCTTCAATGTAACAGCAAACAGGTACAGTGGACCCATGCGGTGCAAAAAATATGTTAGACCATGTTTCGTTGATCGCCGGAGCAAATGATGTGCACCAGTGTTGGTATTAGTGTGTGTATTCCTGTAAGGACTCTGCTAACAGATGCTCGTGGCAGCTAGCCATGATTTAATTCATAATTACACAAGTGCATGGCTGGGATGCAAACTCTCCAGAGTATCCAAAGAGGCAGCTTGAGCTCCTATCACCTCTGCAAAGCCATTCAAGCATGTATTCATTCGACCTTTCATCCATTATCCATTTACAGACTCATTTACCCCTTAACTTGCTCTTTCAATCATTAGTTTTTTCACAATACAGCTTTCCGGAAAGCTTTCCTAATTGTGTTTAGATGTAAAGTAAGCACTGGCTGAGAGACAAAGCTCTTTTGAATCAAGAAAGCACCGCATTTATTGACTGTGGGAGGTGCATGGGGTTGATGGTGGGCATACAAAGCTATCAAGCATTACATTCAAATTCATGACTTTGCAAAAGCCCTTTGGTTAATTTTGGGTAGAGATGGTGGTTTTTCGTTAAATAACTTTGTTTCAAACATCTATTCATTTGACCTTTCAGCTGTTTCATCATTGGCCCCCTAACTTGCGCATTCAATCTTTATTTTCCCTTTCTGAGAATGCAGAAAACACATTTATTGACTGCATTAATGTCAGAAGGAGGTGCATGGGGTTGATGGTGGGCATACAAAACTCTCAGCTCTCACATTAGATTACATTAAAATTCATGACTGTACAAGAGCCCTTTGGTCAATCTTGGGTAAAGGTGGTTGTTTTCCACTTAATAATTTTGTTAAATATGCTGTAAGTCAAGTTACGCAAGCCACTCACCCATCTATTCATTTGACCTTTCTACCACTGTCCATTTACTAACTCATTTATTTCTTAACTTGCGCATTCAATCATGATATAATTCTTCTTTTTTTTTTTTTTCTTTTTTTTTAACTGGCTAATGGACAAAGCTCTTCTGAATCAAGAAAGCACCACATTTTTTGGCTACATTAATGTCAGAAGGAGGTGCATGGGGTCGATGGCGGGCATACAACACACTCAACATCCCATTCAAACTCATGACTCCAAAGGCTAATTGGATAATGAGATTGTGGTTTTCATTAAATGCAAATAAAGATTTTGTAATGCAATTGTACTCAGCGGGATCACTTTATATAAGCGTTGTGAGCGCCGCACCATAACCATAAACAATTGACATGAATGGTATTGTCGGCAGGCACAATAGCATTTTAGGGGTTTGTTTAACCCGCAAAATGTCACATGTTAAAAAAAAAGAAAAGAAAAGAAAGAAAAAAGAATCCATGCTATATTTGGAGCTCAGAGCAGGTTTCCATGATCTCTCTCAGTAATTAAAGAAACTACTGGCTGCAAATTGCTTATTTTGTGGCACAGAGTTGAGGCTGTTTTAACGGTGTACCATTTCAACAAAATTTGAGTAAAAATCTGGCTTCACTGACACCCAGTAAAGCCAGATGCTTAGGTTTGGACTGATATTTGCTCTTCTTTCTGTTGTTTATCTGAATACCGCCTGGATCACAAACCAGTGCAAATCCATGCACATCATCCCCGTAATGTAATTTCCAAGCTTTTCGGCAGTATCATGGCATGAAATCCTCTAATACAGAGCAGCCAATGTGCTGCCATTTTTCTGAGTGTTAAGTGTGATCAGATTTTATGCTGCACACATCCTGAGCCTGCGAAATGGCCGGGCCCGGTGAAAGGAGTCGCTAACCTCGCTGGGAAGTTGGAGGTGCGCAGCCTGTCGCCTGCGGCCCTAACAGCTCGCCCTGGCTGCTCCTTCTTGTTCTGTTATTGCCTGCAATATTTCAAACTGTTCCGCTGTCAGAGTATGCCAAAAGTGATCTTTGTCTTATTTTGCGGATGCATTTAGTAAGTGCTAAACAGTGAAGTTGCTGTGACTACCACATAATAAATGCCAGTATATGTTTTGCCAGTTCTATTCGTTTAATATGAAGCTGCAGCAGAACTATCTGAACCCAATGACCATATTCTCATGGCAAGTTAGCATTGTGCATTCCAACTCTCTGTCTATGGAGATTAGCAGTAATTGAATACAGAATCAACTACTTACTACCCTGAACATCTTTCCTAAGTGTGTTTAGAAGTTTTTTTGAATCAAAAAAACACCACATTTATTGACTGCATTAAAGTCAGAATGAGGTGCAGGGGGTTGATGGCGGGCATACAAAATGCTTTTGTTGAAAATGTTGTGACTCAAGTTACCCAAGCCATTCAACATTTTATCCATCTGATCGTTTTTTGTTTGTTTGTTTGTTTTTTGTTTGTTTTTCATCAACAAATCACCACATTTACTGACTGCATCAAAGTCAGAAGGAGGTGCAAGGGGTTGATGGCGGGCATACAAAACGCTTTTGTTAAAAATGTTGTATCTCAAGTTACTCAAGCCATTCAACCCTCTACCCATCTGATCTTTTAAAATCAAGAAAGGAGCACATTCACCGACTGCATCAAAGTCAGGGGGAGGTGCACAGGGTTGATGGTGGGCATACCAAACCCTTTCGTTTAAAAACCCTCTACCCATCTGATCTTTCTGGAATCCACAAAGCACCACATTCATTGACTGGATCAAAGTCAGAACAAGAGGTGCATGGGGTTGATGGCGGGCGATGACGAGTAGCTTGGCTATGTTTTGATGTCACATTAGTTTCAGGAAATGTCACCACAGACACCCAATAGACTAACAAATATGTACTAAAAAACTTTGATCAGTGGGTGATAGGCTGAGCTATCGTTGTATGGTGGAACTTTGGAGACATTTGGGACGATGCACTGAGGACATGTCCTCTCCTCTTTCTTCTCTGGCTCCTGTCCTCTAATATCTTATCATTTTATTTTCTATCTCTTATAATTTACTAACCACTGTGTCTTACTCTCTCCCCTCCGTTCTCCTCCCCCTCCATCATTTTGTGAGGGTCTCTGGTCTGGAGTGCTGAATATCTGACCTGTGGAGTTCTAAACTACATCTGCTGCCGTGGCCTCATCAACCAGTCCAGTCTTCATGGTCTGGAGTGCTGTGTATCAGACCTGTGGAGCTCCATAAACTACATCTGTCCCAGTCATCATGGACTCCTCCAGTTGTCCACTCCTACCTAGATGAACAATTCACCAACCTGCCCATAATTCCTGTTATACTCACAAACTGTCACAGATCATCAGCTATGTGTTATATTACTAGACCCTACATGTTTCCTTCCGCTTGATGTATGTATCTATAACAGAAGTTTGTTTATCTTGTTTCTCCTGCTCTTCTTTTCTCTTTATCTTCTCTGTTTCTAACCAGCTGGCCTTCGGCAGATGGGTCCCTCCATATGAGCTGGGTTCTACTCAAGGTTTCTTCCTGTTAAAAGGGAGTTTTTCCTTACCACCGTCGCCCTCAGGCTTGCTCTGGAGGTTGCAGGCTGGTTTTTGTGAAGCGTCTTGAGACGATTTGTATTGTTATTGGCGCTATATAAATAAAACTGAATTGAACTAAAACTGAATTTAATAGACTTTAATTAAAAACCACAACATTTCTGAATTATAGCGGAGAATAGACAGGAGAAAACAAAAAATACTCTATACATCTGATTAGGTTTCTCAGCTTTAACTGTCTTTGGTAGGTAATTATAGGAACTGTCCTACCTGTACTATTTAGCCACTTTTGGTAGCTTTTGTTGTCCAGTTTGGTTTATTGTTTTCTTTCTGGTTTATCATTGTTTTCTCTTGGCAATTAAGTAAATTCTTCTTCCTGTCTTTGTCTTTTTCCAGCCCTGTGATTGCACTTACCCGTCTTGCCTTGTGTCTTTTGTCTGCAAGCCCCTCATTCATCACCCCATGCATATATATATATAGTCCTGTCTTTCCCTTTGTTTCAAGCCAGTTTGTCCATGTTCTTACTCGTTGCCACTTGCCTGTGTCTGCTCTTGACCCGATTTTATCATTTCATCCAGCCTTGTTTCCTTGTTTGGAACATGTCTTCTTCGCTATAGCTTTGACACTTTTGTGGTTTTCTGAACTCACAGACAAAATTTACTATCAACAACTTTTCGCATAAAAAAATAAACGATTAGTCTTTTAGTTGGCTTCCCTCTACTCGACATGATCTCCCCCCTCTGTTCGACTCTTTTCCTCTTCTCCGACTACTTGGGCTACGAAAAAGTTTCTACCTCTAAATATAATTGTCTAGTGGAATGTGTGACCACCGTTTTCGCACCCTCTTTGACATTCCCTGTCAATCCACTCCTCTTCATTTTCTTTGTTTCACTATCTGCTTACAGGTACACACACACAGACGCAGTTCTATAGTACCTGTGGCTGTGGATGAGGGCATTGAAGGCCAATCCATCATTCCAGCTACTGGAGAAGTTAACCACGTTGACCTGAGGACAGAGATAATGGATATTAAACGGCCAACCTGTAAATGCAGTATGACATCCATGGTTGAAACGCAGCTGCCCCAGTACTGGTTTCCATTTTCAGAGGGAATCATTGGATTGAAGACATCTTTTCACCCTCCGATGGCCTGCCTGAGCTGTATGGAGTGGTGGCCCGCGGGGGCTCAAATGGGTTTTAAATGTATTTCAAAGCCCGGGAAAGTACTGAAAAGTTAACTGAACGTTCACTAAACTTCGGCCCATTAGTTGCAGTCCTGTTTCCCTCAAGCATTTCATCAATTGTGGTATTTTTCAAACAAGCCGTGTATTTCAGTCCTTAATGCACAAGGCTCCTTCTTTCTGTGATGACTGTCAGTTGATTGTATCAGCATTAGCTAGCTAATTAAAAATATCAACCTTGGGGTTAAATATGTGATATATAAACACAGATCGCAGCTTGTTCCAGTGCACCCTACAGATACTTGATCAGTCTGGGATCTAGGGAATTCTGAGGCCAGGTCAACACCTTTTCATGTTTTTCACTTTTGTGTGCGTCTTTGTCAGGCTGCATCCCTCAACACCGCATTCTTGCAAACAGTTTTGGATTTCAGGAATTAATCATACCGAAAATGGAAGATCAAACTGCCTGTCTGCTTGTGATCACACCACAAATGAACCATTCCGGAAAGTCCTCTCTAACTAGACTTAGCTTGGTTTATCCTAGGCCGGAACACTTAGAGTTTCTAGGTGTGACAGTAGTTGGCACGTCCTCGCAAAGTCATGTCATGTGTGGTTTAGGCTGCCAAGTAAGACAGACAACTAGGGAAACCATAAGGTCTTTAGTAGTGATATAAAAAGAAAGATGGAAACAGATAAAGGACATCAGTTCCCGAATCTGCTCATTAAACCCGAGGCTACTGCTTTAAAAATGGAGTCAGACACAGTCGCTTGATTCACATGGGCACCGAACAAGACTGCTCTTTTTTGGTGACTCTAATAGTCTGACATCCTGGGGGTTGATGGTAGGATTGACTGGGGAGGTATAAAAACATACCTGAGGATACTGCCGTGTGTTCTGACGAACCCAGCTCAGCAGAATCTTCTCACTGTTGGTCTGCTGCAGGCCCGCCATCACATCTTTCATTACATCCTTTACCTGCGCACACAAAAAACAAAGTATTACCCTTGAAGCAGATATTTACATGTACGCTTAAGCTGTAGAACCTGATTGTCCAGAACTCCGCAGTTCTTAGAATCTCACACCATGGAGGTTGAAAATCTCCACCAAGGTGTCCCTTTATCCGGCAGCACATTCCTAGTTCCCGGTGAGGGATATCCCAAGGTGTTCCAAGGCCAGACAAGATATTTGTTCCCGCCAGCGCATTCTGAGCCTATCACTGAGTGGTCCCCTTCCAGCTGGCCATGCCCAGGAGGCTCCCAGGATGCATCCTCACCAGTTACCCGAAGCTTTTTCTTTCAATGTGAAGGAGCTCCACTCTGAGCTCCTTCAGGGTGTCCAACAATGCGTTTGATCAAATATGCAACAATCTGACCTTTTATAATTATAAACTTTTCTCCTGAGAGTTCTTAAAAGGGATCTCAAAGGCTGTCCAAGATGGAAAAGGGAGCCTGAATATTAACAAGCTGTGTCCCAAACCAAACAAGATGGCAAGAGCTACCCAAAACCTGTCCAAAAACTAAAACTGTTAAAATTGTGAAACTGTTTTCTGTAGCCCTCAGTTCAGTATTCCGTCGTTTTTTATTCTCTAACCTGGTACGGATTTTCAGGAACTCTAGCAGCTGTGTTTACCTGATTCTTTGGCATTTCCCCTGGTAGGTTAACATATTTCAGTGACATGCCTTGATGTCTGTCACAACAACTCACAAGTTACTGTTTAGACTTGCAGTGAAATATCTAAACGACTTTTGGATGGATTGCCATGAAATCTGGCCCAGACGTTTATGTTTCTTGACAAGCAACAGATATGGTGCTTCTCCGGTTTTCATCCTTACATGTTCTACTTCAGTCTAGCCCGGAAGCAAGACAAATTTCCCCACCCAGAACTTATTTGAGAGGTCTGGAACCTTTCTTCTAGGTACTGATTAGGCTCTGGGAAGATCTGCCGGGCCAACCAGTGACCAAGAGTAAGTCCATATGTCATCTGAACGCTGTAGAGTTGAATTTGTTTATGACACAATGGCTCTGATTGGTTGGATGACTGTCCAGTTGTGTTGTGAAGGATTTTTTTTTCTGCATCAGCTGGATGGAATGGACTGCTGTTTAACCAATCCCACCTGGTCAAATCCGTTACAAGAATGCATCCACGGCCATTTTTAGAAGTTTACCAAGCTTCACAATGACAGTGACGAGACATTCAACAGCTGTGTTCAACTCGCTATGGTGACTCTTTGGCGTTTCCTCTGGCAGGTTGACGTTTTCAGTTTTTCCGTGACATACCTTGATATCTATCACAACAGGTGACAGGTTGCCATTTCTGCTTGTAGCGAAATGTCTCAGCAGCTGTTGGATGGATTGCCATGAAATCTGGCCCAAACGTATATGTTTTCCCTAGGATGAAGTTTCAAACACCGATATTTTTTTTTTTCTTTTGTGAGTGTGTGTTTGTTTAAAGCACAAACAATTACAAGCAATTCATTCTCGGCAAATGCTTCCATCCTTTAATGGCACATAATTTGTTGGTCTGATTGGTTGTGGAACTATCTAACTGTGCCCAGTGGCAGTTTTTTGTTCTTGTATCCAGTCAAACAATCCCAATAATGAAATCCAAACAGCGTATTACCCAACTCACATTCTTATAAGAAATTTAGTGGTTAACAAATGTCCACACTGTAACCTGTGGGAAATCCACTTTTTATTCTATGTTGGCATGTGTAATTTTTTTTTCTGTCAGTTCAAATGGAATAACTATTCAAAATTCACATAAAGAGAACACAGAGGTTAGCAGTTGGCAGTCATTTGTGGTTACTATCAAATACATCAATAGCCACTCTCCATCATCGAACCACATTTTAATCACTTTTTTTTCCTTTTTTTTTTTTTTACCCCTGTTAAGCTGAACAATAATAAAACCCATGCTAAAAATGATGATTACCATAAAGAGACATTTAAAAAAAATGAGCTGCTATCTAGTAAGGTTTTGATGGGTGATTTGCATATTCACACGGCCGTACCTCCACATGGCAGCGTGCACACAGTCAAAGGACACACATATCCGCGCAGCAGCCTGTGTGTGGACGTGGTTGAATCCTCACAGGCTGGATATTTTTTTTATTTATTATATTTTTTTTGGCAGTTGTGAGTGACAGTTTTGGAGCGCTTGTTCAGGGCTCTGAGGGGGAGACGTTACACTTTCGCTGCCCGGTTGTGCATTGCTAATGCACATCTTTCCCTCACCTCTCTGTCAGCCGCATAGGCCTCCGTGCGCACGTTAAAGTGGTTTATGTTTCCCAGCACTTCTCCCCTTAACTACCTCGAAACTCCATGCTCAAACTTTACTATGTCCTCTCCTGAATCTTGACTTTCTTAATGAATTAACTGATTATTGTATTAACTTCTTTTCTCTCTACATAGTAAACAAGATTGCAATTTGTGTGTGAAATGGTGTATGGTACAAACACGCTCCATATATGAAAGATTGAGATGGTTATCCCCTTACATATAACAACGTACTGATACCCAATAAAAAGACATCATCTCTTTCTGTTGGAGGTAAACCTCACATCAGTGGGGCTAATGGTAGGAAGTGGAGACATGTCGTCTAGTTGCAGTCTGTGACATGTACATTAAACCGTTTCCAAATCAACTTTCTTCAGACTTACTTTTTTGTAACATTCTGTTGGACCGAGCAAAGCAAAGCACAGCCAGAGTTGACGTTATACTCCTTAGTGATTTCTCACTTTTGATGTTGGAGATTGTCCCCGCACAAACGTTTGTACAAACGTCTACTATACTGTGTAATTATGCTTCTTTCTGACAGAGCCCCCTAGTGGCCACTGTATTTATAACAAGAGTAATATGAGGAAGTCAGGTGTTCTTTTCTGTACTTGTGTTCTTGTGGAACGGCATCCCTTGCTGCCCAAGAAGTAGTACAGTCCAAACATAGGTGTGCTTTTGCTCCACCCATTTTAGCCAGAACACATTTGGACATAACTTGTACAATTCAGAAAGCATTCTGCGGCAGTCATCAAGTACTCCTGTTGCAACTGTAGGTGGTACTGCGTCCTGCCATCTGTACTTTAGACTGGAACCTAAGTCTAAACCAAAGTTTGTGTACTTGGTACTGGTAAATGCCAAAAATATTTAGGAGGTGGATGGATGGGTGAACAAAACATTGGACTTTCATTTTAGTTTATGTCCTGTTAAAAACAATAACCACAAAGGACCAAAATTAGTTTATAACTATTTCATAACCATAAATGTGTATTTATTATTGTTATCATGATAACGAAGGTCTTCTAGCCCTGATTCCTTGTGCGCATAAGTCTCAAACCTTGAAAATGCATGTGATATTTGTTCTCGTTGGTACAGTCGGTAATTCACAAGACAGTCTTACAATCTGAACTCAGTGGGTAGAACCTATACTATATGGGTTGGAGGACTGGGAGCAAACACTGAGAGTAAGTTTTGGGAGGAAGAAGCCATTGGTGCTATTGCACAGTTGCAACTGAACCTATTAATAGAGTTCCAGGCCTATTTTCACACACAGGTTTGTTAGCGATTCCACACATAACGTGGCCTGCCGGGTAAAGAAAGGGACTCATTTGGGAGTAGGTCACTGCATGCATTTCCACTTTAATTAGAGGGGCACTTTGACAAAGATTGTTATATATATACACACACACGGGCAATGACACACACACTTACTCCCACACAATGAAACACTCGCAGTCGTATCCACTCACAGGCAAACGATATCCTCCAGGATAGGAGGAGCTTTTGACAAACTTATTCACACGCCATACATGCAGACCTACACGTCACCCCGCAAATATTATATGCACACAGCTCATTATGGAATTTGTTGTTTTTCTATTAATCGCACCATTAAGTCTATGCTAAAAGTAGTGAGATCAAGACAAAGGCTACTATTCAGCTTAATGAGGAATAAAATGTATTGTAGTGTAAGCTTTTAAAACTACTGACTTTACATGGGGTTGGTTCTAATTACTCAGGTCCATCAACATAAAAGCTGCTTAAGGAGATATGTTGCAAATGGAAATATACGAATTACACAAATTAACGCGGCTGATGGATGTACACTACTTCTAACCCCTGGGCTGGTTACTGAACCTTTTGATTGCTCATTTTTTTCTGGTCGGAAACAAACATTTAGTCCTAAAAAATTCCCAGTCCTTCAAAAATAATCTGATCAAGCTATTGATCAGATGGGTGGGAAAAAAAATGCTGGCATACAAATCAAGTGAAGAAGAGCTTGACTTGTTGGTTGGTCGGTTGGTTAATTTTTTTCTGAGATTAACATAGGACTGGTTAAAATAGTTTTTTAAAAAAAGTGTCAAATTCAAGTTTGGGAACTGAAAAGAATAATCCCTCTGAATCTGTTATGCCTTATACTCTGGATGGTGAAATATATGAATAAAATATGTTGGCCACAGCTGAATAATAGAAATGTATTTATTATTACAGGAGGCAAACAGAGTTATGCTTGAAAAGTAAGAGCTTGAATCAGTTCAATGGTCAAGTGAAGGCCTAAGTGATTAATTAATACGGATAGTGAAGTATGAACTAGACTGTATATAGATGATGTTACTTCCTCACTGTTTGGCATGGTTGCGTAGCAGTGCTAGGAAGATCCTTTTTGTATACTAACTAAAACACAGGATGCTGTTCCTTGGTATTAAACTGCACAGTGTGCACATTGTTATGGATTATGGAACAGAGATCTACGAGACTTTTATGCAGGTTTTAGAGCTACACAGTAGAAGTATTTTACCTTGAGGCATCAATGTGCTTTTCTGTCTCACAGAGAAACTTTTCAGTTTTTCTTTTCTCACCTCCCTTCAGGTTTGCTTTGAGCTCCCATGCAACGTGACTGCTGCCTGACTTTACCTTGACAGGCACAATCCAACAAACGGCACGCATTCGACATATCAATGCTGGAAAGATACTGATGGACATGCGGGAACCAGGGGTTCCCGCATGTCCATCCGCATGGCTAAGACTGTAGCCAATGGCTAGTGGATACATACTGTACATACTCTGCAGGCTACAAAGCTAGGAACAGCAACAAAAACTTATACAGTGCTGATCAGTAAGTCTAGAGGTATTCTTTCCAGATGTTCATGTACAGTGGTTTGCTGGGCTGATCCATCAGTCACGGTCAACCCTTTCATGAAACCACTGTCATTTTGAGATGCCGAAACGGCTGAAAAGCTGCAGAAACTTGCCCCACTGGGGGCAACGGTGCAGTACACACTGATACAAAAAAAAACCTAGGTCCACAGACACTCGCCCATGGTCTGACATCTGCAAACAGCCAACTGATTTGGTGTGCCACGGACTTACAAGAAAGCACAGGCCTTCTTTCGGTCTAAGGGTTAGGGTTAAGGGGAGGGTTAGGGTTAGGGTTAGCGCACCCACCTGCCAATGGAGAATGATGCTCCAGATGAGCCCGAGAATGAGTTTGTGGTTCCCATCAACGATGTCGGCTGCTCCGATATTCACCAGTTCAACCTGGAGAACGAATACGCAAATGTCATGATGGCTTCTAGAATGCAAGGATGTTGTCTTGCCTAACCTAACTCCGGTGTTCACAACATTTTTGCAGGACGACCCCTTAACCCTTTGAAACCGGAACGATTGCTGGCAATCCGTTAAAGCACTCACAGTGGTTCGTGCTATTGATAAAATTCAAAGTGTCTGAACGCTGGGAAGTTGTGCTTTTGTCTGGAATTTGTCAAGGGAATAACTTTGTTTTTACCTCCTCGGTCTTGCATCCCTCCCCAACCTGCAGCAATGGTGCGTTGCCATTACCCTAACACCACCTTTTTGTTTTTCCTGAAAGTGCCCATCGGTGAGCTTTTTTTCTTTATGTGTGAACAAAAGGGTCTGTCAACCTTTAAGTCTCGCTACATGTTTAAGTTGCCTGGATGGCTATAGCAGGTAAGAATGAGAGGGATATTTTGCTCTTTGCAAAGAATGAACAGTAGGCGGTAATAGTAATCAAGCATTTATTCCAAATGTAAGGATATAGGTTAGCTTACAGCAAAGGTTTGAGGCTAGCTGCTCTGTCCTGCGCTTTATTGGATTTTGGAGTGTTTACTTAATGTTCATCTTCTAAGCCACATTTAATGGTATAATTAGTAACATATGCCGATCACTGTTTGTGAAGACATAGAAAAAGGGCTCCTCCTTCCAGGCTAGAGAATGCATGAGGAGACGGAGCGGCGTTGACAAGAAAAAAAGCTGTTCTATTCTATTTAAACAGAAACATCGTTTCACATTATGAATTTTCCTGTCCTACAAGTTTTATTCATGTATGTTTTTATGTTAAAAGCTTAAGTAAAGGATGGTTCAGTGTCTCATGAGCTAGCCCTGACTGTAAGCTTTACAAAGGAAAGCCTCAAGTGTCAGATTGTGAAGCCGATTTTGTATTTCCATTGAATTTGAAGAGATAAATCTCCATGAGCTCTGAGCAAGAAGGGAAAACATCAAGGCCCATTCAGCCACTTCTATTAAAGAAAAAAGGATTCGAGACAGCCTTAATCTTTTTTTTTTGTTTGCCTCAGATTTATTCCCACCCCCAGATTGACAATAATTGTAAAAAAAAAAATTAACTCATAAATGGGGCTTTTTAACATCAGAATACCAAACTGTGCTTTTATCCCTTGCACTTCATGGAATAAAGGAATAACTTATCGCTCGCACTTTATATTGGCAAATAACCAAAATTTTACCCATTTTTTTGTCTAAAATAAAACCTCATACATAGTAACAAAAGGGTACATTAGAAGGCACGTGGCATCACATATGTATCTATTGTTTGCTGAGTGTCACTACAGATTTACTGAATGTATGACTGATGCCAAGAAGCCCATGTTGCACAATGCGCACGCCTAATCACAACTGCATAAAGGGAACTGCTTATGTGCGGATACTCACATTGTTCTTCTGCAAGATCTGCAGAGCACGGTTGACATTGTTGAGCGAGTGAACGCGCGTGATGCCTCTCTCCAACCTCACCTACACACAAAGCAGACAGAGGAATGCATCAGAAGACCTTGCCCGGGGGCGCCTTGGCGAGCGCCGCAAATGGCCACATTACAATGAAGTGCGTGTTTGTGTGCGCCACGGCAATTAGTGCACGGCAACACATAAGGGGCAAAGGTGTCTTTGTATGAGACAGAGCGAAACAGAGGCGAAGGGAGAAGGGTAGTGGGAAGAGGAAGAGACTTGGTGAGGGAGACAAAGAAAGGAAGAGAAGTCTGAGAGGTAGAGGAGCAGAGAGGATTCCAATCAGACAAAGTGGAGGAGGTGAGTGGATAGCTGCAAGGGAGAAGAGAAACAAGGTGGGAGTGGGAGTGGGAAGTTTGATTAAGACTCTAGGCTTTGCCAGCATGTGAGTGCACTTCTTTCCCTCCAAGAATTAGTTTAGGTTTTCAATCTTGGTGCCAATTCCAAAAGTTTCTTCCCTTCTTAAGGCACCTTCCTTGAAATGATTGATTTTAGCATTCAGGCTGAGATTAGTTTAAGGTCAGTATGCTATGTGGTTTTTAACATATATTTCTTGTAGTAAAATGACTCGGTACAATGGAAATCTTGTGATATACTGAACATATGGCTTGGTACGGACCTAGTTACAGTGGAAGAAAATAAACCCACAGTTTTGCCAAAACGCTAGGAACACCAGTAAAAACTGATACATTCTCATAGTTACCTTAATACCCCCTTAATGACTGTTCTGATGTTCAGATGATGTTGAAACATTGTGAGAAAGGTGGTAATTCAGCTGGTTGATTACCTTGGAGTGCGTAGTTTGTAGTGCTGTTAAACTGCAGTCTTTGCCTTTCCTATAGAACAGGTCTAAGTGAGTGTAAGTTCTCTTGAAAAGCATGGGTACCGTAGGAAACCCCCCTAAAGCTTGGGAAATATCATGGGGTGGTTGCAGTTACTACAAACACTGCAACCCAAAATGATTATAAAATTGAATGAATAACTTTCTAAAACCATCAAGGTTAGCATTTGGTGGGTTTACCCAATACACTTCTACCTGTGAGTAGCATCATAAGACACTGTTGTTGCAAAGGAGCAGAAGTTTCCGGTAAATTTCTGTAAACTTTCCACGGAAACTTTAGTTAAGGAATTTGGGGAATTTGGGAATTTGTGGGCAGACATGCAGCAAAAGGACACAATTAAAAGAACAACAAAAACTGACTGACAACAAGAACTCACATCTTTGCACAATATTTGCACATAAAGAAAGACTTTGCATCAACTTTAGCTGGTGTGGAATGCTTCCATACCTCTGTTAAATAAAGTGACAAAATGCCAATATGCAGAGAGTAAGCTGAACAAATGGAAAGAACAAAACATTTAAATGTGTGGCTTCAATACTGTATCTGTGTTGTGGGCTCAGAAAAGTGGTTTTAGTAGTTCAGAATTCTAGAAATCATTGTGCTTGTGATGGAGGAAAGTACACTGCATGTGGGGAGTGTAGCCTCAATAGCTCTGTAGGAAGTAGTGTGGTTTTTCTACCAACCATATTTATGTTCCTAGGCTTCAACTTTGATAATTCCCGCCTTATTCCCATTAATTCCCATTCATTCCCATGGAAAGTTTCCAGCTTTGAAAATTCACAGAATTTTGCATCCCTACCCCTACATCATCAACAAAACACAGCGGAAAGTAACTAAACTGGCAACATGACAAAACCTTGTGAAACACCTCAGGATAAACAACAACACAGAATATGAGGCATTTATGATGAGTTTAAAATAAATAAATGAGATAACTTTGATGTCTTGTATTGTTTAAGAAGCTATGATTTGAAATACACCACTTCTTTAGATTTGCCAGGAACATTAGGTGAATTTGCACTGTGTCGGTATCAGAATTTTACTCAGTATTGGATCAGAAAGGAAATCGGTAGCATCGAACATCACTGCTGGATCTCATTCTGGGATGTGTCTTGAAATGTTTGCATCTGCTTTTGCTACGCATCTATCTGTGTGCATGTCGCATGCGCTCATACCAACGCATGTCCCGTCAGTCCCTCCAGCAGCTCTAGAAGACGTCGTCCATCGCACAGGTCCGAGAACAGATCCTCCACAGGCGGTTTCCCTGTCTGAACAAGACGCAGATACAATTATAAGCACTTTAACTTAATGTACATAAGTAACCTGAAAGTGACAGCTGCAGAGGCTATACAAGAGCCTGGACACACATTCTCATTGAGTTACATGGGCAGGTGTGCCCAAACTTTTGACTGGTAGTGTATATCATCCGAAGTTTCCAGCCCGACCCCAGAAAACAGGTCTACACTAAATTTAAAGATAGCTGAAAGTGGGGAAGCGTTGTTTCTTAGCCTTAGTAGTAGCCGGAGAGGTTGGAAGACTAGGGTTAGGGTTAGGGTTAGGGTTAGAAGGTTTAGCAGATTTGTTCAAATTTGCTGCTTTCCCGGCAGGGTTAGGGTTAGAAAATTTTGCAGATTTGTTCAAACTTGCTGCTTTTCCCATAGAGTTAGGGTTAGGGTGTAGTCAGACACTATCAGAATCTAGTAGTCTGGATAATTCAATCACCAGCCATTTTTTTTGATCTGATTATTCCAGCAGATAATGAGTTCCCAACAGAACAACTCCATACCAAAAAGTTTGTGGGCAGTGGATGTGGGGCTGACTTCAAGGCCACTTTTCTAGTACGTTCACCTGCTTTCTATTAATCTCACAACCATTTATCTATTACTTTTTCTAGTATCTATCACTTTTAACGGTGTAGCTAAAACTGAAAAAGAAAAAAAATATAGAAAAAGGTACCCTGAAGTAGTTATTCATGAGAAAGTGTTGGATAAATTGTTGAGACGGGCAAGGACACAGACGATACGTAAGCAAAGTAAAGACAGCCTTCTTTGAAAGAAACATTTTATTCTTTATGTTCTGCCGGCGGCATTGCGTGTAAATGGCATCATGGATCATTCCTGATTACTGTGGCAGAAATCTCTTTCCCCGCATCGATCATGCATTTATGCAATGATGGCTGCCACGCGGAGACCCCCACGTCTGCACCTACAGTGCACGAGCATGTGACGGAAAGAAAAGTGAGAGCAAAGGAAAATGCACTTTCCTTCCCATAAAAAAAAACTCTTTTTACTGTTGCCTCAATTTTCTTTCCTTCCCACTCTCTCTGTCTTACTCTCCCACACACATTATCTCACATTTCATTCTCTTTCTCCCTTCTTATTTTCTTCCCTGTGCCTATTTCTCCTCCTCTTCCAGCCTTCTCTACCCTCCACCGGCGCCTCTCGGCACCGTCCCGAGACCTGCCATTATAGAGTCATTATCCACGCCAGTAGTGTGTATTTGGAAGTGTCTGTGTGTGTGTGTGGGTATATTATATGAATGGGCTGTGGACAGCATTGGCGGGAGTGAGTGATAAGTGAAGAAACCACTGATGAAAACAGATAAAAGAACAGGGAAAACAAAGCCAGAAAAAAGGCAAAAGGAGGAACGTGCTATGGGAAAAGGCACACAAATGACCACTGCGCACTCTTACACCCATTAAAAATTACTCTCTCGTGTGTTCCGCGCCAACCTCTTTGTGCTTCCACGCTCTGACAGTGCAAACAGTTCTCCCGAGCAGAATGGATGTTCCCGTAATTACAGCTCTCAGAAGGGACCACTTGAACCTCAGAAACTGGCCTGTGCTCACCGATGGAGAATGATTTAAAGGGTACACGCACGCTGAGCGAGTTGGACAAACATGTGTCCTCCTCATAGACCCCTCTAGCAGCAGATGTTTCGTGGATGTAGCAGATTTTTCGCCCTGGCGGAAACAAGTTTGCAAAAGAGATTCCACGAGGAACGTCCGTTGCTGTGCAATTGGTACGTTAAGACGGTTCGCACCGTTTGATTCATAAGACCTTTCAAAAGATGTCTAATTTCGGAAAGCAATATGTCCAGTCTTGTGCAGATTGTCATCTAGGAAAGATAGGGGCTATTTACATATCATGGTCGCAATGTAAAATACTGACTTGGATTTGAGTCAGCCAGAGAGTTACTCTAGCTGATTCAGAGCGGCCACAGCTCGGGGGAAGAAACCGATGTTCGGTCTGGTCGCGGAGGGCTTCGCGACGTCTGCCTGATGGCAGCGGTTCAAATAGGTGATGGCACAGATGCGTAGGGTCCTCGCCGAAGGTGGCTGCTTTCCCGAGGCGCCTGTGGCGGGAGAATTTGCGCTTGGCATTTTTCGGGGCAGTGAATCAGAATTTTAAGTATTCATTCTGCGAATGTGTCATTGCGTAAATGTGTCAAATGGGGGAACTGTATCCACCGCAGAAACTGTTATTGTGTGTCACTACTCCTGCTGTTGAAACAGCGATAGTAGATTAGATTAGATTCAACTTTATTGTCATTACACATGTATAAATGCAGAGCAACGAAATGCAGTTAAGCATTTAGCCAGAAGTGCAATAAGCAGTAAGTGACTGCAGCATAAATAGTGTGGTTGGTTTTATTGCATATGGACAGTATTTAAAGATCAAAACCTGTGATGTACTATGAATGTATTATACAGATGGAGTTGTGTGTTAAAAGTAGTAGACTATACACAGGAACTATAACTATGATTTATACTAGAGGAAAAGACAGTTGATAAATTAGGTGAGACAAAATACAGATAAAGAGAACCACTTTAGTCAGAGAGGGTTTGAGAGTAGTAGAGTTGTGATGTTCATGGACGAACTGAATCTATTGAGCGGCTCTTTAAAACAAACGACGGGAACTGTGTTGCTTTGAGGCGGTGCTGGTGATGGACCTGGTATAGTGGTGAGCAATAACTTCATCTATCTAGAATGTAGACCCCTTCACGGTTTGTAAACAATGTGACGTTTTTTGAGGGGCGGGGCTTAACTGGATGCAAACACTACAGCCTATAAACGGCAGTTAGCATATTTCAATGTTTTTCCAAGAACGGACAAGTGTTATTTTAAAAAGTTGACTCTGTCTGATGGGACTATATTCACCGACCCCTACACTCTCACTCAATGTTCTTGAATTCGGCTTTGGCAGTAAAAAATACAAGAAGACGACATTTTCATGGTTAAAAGTGATAGTGTTCGCCTCCAGCTTCCCTCTGTTTTGCCTCCAGCTAAAGTAGTGATGTCACAGTGACGTAGGCCATGAAGGGGTCTATATAATTTAGATGTAGATCAACTTTCATATCCCACCAAAAGAATATGTATTGGTGGGATGTCTAAGTTTGAATGATTCTGTTCCAAATCTTACCTTATCTCAGGGCTGATTTTGAGGGGGGGAAAAAAATTGTTACCCCCAGACTGGCATCTTAAAAATAAATAGGCATCAAAATGAGCCAGTCTTTTAAATGGCTCTTTGAAAGGAACAGATCCACAAGCACCGACTCCCTTCAAAAAGTCACAAATCCTATCTTTAAATGGTAGGCTTGTAAAGCTGAGTACCGCTTTTAAAAAATTATTTGTCTCCAGAATCAGAGAAAAAAGTACACACGGTGAACAGAAACTTCTCAAAAGGGTAATAGAAATTGCATGGGTGAAGCGTTGAAAGCGATTCCAGGATGCATAAACATGAAGCAGAAAAAGAAGACAACACCCTCAGAAAGGAGTAAGCAACCCATAAAGCACGAATGCTGCCAAACTGGCCCACGGGTGCTAACTGAACCATTGTGCCTTCTCTCTTTGATGAGCGAGTAGCACCAGATGCACTCAATCACCTGCTGCAGAAATAAGGACTTGAGGCAGCTGGAGGTGCATAGGAAAGAAGAGACGAGGCACACACACAAAAGAAATATGCAGGAAGGATGCTCACGGATTGCAACACCTAAATTTAAAAGTGGATGAAAATCCGAACATTTTTTGCATTTGTGTATTTCATAAATAAATATATATAAATGCTTTGTAAGGATTTAGTTGTTTCTTTGGTAAAATGTGTCTTCTGTGACGACTGACTTGTTACGCGCCGAGGTTGTGAGGTAGCTAAAATGTGAATATGTAAAGAATGTTTAAATAAAGAATGTAAAGAATGGACCGCAAATTCACTGGGTTCCCTCCTCAGGAAAGCATTTTGTATGCAATCTGTACAGAATTACATTGTGTTCAAAAGTTTTCAAAGTATTTAAAATCAAAAACTGTACAATGTCCAAAAAGAAGAAAGACGAAATCACTTTCACATATGTCTCAATTCCGATATCCACATGATGTCCGATACTAGCGTAAAAGTCAGACCAACTTCCTTTACGTAAACGCTTTAAGTAACCACATCTAATGCAGACAGGCATTACACTTTGTGTAAAATGTTTATTAACCCATAGATTATGGGGAATTATGCCACTAGACTATACACTACGGACCCCTTCATGGCCTAGTCATGCAATGGTCACATTGTCAAGCCTAAAATAATGGTTAACAGCGGGCAGCTGCTTCAACCAGCTGATGACTCACAGCCTCCTATTGGACAATTGTGTTCAGCGCGCCCTATTTAAATCCTATTAAAATGCAATGCTAGCCTTTCAGGAACCCACCTTCTCCCCAGCTCCTCCATTGTGCTAGTCTGTCTAGTACCGTGCTATCTCATCAGCATTACCTTTTGATTTTACATGTTTGCTTGAGTCAGACGTATGTATGTATCCATGATAGATAAATACATCTAGTATTTATGCATCTCAAACTTGCTCTGGAGGCCTTCACGACGGCTTGTGAAGGCCAGGAATGTGTGCTCTTCCTGGGTTTCCACGCAAGTGCACGTAAGAGCAAGGGGTCCCAAAACAGGACCGTACCGCCAAAGATAAGCTGTGTAAATATATAAAGTTTTTTAATTTTGATAAAGTGATCCTGACTAAACTGAGACTCTCGTCAAAATAAATGTGCAAGAGGAACCACCCTACGTGATCTAGAAGGTGGTGAAGGTTGTCCAGACTGGTCGACCTCTTCGTATGTTGACATCACAACGCGTAGTCGCAGATCACGTGGCAATTACAACACATGCTCCTCAGAGAAGGCAGGTAAGGAGCCCAGTCGGTCATAGCAGCAAACAGCAGTTAATCAAGTGTGTGGAAATACTTTAATAAAGATGAAGCTCATACCGCTTTACCGTACTACCGTGCTGCCATACTACCTATGCGAAAGGCCGGATAGTCCTGAAATACAACAACAGTGTAAATGCAATGCACACTTATCTGAAAAGGCAGCCGCTAACACTACCAGATGTACGGTACAAATACTCGAAAAAAGACTGCAGTTAAAAACGTCCAGAAAAACATCACGGGAAGATGGAGGGAAAGCAGTGCTGCTCAATGTATCGGCGACAATCTCTATAGCCTCAACGAAAGCAGGCACTGGTAGGTGGTCCTCTCTCAGCTGACTTTGAAAGGATTTTTTAACACCTGTTTTCTAACAAAAAGTACTCTGTCACGAGTCGGCGTTGCCTTTCCTTTGAGTTTTTGGACCGAAAGTTTCCTTTCTTGGGAGAGCATTTATGGGTTTAATCTCACTGAACATCTGCAGCCCCCCACAAGAAGCTACCGCGCAGGCAGAAAGTTAATCTACTCATGTACACTATAAGCAAGCTTAGACAGGAGGCAAACTAAGTGTTATTCTTTTCACAAAATACCCCTGAGACACTCTCTATAAACAAGCAGTCTGTTAGAAAATGGGCAAAAGGGCAGTTTTTATCTATTTTTGTTTTTTGTTCCGCAGATTTCTAACTATCGGAACCCATTTCCTCTGACAAGATTTAAGCCGAGATGATCAACTGAGGTGAGCCGCGCCGCAGAGTGCTATCAGCAATTTCGTAAGCGAGAAGGAAGCTGGGAGGGAAACGTACCTGCTTAATTCGTATCGCTGAGCATTTCAGATTCTCTCTGTATGAGCTATGACTGTGTTAAGATTAGAAATGCAGTCGGGGAAAAACACACACGTACACGCGTGGCGATTTTCCAGTCAAGGATGTCTCCAGACAAATTTGAAATAACTTTAAGCTTCGCATCAAAATTCAAGTTATTCACATGGCCTCGTTGCCTTCTAGATGTTATTTTCCAGATTAGATTGCTTAAGGCGTACGATTTAACACAGATTTCATGCTTTTGTTCAACGGCTAAGAACAACATATCACCCAGTCTGAAAAGCGTATCTAACCTTGAGGTGGTTGTATTCTCGCCATTTGTGAGCTAATTAAAAACAAATAATAATCTGCACCAGGTTCTTGTTGGTGAAAATAAAGAAGCAAAGCTAATTGATTTGTGTCAACTAGGGGAAAAAGAAGCTGTTTCTAAGGAGAGATATTGGTCTTGACTGTCAACACAAACACCTTAAGGTGTGACGACAGCTTTAGCGTAGGATGTGGGCCAGCTTTTCTAAATTACAATCAGACTCTATTCACAGACAGAAAAAGAAAAACATACTTTTTCTAGGTATTGTAAGGTTGCGTCAAATCAGGATGAAGACAAAAGTCACTTGTGTTTAAAGTGAATATGGCTTTACTTTATGTAAGACATAACACATAGAAACCAAGCATTTCCCTCAAAGCATGGGCAATTTTTTTTGCCATGCATTTCAAGTTTTCCATATCTTCATCTAACCATTGTATCAACATGCAGCCTAGGCAATCCGGACTCAAGGGTCCGGCTTTAATTGCAGGTATCAATTGAGCGATCTGATCTCACATCATATTTGGAGGTAGTGTGAACACACAATGCATCCTGGATCACCGCCAACTCAACAGGGGTTCTCTTCCTCAAGGCTGAGATCACAGTCACACCCCGGTGGTGGTAAACTACCTCAGTAGTCACAGCCGCCCGGACGGAAACGTGGCTGGCATTCCATGCCTTCGGCCTCTGATACACCAGGGAGCATACACCTGGGGGCAAGGTGGGTTGAGTGTCTTACCCAAGGACACAACGGACCGGCCAGGGATAGGGCAGAATCGAAACCGCCAATCATTCAGTCCTGAGCTACTGCCCGCCCAAAAAGATGTCAGTTTTAAGAGTGCGAAACTGAGATTGGATCTCAAGTGCTGGCCGAGGATGCATGTGGAGAAACATTTAACGCCAGTCTCTGGGATAAGAGCTGAGTGACCAAATGAAATGAATTATTGATCCACGTCCAAGAATAGCCAGTGGGGTTTCTGAAAATTCCTGAAGTGTGTACACTGATGCAACTTGAACGATGTTCATTTACAAGCAACTGCAAAAGCCCCAAACTATAACTTTTAATAACTAACTTTGGAGTGTGAACTGAAGACTAATTTCCGAATACACTCTGAATCGTGGTACCAAGATACTGATGAGCTAATTATGTACCAGCTAAATAGCTGTCTTCACCGGGATCATTTATGTTCAGTGGTGTTATTAATATTTCTGCATATGTACAGCTGTTGGGGAGGCTGTTCGTGATTAGGGTGAGATAAAACTTACCTTGCCTAAAGAGGATCCTGAAATAACAAAACAAGAAAATGTCACTTTTTCTGACATCCGTAAATTCTGTTAGCACCTTTAATCGGCTCATCCCA
This sequence comes from Mugil cephalus, assembly GCF_022458985.1. NCBI lineage: Eukaryota > Metazoa > Chordata > Actinopteri > Mugiliformes > Mugilidae > Mugil > Mugil cephalus. Next base: position 3,920,234 of record NC_061792.1, read on the forward strand.
CCACTGTTTTTGATTTCCTTGCCTTGGATCCATTAGGCCTGCTTTCTCTCATCCTATCACAGCTCTTCTGCTGTTTTTTAGGGGGAGCTGAGCTAACGGTGACAGCCAGGGTGTGAAATTAACACTAGGCACTCGGCAAATAATGTCCCCTCCCTTCTCTTTGCTACCTGTTGCCTCACTATAGAAAGCAGAACGCAGATTCAGTTGTCGATTCTGATCTTGTCAGGGAAGACCTAAGAAAAAAGGTTCCTTCACATACAGCCACATACAAGTAAATGCCTGCATAATAACGTGAGGCATGAAAATTTAACAGTACCATGAGTGATGTATATAGAGATGACACAGTAAGCCCTGGACAGAAAAGTCATTAGGACATATCTGTCAATTGAGGTAAAACATTGTGAAATGTCTTGCCTGGAATGAAACAACCCCATGAAATCTGCATTAGCTTTGGCCAAAACATGAACAAACTAATCTTCACCGCGGAGAAAATAACCATTATCCTTGATGTCCAACATCGTTTTCACCATTTATGTTACAAATCAATGGCTAGTGATAGCGATTGCTCGAATGTTTTTCCCTCTCAGGCCTTGTAGCTGCAATTCGTTCCATACTACAAACCCACCCCCATACTCCACCGTCCTTGACTGTAAGGTCACGATTCATGTGTTTTAGCTTCAGCTTTATTTCCACTTACTGCCAGAACATCCTATGTCACGCCCTGTATCCAAGTGGGTGGAGGTGGGTCATTCATAATCCTCGAAAGCCATAAAAGTCAAAGAGCCAATAACATCCTCATGTAATACGGCCATGTCTTACACTGGGCTTTTACTATGGTTGACTATACACCTTTTGCTTAATGGAATTCTTGATCTGAGTAGTGTTGTGATGTTTTGTGACCGTTTTGTCCTCCAGTAGTGGTGTGTTTCGTCTTGTCGTTAAAAAGTTAGGTAGTTGTGCGAAGCAAACATGTTGAAGTGAACAGCTTCTGTTCAGGTGTCGCAATAATGACATGGGCAAAGGAAGATGACAGAATCCAAAAGACACAAAAGTCTATATGAGGATGGATGGATGGGTTAAGAAAACATTGGACTTAAACTGACATAACAGTCTGCTAGCGCCATAACCTTAACCACTTCCTTTACTGTAACCATTACCCACATCTAACTTTAACTTAGGAAAACTCAAAAATAGCAGGCTGACGCATTTTTTCTGGAGTTGTTTGAAGGAATTGTGGGAAACGTAGTAACCAGCTTACTGATGCATACGCCAACGTATAGCAGCGCACGGATGTGATGCAGTGGATCAGCTGACGATATTCTTGAACAAAGTACCAGCTGTGGTTTTAAAAAAAAAAAAAAAATCAGTTTCCTGCCCTGGTGACAGATCCTCATATTTCCTGAAGTGCCTCATTTTATGGTTTGCCAAGTAGCAAATCACACAAAAATCAGACAGGGTGCCGCTTCACTGCCAGCCATCTCACCAGCTGTTTTTTTTTTTTTTTTCGACATGCCTCACGCCTGTCGTTATGAAACCTTTCAACTCCTGCCATCTCACCCCCTTCCCTCACTCTGCCTTCGTGTCCCTGTCTGAACCTTTGTTTCCCTCTCATTAATTTCCCTTTGCTTCTCCCTTCTCCATACTCATTTGCACCCTTGTCTCCGTCCCATTCTCCTTTCATTTACTCCTGTAATCTTAGTTTGTCCCATCTGCTGTCTAACTACCTCTTACGCTTCAGAGGCCTGTGAATATGAAAGACTCATCTATAGAAGATGGGAGCGTTTCTGGATGGAGTGTGGCCTCCGTATCTCTTCCCCTTGTATCCCTATATATCTTCTCACCTCACATCTCATTTGTTTCTTTTTCAATTCCGCACTCTACACGCAGACACATCATTTAGGGCGCGATATATAATATATAATATTGTGCTACTGCCTCAAAACATTGGTCTGCCATTGCTCCTGCTGCTTCAGAACCATGAACAGCATGAAGCGCTGGCTGAAAGTGTACACAAGCAGTGAAGGCTCGATCCAACTGAAAGGCACATATGTCTAGGCTAATTATTCATACACGCCCCTGATGTTGGTTGTTTTAGACCCACGCGAAGCTCTGATTAAAACTCAAAGCTGGAAGCAGCAATGTGCACAGTGGTCTTGCGCTGTGTGCAGTGAAAGGGAAGAATTGCTGGAAATAAAGGGAGGAGGACTTAACTCCAGCTTTCGGCTCAAAGTACAAGCTTTTTTTTTGCTGTGTGATTCCTTTTTCAAAACGAACCAGCCGAGGACAGGAGCGTCCTGTCCGGCCACCTCCAAATGTGGTCCGAGCCCTTGGATCTCAGTGCATTTACGTCGATTTTTGGGTGAGTTCACCGAATCGCCCAGGAGAAATTCTGACTCGCACGCGAACAGTCACGGTCAGAGGGGATCAGGCTGAAGATGATGGAGGGGAGAGGAAAGAGGAACGGCGCAGAGGAGAGGGTAACGGAGGGCAGGAGAGGAGAAGGAAGTGAAATTTAAAAAAATAAATGAATAAAAAAATAGGAGGAAAAGGAAAGAATGGATGGAGAGAGAAAGGGAGGTTAGGTAAGGCAGCAGACTGGGATAGAGAGACGGAGAGTGGAAAGTAAACAATTATGGAGATGGCAGTGAAGACTGGAAAAGAAGAAGGGGCAAAATAAAGGATGGGGACAGAAAAGAGCTGAGGGTAAACAAGGTGAAGTGAAGAAGAGAAGAGACATTTGGCCTCGCCATCCTTACGGCTTTAATCATCTGGTTTGGATCACACTCTGTATCAATAGCTTCACACACACACGCAAATGAGGGCCAACGTGCACACGCACTGTATGCACACACAGTCACTTAAGTCTCGATCGCCATGGCAACAGCACACCTCTAGCACCCGTGTAATCAACTTTGAAATGGGAATAGAAGTGATGTGCCGGCACCCATGTAATGCACACACACCGCAAACAAACACAAGCACACACTAGCACAGAAATGTAATTAAATTAAAATTAAAAAATCAAAAGGAGTGATTCAGTCCCTGAGGGGGAAAGGTGCCACTGACTTAGCTACATGACAACAGCAGACAGTGAGAGCGTGGAGAAAGGCAACAACAAAAAGTAGAACCAGAAAATTGTGCGACACTGTACTACCCTCGGGTTTTTCTTCAGCCCGGCTTTACCAACCCAGCCGAGAGAGAATGGACGTGGTGGGAATAACCTTTGTGTTTGTGTGAGGGTGTCTGAGCCGTAAATGGAAATGCCTGAAAAAATTGTGACTGTGAGGGATGAACGGAAAACAGCCCCAGCTGAAAGGAGGAGGGAGAAGCTGTCGGCATTAAAACCAACAAAAACAACAACAGTGCAACCTTGCTCCCGTACGTTTTCTTTTGAAAGTGGGAAGGGAGAAATAAATTGAAACATCGGAGGGAGACACAGGAATTGAAGTGGACAGCAAACAAATGCAATGATAGCCTGATGTGGTGTGCCATCCCTAGAGAAAACCCTAACCCTAAACCATAAGACACCTTTAAACCCTAACCCTAACACATAAGGTGCCTTTAGACCTAAATCCTAACCAATAAGGTACTTTAAATATCTTACCTTTACCCATAAGAGACCTTTGTAACTCTTTGAGACTTTAACTCTAACCCATATACTGTATCTTTAATCATAAGGCACCTTTGAATCCTAACCCTACCTCATAAGACACCTTTAAACCCTAACCTATAAGGCGCCTTTAGACCCTAACTCTAACCCATCAGGTGCCTTTAGACCCATCAGGTGCCTTTAGACCCTAACTCTAACCCATAAGACGTCTTTAGACCCTAACCCTAAGCCATCAGGTGCCTTTAGACCCCAACTCTAACCCATAAGGCACCTTTAGACCCTAACCCTAACCCATAAGGCACCTTTAGACCCTAACCCTAAACCATAAGGTGCATTTAGACCCTAACTCTAACCCATAAGGCACCTTTAAACCCTAACCCATAAGGCATCTTTAAACCCTAACCCTAACCCATAAGGTGCATTTAGATAAGGCACTTGTAAACTCTTACCTATACCCATGAGACACCTTTAAACTGTAATCCTAACCCATATATCTTTACTCATAAAGATTCAGTGAAATTTTGAAAAAAGCAGCACTCAGAGGAATTTTTTTCAGCGACAAGTAACATTTGATTCTAGTTTGACTTGGTCTGTCCTAGCCTGTCTACAGTATACAAAAACATACCACAAACAACCCGAGGCCAAAGCAGTTGGTGCACAAATTGGCAGGTTTATCAAATATATATATATATATATAATATGGGGTGCTAATGTGTTACATATGTTAATTTAAGTTGCACATCATGGTGACCTTGCAACACAGAGCTGGTTGGGGTGAGTTTTCGTGGAGGGAGGCATCTTTGTCACATCCATGTCCAACACCTCATCCATATGTGCTAGGTTTCATGTTTTTTATATATATAATAGAGACTTGAGATTTCAAGCCATTCAGACCCTGATTATATAAAAGGATCAAGACTACCTATATTGTCTCCAACTGAAATTCTCTCCCGATCAAAACTGGTTCCTCCTGAAAGAACTACTGAAGCAGTTGAAGTTTGTCCTTTAATCTTGTTAAATGTGACAAGCAACCAATCCAAAAAACTGTTTTGAAGGACCAGATATAGATATAGGCTCTGATCCAACCGAAGCCTTAATCCATGTAGAAGAGCCTCTGGAGTTTAATGACAGTATTCTCGTTTGTCGAAGTACACGCTATAATTAATAATTCGCAACTTAACTAAACTTTCTAACAAGAAAAGGTTAATCAAAACATCTGACTCTTTGACTTTAGTGCTCAACTGTAAAGCAGTCTTAAGGATCTTAGCATATTTTGGCCGTTTTTAAATGATTTTGCCTTTACACACCACATGAAAAATGTTTACCATACCAATGTTTGATATCTTTTCTTTTTTGATACCATTCCCCAATCCACAATAAATCTCTCCAGTATATTAATCACGCAGCGTAATATCAGCTTAATATAACTAAAAGCATCCAACAATTTCAACTTGGGGAGGATTTCAAACTGCACTGTGAGAAAAGTTGACAACAGCGCTATGATTGTGATTTTTTCTTACGGTGCTTTTTAAAACATGATCAATAGAGTAATTCTTGCTAACTTGATAACTTTAGTTGTCCTTGAAAATAAATTGAACATATTAGGGGTTTGGACAATTGGTTACAAAAAACAATTACCTGGCAGAGTCAAAGTCCTCATCATCATCAAAATAAATGCTGCTCTGCACGTTACCTGTAACCTAGGTTACACATTATCATTGCTCGAAAAACAGTGCTTTTTACCAGTGGGAAACGAAATGACACGAAAACATTAAATGGGAGGAAACACTCACAACTAAACAATGAAAATATGACCTCTCTAGAGTTACATCTTACTTTACAGGAATGAGTAAAAGTTTTCACAGTGTGAGATAAGAAACAAAAGGTTTTACTAGAGGAAACACCAAGCTGTCTTACCTTAGCCAACTGTGAGTTTACCCATTTTGTGAAAGTCTTCTTCTGAACGTCTTCTCTTTCATCTGCGGGGAGGAAATAAAAAAAAATTGGTCAGGAAAGAGGATTTATAGATATCTATGCCAAACTGAGACCCTGTATTCAATACTGTATGCGAATATGGATTACTATGCCTCATGCTCAAACACAAACACACACAATTATAAGTGGTGCTTAGCACGATAACAGGCTACTCTAATCTTGCTAAGGGCTAATTGCATCCTCATCATATCAATCAGCGTACCACTCATAGGCCTTCACAGCCGGCCGTCACCGTCACAAGACAAACTGCAAGTAAGCATGGCACAGTTTCTACTTGTTGCTCTCCTTTCTGCTAGTTCAGACTCCTTTTAGAGCCTTTCGCCTATTAACAAAATGCTATTCTAAACCAATAAAAAATCTAATCATTCTGTATAGAACGGGTCTTTTCTGAAAAAGTGAGTCATCAACCCAGAATTGGAATTTCCTCTTGTGTTTCTGGATGTGTTTTAATTTCATTCTGCCAATCACTTATTGAGAGTAGGTGTTTTAACTTCTTATCCGAGTCTCATTTGGAAAGGAACTCATTCTGCAAAGGAAAAAAAAAAGGGGGGGGGGGGGGGGGGAACGCAGAACAGCCTAATGAGGCATTTAAAAGTTCTAAATTTGTAGTTGAAACTTTCTGTGCCTAAAAAAACAAATAAATAAATTGAGCAAATCAGTAAATGTTATACCGCAATACGACTACTGGATTCAATGAGACAGTAAGGAATAGTAGGCATCCAAAAAGGGTTGAATAAGGTCAGCTGGACTTATTCAACGCTTTTTGGATTACCATGACCTGGATGACTGAGAACCTTCACAGACACAAGGAATAGGCAGTGAATAGTTTGCACCTTTCATTCGTGAAAGTGACATTGTAGTGTAGGTTTTGAGGGTCCTAAAATTAGTAGGTAGCAAATATTGTCATTGTAACAAAATGTATTTCTAGACACCATCAGTAGCGATGGAAGCACTGTTGAGTATAGAGCTTATGCTAGGCTTCAAGCTAAAGTATGTGGAGCTCCCCCTGGTGGTCGTTAACTCCATCTCCGCCTTGTTAGTGGATGAGGCTTGTGCCAAACTAAAACAGTACAGTAGGCAAGATGTGTCAGGATGATGGACAGTTGCCACTGAAAAATACTTGGCAACGTGGCCCCATAGGAAAAATGAATAAATGTAGTGTCAAAGTTTCATTAAAAGGAAATGGGGACGTGTCATCCCTTTTATTCTACAGTCTATCGTAGGAACCAAACAAGAAAAGAATAGATGACCAATAATTTCCTCTTGATACCATGTATGTTGTTACTCCCCTCTGTCAGGAAGCTACCTCCCCCCTAATTGCTCTCGGAAGTGACAGGAAGAATTTATAATTTTCTAATCACCTAATCTAACTCAGTGACTGCCTTATCAGAAAAATATCTGTTGTTTTTCGTTACTGTCAGATCAGTCTATAACTCAGTGAGAGCTGTTCCGGGGTTGGAGATACAGTATTTGTTCCACTGCAGTTGGCGACTTGCACAATAAACTCTGCTTTAATTCATTTAGCCCTCAGTGAAAGGAAAAAAAAAAAAGAAAATAAAAACAGATTTTGTGAAAATCCAAGCTTCCTCCCAGGCCACTCGCCTGTTCTCTTCCTTGTGAAAATAAATTTTATATATTTAATGTTCTCAAACAAAGAAAACAAGGAAAAGCAGAGCTGCTTTCACAGCTCGATGGGTGAGTATTTTCCACTTTAATTTGTTTTCAAAAAGCCCAAGGTTGCAGTTTTTTCCTCAACTAACTGAATGTAATCTTGGAATGGAGTTCAACAGAAATAAAGGTCTGAATATCATCACCCTCAACCATGATCATACTTGGACCTTTATTCCATGAGGGCTTGATTCGTTTTAAGTCAATAATGATGTGGTGGAATTGTTTCTCACAAAGCAATATAAAAGATTGTGGAGTCCTTGTGGGGAAAGGACTGCTTGCAGCAGAAACCTCTGTGTGGCTTCTGACAAGTATTACAATGGAAAGCGAGTATGGACGGGATAATGTCTTATAATAACGCCTCTCCTGCACCTCGGATTTAACTGAAAATGGGGTCACTTCCCATTATGGATAATAAATTACACCCTCATCCTGAAATGGAACATCAGGTTAAATATGATACGAGCCCTGCTACGATACTCTTTCAGTGTGTGTTACTGTGTGTCATGTTGACACCGCCACTGACTAATGGAGCTGATAATGAAACTTCTCCTTTAATTAAAAGGTCCCACGTTGATCAGTGCAGTGTAGGAGGACAATTGACGTGCGCACACACATACAAAACACTTACGCACACATACAACGTGAGATAATAGGCGAGCGGTGGAGCATGAATGAAACGGAAGGCACGTAGCAAACAATCTCGTCTAAACAGGCGATCCGTTCACAACTGTTTTATAGCTGGTGAGGCAAAAAATATCTACTTCATCCTCATGAATTTCTTTCTAAATGAGTTATTAGAAACCTGGTTATTCAGATCTTTGTTAGATCCCTTTTTAAAACAAATGCAAACGTGAGGTGACATATTTTTTGCAGATGATATCTTATTCTCAACAGGTCATAAAAGAAATCAGGGGTTGACAATGACATAAACGCCGCAATCCTCCCCAACACTGCCTGGCCAAACCTAGCATCAGAATGCGTGAGAAAGGGGGATTCAAGTGACTTTGAATGGTTGTTGGTTCCAGACGGGCTGGTCTGAGTATTTACAGAAACTGCTGACTTGCTGGGATTTTCACGCGCAACCATCTCCACCATGATACCATGATAGAAAGGCAACAAAAACTCAAATAACCACTCGTTATGACCAAGGAATGCAGAATACCATCTCTGAACACGCAACACATCCAACCTTGGAGAAGTTGAAGACCACACTGGATGCCACTACTGTCAGCTAAGAACAGAAAACTGAGACCACAGTTGGACAGTGAACAATAGAAGATTGGAAAAATGTTGCCTGGTCTAACGAGTCTCAATTTCAGCTGCGACATTCGGATTGCAGGGTCAGAATTTGGCGTAAACATTAAAGCATGGATCTATTCTGCCTTGTATCAACGGTCCAGGCTGCAGCTGGTGGTGTAATGGTGTGGTGGATATTTTTTTGGTATCGTTGCTGACCATGGCTACGTCCAGCAGGATAATGCACCATGTCACAAAGCTAATATCATCTCAAACTGGTTTCTTGAACATGACAATGAGTTCACTGTACTCCAATGGCCTCCATAGTCACCAGATCTCAATCCAATAGTGCACCTTTGGGATGTGGTGGAACAAGAGACTGGCATCATGGATGGGCAGTAATCTGTAGCAACTGCATGATGCTATCATGTCAACATGGACCCAAACCTCTGAGGAATGTTTCCAGCACCTTGTTCAAAGTATGCTGCGAAGAATTAAGGCAGTTCTGAAGACAAGGGTGAGTCCAAGTGGTTGGTGAGTGTAGAAGTGCAGTAAGTTAGTCATCTGGAATGGAGAAATTCTTCTAGTGTCCTCGCCAAAGGATCCCCTCCTAACTGCCGGCGCATAATAAATAACCAGAAGAAAATATCTGTGCTGCGTGATTTAGCTTTTTCTTTAGGTCGTGGCTTACCCAAAAATTAAAGCAAAGAATTTATCACTGCATTGCCTTAGGGTGCTTTCACATTTATATTTTATGGAGCATTTGATACAATGCTGTTAGAATGTCGCATTTAACTTTGGTACGGACCCATTTATATCGCACTGCAGGGTTCCAAAGACAACTCAGGTAAACTGCTGGTTATATCATCAGATGGTAGATGTATCAGTCAGTGGGTAGTTTTTTCCAGAGACAAGTACGACTGCTGTGTTCAGAGTGGCCCTAAAGGACCAACCTGGGGGGTTGTAGACGACAACCTAGGTACCGTTTCAGCATTTCCCACACGAAGACATGCACTGTGCTCACTCTTTATTGCAGTGAGAATGGAGAGCAATAACTTTTACAATCCAACAGGAGCCACTTCTCCTACAATTATCTTCTGTTCTTTTCCAGAAATTGTTGAAAGATTCACCATTTGGTATCATGTACCATTTTTTCTTCCCGGTGTAGCCTGTACCCTTCCATTGGCATTTTGCTTTACTTGCATCAGACGGAACTTTAGCTCAATGACTATATGACTTTGTCCAGGTTATGCCGCTATCATCATACTTTCTTCATTTTGCCATCTTGGGTTTTGTGTCACTTGACAGCAAAGATGATACTCAGACTAGGCTACCTTGCCAACGGCTTGACGGGGTGCCAATACTGACATTATGTGTCCCAACATATCGGGGCAGATGGTTTTTAACGAAGCTTCGGCTCAATAGGTGGTGGGCAATCTACAAAGCAGTTTATGGTTGTCGTATTGCACAGTGTAGCACCACTGATGTTAATGTCCACAAATGCCATTTTCATTAGTACAGTTTTTCAGTTATTATTGATTTTGTAAATTACTTTGTGGGCAATGTGTCTTGACTCGCTAGGGCCCAAGGACATTCTCCCGCATCAATACAATGTAGGCTGCTACAGTCTACTGTATAAAAACTTATGTGTGTGTGAGACACAACTGTGACTACATTTGCATATACGTGTGTGTGCAGTCAGACGAATTGAGTGAGAGTGTCAGAGACTACAGGGGAGAGAGACTCGATCAATAACCCATTTAAACTGTTGTTCGGCTACTGAAACCTGCCACAGCTTCACATTCATCCACACACATACACATCCACTACTAGTTTTTTTTTTTTCCCTCATGCTGTTTCTTCTGGGGGACACATCTCCTTTAGTAACTGTTGTCTCACTGAAGTGTTCTGTGTGACAGAATTTAGGGAACAACAGGTTACAACATAGACCACTGCAAATTAAGGCTCACAGTTGATTTCTTTTGATGAGGCGTTTAGAATATTGTTCGCAGTTTTGCCAAAAGCACGCATCAACGTCTTGCTCTGCCTTTCGACTTCAGCAGTTGGAGTTAAAAACCTGCACGACACAAGCACCATGCCTGTTCACAGACTTGAGGTTTCAGCGAGGGAAGAGGCAGACAGGAGTAAAGACCAAACATTTTTGCAGAGTGACTGGCAGCTACACTGTGTGAATTTTATTAGGCGTGACAGTGGACAATGAAATGAAAAAGGCAAGGCGATTCCGCTTCATTGAAACACTTCCACCTGAATCCTGCTGGGAAAATTCTTCAGTTTTTCGATTGGCAGAATGCAAATGTCATTTGCAAAGCACGTCTTCAGCTCCTCAAATGTGAAAATTCTCTGTTCTATACTTATACATTTGGGTTTGGATTGTTAGTTGGACAAAACAAGTCATTTGAAAATGTCAGGATGTACAAAAGTCACTATTTTACTGCATAAACGACAAACAAAAACTGGAACCGGAAGCTTGCTTTGGACTTCCTGCAGTTTTTCCTAATTGTCTGCTAATTTTTAACTGCCGGTATATCTTACAATTGTCTATACAATTGTCTTTGGTTTATGAATATCTCTTGATAGCCCAATGGTAATGTCGGTACACCTCATAAGTATATAGTCACCTACTGGGCTCCGTACTTTTCAGAAGAAAACTTATTCCATTTATGTCCAAACACATTGCTCTGTTCCCGGGAGAACAACTCCCGCTGAGTCCGAAGCTCCGCTGGAAACATAAATTGCAGTTAACTGGTCGACCAAACAGCAGGGGACAGGTGTGCAGACCTAAGGCGCCCCTACGTCCGCCGAACCTCAGCATTTCACAAACAACACAAGCAGCGGAAGGACAATGAAGAGAAGTGGCGGGGCTAGGGGCCCGCACAACACAAGCCATCAAAGCAGCAGGCTGGCAAATAGAGTCTGGGAAACTACTTGAGAGTGGACGGAGGACGCATTGTCAACCCATCGGTTTCTCAGTTAATGGTGACGAGAGATAACGGGGAAGTTGTTTTTGATACACCATGGTGTACAGCCAGTTGGTGTCTGTCAGCAGAAGGGAGCATAGGAAATAAAGGAAAAAAGGCTTGGCTTGGATTGACGCGAACATCCTTGGTTTCTTTCTACCAACGCCAGTGCTCAAGCAAAATACCTCCTCAATAATTACTTGAAGAGTACAAAAGTACTTTTGGCTAAATGAAAAACACCTAAAAGGACACGACACAAAATAAACACAGGCAAAAACATAGCAAGCTTATGCATCACTACTTGAGTATGTTTGATCTAACCTTGGCCAGGATGAAGGGTGAGCGGTAGTAGCCCTGGGGAGGTATTTCACACATATCTAGGTGTCCCACACCCCTGTCATGGACACTGGAGGTGGTGTGACTTTCCTAACTGCAGTGTGAATAGAGCTGAGAGGAGCTGCTGCAGGTGGCGTAAGCCGCTGGAATAACATGTTCTTGACTCCTATGTTAAACTTCAACAGCGACTCAAGAAATTAGATCCCAAGAGACACACACACAAATCCCTCACTGGCATTTCAGCTGGCGCTGCTTCCAAAAAAGCATGGCCTAGTTATTGTCTGGGTCTGTCCTTCAGTGTGCTCACCTGTTGGCAAAAAGACAAGTGCAGCTATGGTGTAACGGCTTTCAGTAACATTTGCTGCAGAGAATAGAGATACTCATTTTAATAAGTACACAACCACTATTTAACAAGGCCCTAAACCTTAATGGTCCTTCCACTGATGGGAGCTTAAAATAGGTTTTGCTTACTTGGAATTTAGGCAATGAACACTTAAAATTACCTCGAAGAGATTTTGTGTAATCGTACAACGTGCTTCATGTTTCTTTCTCTTTTTAAAGATACCTTGTGTGGGTCTCTGAGCATTTCTTGCTTTCTTTGAAAATAGGAAATAACATAAGGGGCAGTATAGTGAGTAGAATTCTGATGTCCCAAACTGTGCGACTGCAGCTAAATCCTGTCTTGGGTATTTGAAATGAGGACCCAGCAAGTGAAGGGACCATTAGCTTCAAGAGTTTTAACACCCATAAATCTGGAACTGTAAATATTACCACATGGATATGGTACCTGTCAAAAGTTTGGATACACCTTTTCGTTCTTTTTTTTTTTTTTTAGTTTATTTTCTACAATGTAGATTAATGCTGAAGACATAGAACTACGACGCGATTACTGCGGCATACCATCCCTTCTCGTCTGCGCTTAGTGGGTCCGTCATTAGTTTTTTAACCTCAAACACACCCCCAGGCTATTTGACCGAGAAGAAGAGTGATGGAGTACTTTATCAGATGACCTGGCCTCTACAGTCACCCTGGCCTAAACCCTACTGAGATGCTTTGGGGTGAGTTGGACCATAGACTGAAGGCAAAACCAACGACAAGTGCTCAACACCTATCCTCAACACATATCCTTCCTATGTGTCATTTCATAGTTTTGCCGTCTTCACTATTAATCTGCATCGTGGAAAATATCAATTAAAACCCAGATCCAGAAGAAACCCAGACGACCCAGAACAAAAGCCATTGAAAATTTTGACTGGTACAATAGATTTGAAAAAGGGTTTTCAATAAAAACCGCACCCCTGTGAACATCAACTGAGGCAGAAACTTGTTCACCCCAAGGTCAAAACACTCTGGCCAAAGCAGAGCATGTAGTTTATACACTTCAATGGAGTGAGAAATAGAAGGCCTGTGGTGTCTGACAACATAGTATTCCAAATTTAGTGTCCATTTAAACTGATCAGAGTCTTTTGGGCATACTAACAACATATGTTGGGTAGATTTATGGACGTTGGACCACTTTTCTCATTGTGCTTTGTTTAGTTCAAATTCTATGCGAAAAGTTCGAAAACGCACTCTTTGTTTAGGGCTATCTGACCAAGACAGAGAGTGATTGAGTGATGCATCAGATTACCTGGCCTCCACGCTCACCCAGCCTAGACTCAACTAAGATGGTTTAAGACGAGTTGGACCACAGATTGAAGACGTAGCAGCCAACCAGTGGTCACTCTGACACCTCTCTGAAGTCTTTCAAGACTGTTGGAAAATCCTTCCAAGTGACTACCTCATGATGCCGACTGAGAGGATCCCAAGAGCCAAAAGGTGGGTACCTCGTTTAACACTTCTTTCATAATTCCATATGTGTTCTGTCATAGATATGATGTCTTCACCGGCAACGTGGAGGCTGCTTTGGTTGAAAGGATGTGTGAAAGACCGAAGATATACCGAAATTTTGTTTTGTGCAATGAAGTTTCATCGCAGTGCTGCAAAGCTTATTTTCCGCTAATATATCTGAATGTAATTGAGTTGACTAAAAGTTGAAGTGGCAATGCGCCGAAAATTGAACTATAAATCTCCATGTAGAGGCTGTAATTTCTCTCATGGATAATGTAATCCTCTTCTTCTATGCAAATGAATTTGACATCATACAGGGCGTGACGCTTCTTTATCTTTGCCTGTACAGGCTGCTTGCGGTGCACTTGAGTGTAAAATACCACAGGAGCGGTTTCTTATAATTACAAAGATTTATAGGTGTAAGATTACACCTCAAGCACACCGTTATTAAGTCCCCTCCGTCGTGTCTGCATGTAATATGGTTATATAATAAGTTATGTTTGTGGTTCAGAAGTTAACGCACTGAGCTTTCCATAGCCGAGATCACATTCAACTGAAATGATGATTAACTGAGTCTGACGCTAAATGTCATTCATTTGTCTCATATCTGCCTGGCAATGACGCAGGCTCCGCTCTTATCATCCAAGAATACATTCCTAATAGGCTCGCGCTCCATGGGACAGATGGATGAATTCGTGGCGCTTTTCAAAACGCCATGGATGCCACTCTCGACGGGCCTTTTAACGCCCTAATGGAGCTCGGTGAGAGCGTAAGCAAGGGGGCCCCGTGTTGGCAAACAAGTGATCCATCTCTGTCGTCGGCGTGGCCCGGCGCAGCAGCCATGTTTGTCGCTGTTTTGGTCCCCGGCTGCCTAGCAACGGTTACGGCTATTAGCCACAGAGGGGAATATGAGACTAAATCCAATCAGATCTGGTCATTGCTGAGAGATGAGGCAGGGGAGGAAGTGATGGAGATAGAGAAGGGACGGAAGAGGGAAGGTGGGAGATGACGGAGGGGGAGACCGGGTGGGAGCTCAAGAGAGACGAGAGGGAAAGACAGAAAACAAAAGAGGGGGCGGGGGTGATTAAGAAGCTAGAGACGTAGATGACAAGCTTATGTCAGCCTCAGTGTCAATTAGCACCACACTCACGGATGAAATATTGTCAGCCTCAGCTTCTCCGTTTGTGTTCGTGCCACAAACACTGTTGTGTTCGCCGACACTCACACATGTACAGCGCCCACGCAAACACGCGCATCCATGAGCTGTCTTTTTTTTTTTTTTTTTTTTTTCGGGCGTGTTAGCCACTGAGAGATCCCCAGACAAGAGAAAGTAGAGCTGCATGTGTTACATTTTGAAATAAGGCTGTCGCATGCACTCCTAACCCACCGCCCCCCCACCACCACCACCCCTCCCACCCCACCCGCCACTGGAGTAGCACAGATGGGCCAAGCCGCTGCTATACTCTTTGCGTGCATGAGTGTGTGTGTGCGTGTGTGTGTGTCTGCAGCTGTCCTGGAAAAAATACATTTATAGGCTCCGAAATGTAGAGCTGATACCCATCATCTGCAGCCACGCAGCAGGAGAAGAGGCAGAGGGAGCAACAGAAGAAAAGGGAATGGGGGGTGGCAGAGAGGTGATAATACAAAACATGGAGCTAAGAAATGTACTAAGCTTCCAAGACGGGGCAACTTTTGACTCCGAGACCAGAAATTGCCAGCAATTGCACACAGAAGGCAGTAAGCTGCCTTCTACGACTGGAAAAAGGACAAAGCCATTGACCTACCGCTGTATTACCATTGTTATCCAAGGCAAGCCACCCAGATGGGTTCATGGAATCCCCAAAGTACTCAAGGAAACGGTATTACTTGGTTACCTAGAACATAGCCAACAACCTAACCACCTAATCCCTCAGAGGTTTACCGACAAGGTTACAAAATTAACCCTAAGTCCTGTGATACCATGGTATTCTGTCACGGTACTGACGTAAGAACCTATTCCTGTTCATGGAACGGAACCCTGTTTGGTTTTCCTTGAGTTTTCTGTTTTTGTTTTTTTCTTTCGTGTCTTGCTTGACTTCTTGTCTGTGGTTCCCAACTTCTGATGGCATGATTGGTTTCTGCTTGTGTGTTCCTTCAGTAGCCTCACCTGACTATGTCTCGGTTCTTCGTCGAGTCGTCTGTACTTCTTGCCCAGTTGTTCCTGCCTTGATCCCCTGGTGCCGTGTACAGTGGTTTTTGCTTTCTCTTTTGATTGGATTTAACTTGCTATTGAATTTGGGTTTTCTGGTGCAACCTGCTGACCTACCAAGTGCCTTTTGTTCCTCATTCAATAAGACATCATTCAATTTGCCTGTGTGAGTTGTGTCTCCTGCATTTGGGCCTTCCCCTTCCTTGCCACACACATTGTAGAATACCGCGCTGCTCTTCACGTGGAAGACCAGGACCAGTCTCTTAACCGGCAAGAAATAAAGATTGTGATGAAACTAATAAAGTACAGCACTATGTCCAACTGAACCAACTTCACCCTTGATCAAATATGGCCTTACAAGTTTACGTCACCGTCACTGAAATTGGCCAATCTGCTCAAATTCAGACAAACAACATTACCATGCCATGAACAACATCAAGTTCACTAGGGAGGATGTCAACAGCAGCAGAGAAAATGCAAACTGTGATATTTGCTGGTGATAGGTAGATAGACCAATAGTGTTATTACTCTGGGAGTATCTGAACACCCAGAAAGCATCTTCTGCAAACACTGCATCTCTGAGCACCTCAAGCAAAGCAGCACGCTTGTTGTGAGCAGTAAATTGAAACCGCAGACGCTCGCCTGTGATTGCCATTTCGTCAGTTATTAAAATGTGTGTTGCACTGTTAAATCAGTCATGGCAATGGGTTTCCTCCTTGTTTACAGAATGAGTTTGTCAGTAGCTGTTGACTCAGTTCTGCCACTGTTAGCCAGAAGCTACAGATGGCACGTGCGGTACAACACTTAGAAACCTGTGGATAACACTGCAGGGATGGTGTTTTACTTTTGAATATGTCTGAACTTGAAGGGGAACAAAGTGCTACAGACCGTAGACGGCAAAGATCACAGTCAATATGTGGTTTTCTCACATATGTGGATCCAATTTGGGCAGATGAGGGAACGAAAGCAAGAAAGACAGAGAAAAGAAGAAATTGAGGTAACGATGGGCAGATGACAAATGAAAATGTACTACCTCCATAGCAGGAGATGCGAGATAAAGAGAGAATAGTGCACCGAAAGGGGTAAATAACGGAGTCTGACACTGGAAAAAAAAAAATGTGTGTGAAAGATAAAAATGAAAGAAAAATTTCCCCTGGCTGACAACGCAGTGTTACACTGTTCGTCACAAGCGCCCATTCTTGGAAACATATTATCAAGTGTTAATGCGTGCAGCACTACGAAGTGTGTGTGAGAAAAGCTGTGACGTCTGACTGTGTCTGTGAAACGCAGCAATGTGCGCGACAAAGTGCGTGCATCACCTGCGGCCAAACGGAGAAAGTGCGGAAAAATGTGACTCGGCGGCACTGTTTTTTTGTTTTTTTTCACTCCGCTGCCTGGAGCTTATACAAAAGTGAACTGAGGGCATCACACCTGCTAAAATAGCACAAGGCCGAGCCAAGCTCCTTGTCTTTTGCGTTCCATTGTGTTTTTCTACAGTGGATCCACGTGTCCACACTGAAGGTCCTGAAAGGTGTTCTAAATTTCTCATAGAACAATTAAACTGTGCAATAAACCAAACTGAATGATACATTGCTCGCAATCATTTATTATCGCTACAGCTGTCAATAGATTAAAATATTTAAATATTTAATCACGATTAATCGCATGTTAATTAATGCACATGAAAGCAGATTAAACGCACTTTTTGTAAAAATAAAATAAAAGGTTATTTCAATGGATGACTGATAACATTCACAGAATTAAATATAACACAATTATATATATGTATAATATTTACATATTGTGCCCAGGGTATTGCTGTCTGGGCATCTCCTCATCTACTTTTTGTACTTACTTCTAAAAATAAAACCCACGAGAAAAAATATTAGAGGAGGCAGCATTTTTTTTATCATACATTTTAAGAAAAAAAAGTTGTAATTTTTGAGAAAAAAGTCAAAACACAATTTCAAGAAAGAAGTCGTAATTTTGAAAATAAAGTCAAAAGTAGACCTTTAAGCCGTCAGTACCGTATGAATATGGTACCGCTGATAGTCCGTGGGGCTCAATTAATAATTAATTAAGAATTTAAGTTTGTATTGTAATTATTTTTTTGAGTTATACTGTTGATATATTATATTGGACTGTTTTTCTCAAAGTGCATGTTGAAAAAAAAAACCTACCTCTCACGGGTGGCCCTAATACATATATGAGCTGTTACATCAAGAAAAGGGGAATGTCTGCACGCTGTTCACTGCAGTATTTTATCTATAACTGCTGTGCACAATGTCCTGGCAGTCATTTTGTTGGACATAAAGTCATAATCTGTCAATTGTAATGACACTGAGACATAAATTTAATCCCATTGATCCCTGGCAACCCCCAACAACGTCACTATAGGAACCCTAAAATCACCAAATTGCATATGGTATCTCGGTTACCATTTTTTAGAAAAATAAATGTTGTGTTGATGTAAACGCAAGAAAACCTCTATATTCGTTCCGAGCCCAAAAAACTGAAGGCAATAATTGCCACGGTTAGAAATCATTGTTCGGAATGAGAGCCCTTTCCCTGCCACACATTTGGTTTTGACAAGGGGCTGCAGAGCAATGAATAAATGTTTTCTTAGCATCAAAAAACAACCTCAAGAGACTCGTGCATATAATCTGAATTGGATCCGTATGGGGTAAGAGGCAGTCTTGAATGCACGTGGGCAAATTATCAGCGCTGAATGTGTGGGTTACTACGTTGGAATGCCGCACCCCATCACATCACTACACGTAGTTCCAAATAAATACGGAATAAGCGCGCAGTATAATAAACTTCTCTGACCTCAGCTCACAACTATATATATATATATTATTATTTTTTTTTTTTTTCACTTTAATACATGAAACCTGTTTAAGATGTGCTTTAATCATGCTGAAGAAGCAATAAATCAGATCTCACGTACTTGGGCTAAGGATTACTTTTATCATTTTTCTAATATGTCCTGTAGCATGATTTTTTTCTATACATATTTATGCACCTGTCCAAGCATGAAGCCATTTAAGCCTTTTTTTTTTTCTTTCTTTCCTTTGCTGTTCCATCATTTACCACCTGTGTATGTGCCACATGACACAGCTCCCACCTGTTCCAGATTAACCTAGTGTGCTCCTTTGCCAGGTAAGGATTAACCCCGCTATAAACACAGATTAAGCACAAATGTGGGAGCGAGCGGATGCGGGAGGCGCTCGGGCAGAAACGCTTCTAGCGGTGGGGGGGGCGCAGGGGAGAGACACGGGATAGAAAAAGGTGCAGCGGAAAGATACAAAAAGGGAAAGCAGAAAGGTGACACGTATCTTTCCCGCCACAGTGTCATGATAATTCCTACTGACAGATTACAGGGGGCATCTCTCAATCGTAATATATTTTTACTTCCCCGCGGTGTCCCTACCTCATCTCCCGTCGCTTTCTCGCGCGAGTTTATGCCTTCATAAAAGCAGCCTTTCCTGTAATTACCTCCTCCATAAAGAAAAGTAATCTTTCCTCCCGCTGGGTTTTATTAGACAGGAAACCTTGCGTTTGTTTTTTTTTTTCTCCGTCCCTGTCTCTTTTTTCCCTTTATGTCGAATCATTTCAGACACCGAACAGAAGCGTTTTGACGGCCCGCGGATAAAATGTCACCTTTTCAAACTGAGGCCTACGGTAGGAAGCGCTTTTTCGGGGGGCCCTCGGGTTTCACGCCGCACCGAGTCCGCGTCGGCTTCCCATTCGAATACGAGGAGCTGGAAGCTCCGGTTTCATTCTACCTCCGGGTTTTGTCTCAGCTGCAGCTGACTAAATCTGTCTGGCAACCAATTCAGGCCGTATACCGCCTCAGTCTTGCTCAGATGTCCCCGCTCTGTTGGCTTTCATCATCCAGGAGTGGCTTTATTTTATTTTTTCTTCCCTGTAATTGGAAAATTGATCAAATCTGCTTTGAATGGGGATTACTGGTACTGGCATCAGATTTCAAGCACATATCTGAACAGGATAAAATATATGTATATATATATAGCAAATTGCCCTAATCCAAACATTGATACCAGTAGAGAAGTATGAGTTTTATTGCTTATTCATTTATGTGCACCCACAGTGAAGCATTTTCTGTAATGTATGCGCAGTCTGCATTGAGAGACAGTGTGTGGTATGGATAACACAATCCATGCACACAGCTCTCCCAAGACTTCTTCTTAGACGTGCGTAATGTGCAGGCATAACCTCAAGCTGAATGGAGTAGTGGCACTGGTCTTTTTTGTCATTCTCCAGTGGCCAAAAATACCCACGCACCCCGAATCCTTCAAGAAGCAGCGGAGGAATCAGACGGAGACGGAGTTTTTCATCTGGAAATGCTTTTAAACGTATGTAAAGACGCATCTGAAGCAGATCAAACATAGATCAGAGGCACTTTGGGTCAAGTAAGCCAGGTGCTGAATAGATTCGGCTCTGGTAATGAAGTCTATTTGTAGTGTAACAACACTCAGATCTCTCGGAAGCATGGAGGTATCTAGCTTAAATTTCAAGGGAATAGTTTGACATTTTTATGCTTTTTCCCTTTCAAGATTCAATGAGATGTAGAGGTGAGTCAGTCATTCCCGCGACAGCCTACCAAACACGCCCCTCCCTTAGGCACAACTTCAAAAGCCAGGCCACCGACTTCCCAACAGCCATTTCTCTTTGGAGTTCATCAACTTAGCATTGCCCCATTTTCCCCCATCTGCTGTCCCCTCTCCTGTCGCTGTTTGGCTGGAACAGTGTTATGCTTATCTGAGCTGCGCCGAGCCACTTAGGATTCTTTTTACAATTTACAGAGGCATGGCCGTGTTCAAAAACACCACACAGTTTTCGGTGCTGGAACAGAACAGGCTAGCTTTTATGCTAAGCTAACTTCCTCCAGGCTGAACATGAACTTAGATATTTATGTTGTCACCTATCTCCTGACGTCCTTCAAGTAGAAGTACTTTTAGTATTCATAATATCTTTTTTGTTTTTCATTTGGACCAGACCATGTTAACTATTCACGCTTTTATGCTAAGCTAACTTCCCTCTGGCTGAACCTAACACAAATGAAATTAGATAAGTATCTATGTCGTCACCTATGTCCTCACTTCCTCCACGTAGAACTACTTCCAGTAGTTATAATATCTTTTTTTTTTTCATCTGGACTGAACCTAGCTAACTGTTTATGCTAAGCTACTGTAAGTGTCTTTAGGCTCAATCTACCTCAAAATTATTAAGTGGGGTATTTATGTCCTCATGCCCTCAAAGTTCAAATATTTCCATTACATTTCTAAAAAAAAAAAAAAAAAAAAAAAAAAAAAAAAGTTCATTTGGACCAAGCTAGGCCAGCTGTTTAAGCTTTCATGCTAAGCTAACTCGATGTAAAAGAAATTAGAGAAGTATCTATGTTGTAATGCAGACAAAGTTGAAAATACTTCCAGCAATAAAATACTTCCAATACTTTTTTGTGTGTTTTTTCAGGTGAGCTGAGCCAGGTTAGCTGTTCTAGCGGT
Organism: Mugil cephalus; assembly: GCF_022458985.1. Taxonomy (NCBI): domain Eukaryota; kingdom Metazoa; phylum Chordata; class Actinopteri; order Mugiliformes; family Mugilidae; genus Mugil; species Mugil cephalus. The sequence continues at coordinate 3,941,609 of NC_061792.1, forward strand.
TTTATGCTAGGTTAACTGTCCTCCAGCTCAATGTAACTCAAAAGAAAGAAGAGAACCCTCTACTGTAAGTCCTCATGCACGCGATGTTTAAATACTTTCAGTGCATTGATAAAATCTTTGTTACCAAGCCAGACAAGCTGTTCTAGCTTTAATGCTAAGCTAACTGTCTTCCAGCTCAAGCCAAGTCAAAATAAATAACAGAACCCTCTACTGTATGTCCTCATGCGCTCGACGCTTAAATACTTTCAGTACATTTATAAAATCTTTTTTTTTTTCGTTACTTGGATTGAGACAGACAAGCTGTTCTAGCTATTATGCTAAGCTAACTGTCTTCCAGCTTAACCTACCTCAAAAGAAATATGATGAATCTGTCAATCTCTCTATAAAACTGTACGTCAAAGTTTGAATTCTTCTTGTCTACTGAGCCAGGCTAGCTGTTGAAGCTTTTATGCTAAGCTAACTGTCTTCTTAGAAGAAATTCAGAAGAAATAAGAGAAGTATCTATGTCCTCATGTCCTCAAAGTTGGAATAAGTACATTTCTAAGATTCTTTTTTTTTTCCGTTTGGAAAAATTAAAATGAATCTAATAACAAATGTATTCCTTTAGAAGTTGTACAACTGCAGTATGTTTTCTTTTCAACCTCAGTTCAGTTATTCCCTATCTGTAACCGCTTACAGAAGGGTACAAGTAAGCATTGCAGCCACTCAAGCCACAAGTGTAAATTACAGCCCAATGGCCCATTAAATCCCCTGTCCCTTCCCAAGAGTCGCTACAGTGAGGAGCTATAAAGACATCATCATGAAGCCGGTTTGATGAGAGCAACTCTAATGGGACCACAAGCAGACCACATCTAAAACGTCTACTGTGATACAGACTGTGATAGTTTCTCAGTCAACCAGTACTATTACACTTTCAGTCGCAAAACTCCTTCGTGTACTAAACTGTACTAAAACTTTACTACTTGTGCACTGCGCTTTTCATTTAAAAAAAAAAGTAAGTCTGCATGTATTTTCTTTCAGAAATGGCACCACCTCCATTTAAACTTCAGTTTGAAATGCACAGCCATAAACGCAGGACTAACAAACCAAGTTATAGTCCATCAAACCACATTAACTATTAAGATGGCCACGTAAACTTGCTTCTTACAATTCTTCCACAGGCCTCCCGCTTCCCTTTGGAGGAGAATTGAAATGCAAAACGTCCGCTTGTGTGTCTTTCAGTGGGGGTTTTATAAGAGTGCAGCTCGGTTTGTGTGGACACTTGAGACGGAATTTATTTCAAGTGTTAAAGCGCAGCAGCGAAATAACAACAAGGCAGGTCGATGCAGGGAATACCCCGACCAGTCCTGATATATCTGCTGTATGTTGGGGCCTAGCAAAATTTGTGTCTGCGGGGAAGTCAGGATTTTAACATTAATAGATCGTGATGTTGCACGAGATCCACTGGCCAAACAAATTTGCACATTTTATGTAATTAGAGTAGAGAAAAAGTTGCGTTTTCACACCATTTGACCAGTAATCACCAATTGTAAACGAATTGTCTCCACTTGCGGTGTGAACAAGCACAAGCCGGCAAGCTTCAGATAGCAACAGCGGCGTGCATACGTGCGCACGCAAATTCAAGGAAACGCCTGATTCCACCTCAGGGAGATGTCAGGTTTTTTAACTGCACTGCAATCAGTAGCCGTGGGATAACTGCGCTCGCCACTCGAACACTTGGCACGCTTCAGCGGTGTGTGGCTGGATGACAGAAGACTGAAGGGGGGGGGGTTGCATATTCGAGATGAAGGGGAACACACTTACTGCAGAGGACCCTGCTTGCTGCATGAAAATAGGAAAAGCTCATTTAGAACTCCGCGGTGTAGAATGGGGAGCTCCGACTGTTAAATTAACCGCTTTGTCAAATACGTGTTAGCAATGCGGTTTGTGGCACCTCTCATTTCATCTTTTCCCATTTAGGCTGAATATTTGCTGAATACCTGAGTTCTTCTAACATTAGACAAGGTTGCGTCGTACTATGGCAAGTACACTAGGGTTACGAATCATGCGTTGTTGTACACAATTTCATATTTGTCACCTGCCCCCTGGTGGATTCATCTATGCTCTGCAGTCAGTAACAGGCTTTTGGCAACGATTTCCAATATGGCTGTTCTCCAATTTCCAATTTTGAAAAGGTAAGAGTGAAAGTATCATTTATATAGTTACTGATATTTAAAAAGGGATATTTATTGAATGTTATATAACATTATGTTAGAATCAAGCTGAAATTTTAAGGATATACAGCAGGTATACACAGTAATTTACTTTAATGAGGCAATCTGATTTATGCCTCTGAGGTGTTTTTTTTTTAACAAATTTTAGCATTAACACAACTAAACACCCATCATAACCTATGTATTCAATAGATAGATACATAGATAGATCCAACGAACATATTACAGTGTCTTTAATGATTTGTTCAGTTGTGTTATTGCATTTGGAATGAAACATTTGCTGAATTTTACTGTTTTCCAACCTATCTATATAGTTCGTCCATCCAAAAGGTGAAATAAAAATGTTCATAAAAATCCTGTTTGGGAAAAACTGCAAATCAATAGAAATGTTTGAAATGTAATGAATGCAATGTACAGTATTTATTTAATTTTTGGTGTTCTAAATAACATGCTACGATAAAAATTGTATCAAATATGATACAAGTAGTTATACATTTTGTCTAGTCAACTGTAAAAAAATAAATAAATAAATAAATAAATCATCATTGATACTTTGAATGCTGGCTTTATCCACTATGTCCAATTTATGTGCCGTTTGTATGTGAATAGGCTTTACGTCCTGTAAAAGGAGACTTTCCTTACTACCTTTGCCTTAGTTCTCTAGGGGTTTCTCTGGATTATTGCGTTACTGCATGTGTGTATTTTCAGTTATAATCTGGTTACTTTCGTGCACTGACTGCAGCACACCTCTTAAATCTGTTTATGTTCTTTTTCCCGATCCACTCAAAGCATATGTTATCTTTTTCCTGTGTACTTGCGTGTTTCCTGCGAGGGACTTTGAGCCAAATATAGATAATGTGAAAGCAGAGCTGGTGGTGATATATATGTAACTCATATGGGAGTGAGAATACACACTTAAATGCCCCTTTAAGTTCTCCTCTTCCATCTCCAAGCTTCTTCCCTTTTCTTCTTCACACTTCTCCTTTCCTCTTACCACTCTTTTGCCAGGCTTTCCCTGGAGAGATTAGCCAAAAGACCAATTTGCTTCCTGCTTTTCCCTTCTCTAGTCCCTAATTGGCTTGAGGGGATCTGAGGGGATTTGTGGAGGGGCGGAGCTCAGGACAAAGCAGACTTCCCCTCTCTCCCTGACTGGAAGTTGACACAAATTAAAACAAAGAGCGGCCTTAATAAGGCCTACAATCTCTAACTGCAGCCAGGCACCCTGTCACCGCTTTACTGGCTTTGTTTACACTTTGCTTTATTGGATTTAAGACTTTTGACCTCAGGGGAAGTGAAAAAAAAAAGACCAGAGACAAGTTCTATTTTTGACACAGTTTTATGAAATCCAGTGTGTACATGCCTGTGGCCAAGGAACAATTGACTAAGTTTAGGTGATGGACTTGACCCTAGCTATTTGCTAGTTTGGGGGGTCAGAAAATCCATTTTACTCAAAATGCACGTAAATGTCAGCTACTGTCTGAGCAGCAAAGTAAGAAAACTAATCGTTGTTCCCTCATGCCTTCAGGACTGCACTGGAGGGCAAAAGCACTCTAATAGCTTAACTCATTGTGTCCTCTTGCTTGTGTAGCAGTTGTGCACCCTCAAGGAATGCCCAGATCAAGTGAATGTGGCGTATTCGGAAGAGCTGTGGCCTGATACGACCTGCTACGACCGTAGCCAAAAACAATTCACAAAAAACTGTAGGATGCATGAGGTACGGCATGAAAACGAGGCTCCAAATAGCCTTTTAGGCTAATAACATATAAATTGAATAATATTACCCAATTTTGGAGCAAAGAGCCCCAGAAAATAGTAGAGACTTCCTTTTGTTCAGCATAGGGGACCATCGAAATTGTTGGCTAGTGTATTTTACCCAAGCCAAACTACAGGAAATCAAAGGGCGGTCAGAGAGACAAAACGCCTTAGTTGAACATTTTGTTTAGGACTAGTTAGCAACAGGTAGTGTGATAAAATTCATTACAGCCCCAAAATCACCCTGTTAGGAACTCATTATACCACTGTAAAGATCTGCCAGGACAATCAGATCATTTAGTACATTCTTTAACTTGACCAGATTCTTCTTGGTCCAAAAAATGTGCCCACAAACATCTGCGATGAAACGCTGGTCGGGAGTCACTCCCTTGGGAACTGATTAAACCCCAGTAAAGATCTGCCAGGACAATCAAATTATTCTGGAGGTGGCTAAGGAACAGTGTTCTTCTTAGCACAAAAAAAAAACATGCCCACAAACTTTTGCGGCAAAATGTTGGTCGGGAGTCACTTCCGTTGGGAACTGATTTTACCCCAGCACAGACATGCCCAGACAATCAAATTATTTTGGGATGGGTAAGGAACGGTGTTCTTCTTAGCCCAAAAAAATGTTCCCACAAACTTTACAAAAGCTTGGTTGGGAGTCACTCCATTGGGAACCGATTATACCCCAGCCAATCAAATCATATCGGCAGGCTGCAGACATAGGAGTAACATTCACATACTCATTTGCGTCATCTCAGTGCCATGAATTGGTTTACAACAAGATGTCCATGACTGGTTGTAGGACTGTCCAATTTTGGTATCAGTTATACCATTTTCCTAGGGTTGTTCCTGTATTAAAACGCAATCTCGCAACGCCCTCCCATTTTTTCTGTTTTTCTCATGAAACTTCCATTATTTGAATGTCCTTCAGACATAAATATCAGTGGCTGGCTTAACCCGAGATGACGGACCATCTATGAGACACAATTTAAACTGGTCTGTCCTTGATACCAGACAGTGAATAACCGCAACTCGATTCAATGGACGTGCGATCATGTGACCAGCTGTGCTCTGCTCAGATGCTGTATACGAATGGATTAGGTATAGCACCTGACTAAACCCAAAGACACCTGCACCTGCATCTGCAGAATTGGACAGTTTCTATTTATAAATGCTAGCCACCAGTATAGCGACCATAACTTTTGCAAAGTTTGCACAGTTTGTTTTTAATGCAGGGCAAGGTGGGATAAATGACGATGTCAGCTCCCAACAACACAGACGTGCTGCTGAAGCATGTTAATTTATTTTTTTACTTTATTTTTTTTTGTATTTACTCCCCCCCCTCCCGCCCCCACAGAAATAAATGCAATCCAAAGCATTTTTAATACTGTTGACACAATGGAACTCAGCGGCGAGAGGCAGCGAGTCTCCGTTATTAGTCGAACTCCCATGTGCTTCTGAGACAATACGGGCAGACGGCTCAACACGAATACAAACAAATCCACAGCACTGCTCCAGCTTTTGCATAATCTCCCGCTTTACGCATACAATTCACATACTGAATATATCTATGTGAATGCAGAGCGGATAAATGACTATTACATGACTACACCATTTTTCCGATCATCATTACAAAACTCCGTATAGCAAGGCATTTCAGGATGTGTGTGCATTTCTTTTAGAGCAAGGAAAAGCCTGTGTCTTTGAATACTGCTTCAGGTCTTGCAACCACGACGTGAGACTGAGGTTTACTTAATCCTGTTTCTCAGAATATAGTGTACTGTACTGGGTGTTATTCAGAAGTATCAATTCGGAATACAAAAGAGGTGCCTCTTCGCTGTGGCTATGGGAACTTGGTGACTGCAGATGATGCAAGTATTAGCTCCACTGACATTAATAAAACCAAGTGGGCCTTCACATTATTCCACAGCTAAGACGTGAATGCAATATGATTATGCGGATCATAATAATACAGAATGGCTAAAGGCACCCACGTCGTGTACATCAGTACGTCAGTGCTCCGACTGGTGAAGCAGGAAATGGTCAAGTAAGTAACAGTGCTACAAGTGAGGATATTCTTTATCTTACGTAACAACCATTCCACCCTAATTCTAAGCGTCATCAACATTGCAACTTGCCAATATGTGTAGCCTCTCTCATCGAAGAAAATAAGTGAATCCTGGTAGGTTCTTTAACCAGATTAGCAAATTAACTACAATTAACACAAAAATGCGAACCGTGGTAACAGATCGGTCTGTACAGCTTGTACAAGGTCTGAAATCACACTTGCGATACTGAGGGTTACTGTTCATAAGCTTGTTGTAACTTCTTTGCCCACAAATCGTGTCCACAAAATATTTTTCAGCAAAAAGTTGAGTAAAATCTGCCTCTGCCAATCAAATCTGAGCCCCGTGGAGTTGAATTAGTTTACAACAAAATGGCTTTGATTGGCTGGAAGACCATCTAATTGCATATAGAAATACTTTTTCCATGAATATTTCCACCATGTAACCATTGCAACATTCTTTTCTCACAAAAGCTTATAAAAATCGCTCAAAAAAAACAAAAACATATTATTATTGCAGTTTTCAAGTGTGGTGCTGCTGGAATATATTTGTCCAATATCTGGTCTCTTTTTGGCTCAGACAGACATAACTTGAACTCAGCTCTTGCAATTTTCCCTCAGTGGTAACGGGACTTCAGGGAGCGAGCGAAACGATCACAGTGCTGAGGCGCAACAGCCCATATGAGGTTAGCCTACCGAAGAAGAAAAGTTTTTAGAGGGGCTCAATCCAGTCGCTCTGTTTCCAAAACAATCTCACAGTTAAAGTCCTCAACGGGAGAAACATAATCTGTCTCAGATGGAGAAGGAACATTTTAAAATTAGATTGCACACAGAGTTGATAAATGAGGCCATATGCGTTTGCGAAGGATGCTTTGTGCCTCGTCAGCAGCATTTCGAAAAATTTCACCCCTTCGTGCTCTGAAGATTTCCCTGAGATGGATTAGAGATCCCGGGAGTATCCTTATCCATATATTCTTATTTGTGCTCAGCTGTCTAATCGCTATGGATAAAACTGATTCCCAGATGCACTAGAGAAAAATAACTCAGAGAAGACTTTTTTGCTTACTTGTTCAAACTGCCATATGTCCCTGAAATAAACTTTGAAAAAAGGTTTCAAGACCACCTACTATCTCAATCTATTCATTCAAATTTTAGAAGATGCCCACAATCACAGTGTCACTGTGAGAATAATAGAACAAAAGAACAATAGACAAGAACCATTCACTCTGTCCTGCTGAGTTATTTTCATTTCTCCTCCTGCATTCATCTCTGCGTATTCCATTTGAATTTTTCCATCAAATGCCTGTGTTAGTTCTCGAGTCAAGGGGCAGGCTGACATTTAGTTACTCCCCTAATCACATAATGTTGCTGTGAAGTGCTGTGAAGAAGTAGGCAGTGGGTGACTGATAGGCAAGCTCTTGCCGCGGCACGAAAGTACACCCGTGCAATGCCATTTAACTGTGTGAGCAGCATTGCGCATAGGTAGAACCCCACATTAATCTTGTTTCCTAACTCCTTTTCTCTGAAATGCCAGCGTGCACTTTTTCTCTTTCGGCTAATGGCTAATAGACTGACTGGTCCACAGGACAGGATGCTGCGCTGAGAGACTCACTGGCTGACTGTTGAGGTGAAAATAATCAGATCAGTGGGACCTGTCTTGTGTTAGTTTTTTTTTTTGTGAATCTTTTGCACTATTTTGTGGAAAAAAAATTGCGAGATGCTGCAACTATTTTCAATAGCTGCCTTCTCAAGAAGTTTAAGACTAACCGAAGTTAGGTCTCAAGTGAATAAGATCCAGGCTTAATTCTATGACATCATGTCCAAGTAAGGTCTTAATTTTGTTAGAACGAGGCCACCTCATGTCTCACTTCTGTTACAACAAGGTCAAGTAAGGTATATGTCTGTTGAAACAAGTCCACCAGGTCCACCAGGTGAGTCATAACGATTCCCATTCAGGTCTCAGTTCAATAATAACTGCAGGCAAGGTCTTAAACCTGTTTGAACAAGTCCAAGTCAAGTCTCAAGTGGTTCAGAACAGGGCCAACTTAGGTCTGTCTTCCGTCACTACAACGGCAAGTCAGGTTTCAAGTCTGGTGGTGCAAGTCCAAATCAGACCTCAGGACATAAGTCCACGTCAGCTCTCTAGTGAGTCAGAACAAGTCCAAGTCCAAGATCGCAATACTATTAGAAAAAGTCCAAATCAGGCTAAGTCTGTTGGAACGTGTCTAAATCCAGTCTCAGGACGGAACAAGTCCAAGTTAGATCTCTGGTTACTCCAAAAAAGGAAAACCTAGGTCTCACTTCTGTTACGATAGGGCCAAGTAAGGTTGCAGCTCTGTCGGTCCAAGTCCAAACCTGTTCTATTGGAGGTCTCTTAGAGTAAGTCAATTTCAGGTCTTAAGTCTCAACACACGTCAATAGCCTGTCAGAGCAAGTTCACCTTCAGTTTCAGTTCACAGAAGTGCAAGTCCAATTCAGTGTCTCAAGTTTTAACTCACATCTAACTTGTTTAGTTTACCAAGTGTGGCTTAGCAACGTAGCTAGAGGAATTTCTTTCGGGATTAGAGAATACTTACCCACCCCTATTTGGGCAAAACCACGTCATATGTTGTCACCTTCTAGGAAAAGATGAGTGCTTTAGATTGGTCACTTTATTCCCCAGAGTGTCCTTAAAGGAAAATATTCAGGACAGTGGCAGGGAGGAAACTCCACTTTTAATGTTTTTCCATTGCCTGCATCTATTTTTCTCCAATTTTCTTTCTTTCATGTATCTTCACATGGCTCGCCTTTGCTTTGATTTCCATACACCTTTCGGCCTCTTGCTGTGTCCCTCCATCTCGCCTTATGATATTCTCTCCACCTGTCTGGCTCAGCTGAGGAGCACTGTAACGGGGCCTAAAAATATCAGCACTCCTGCCAGGAGGGGAGAAGACAAACAGCGCTGCAAGTTACTTCAACATGAAATATCTGCACCGCTTCGACTCTCTTCATCCAGCCCTGTCAGACCCTTTATGAAACCAATCTCTCTCTGTGGCTTTCTCCAGCTTCCTCTCCCCTCTCAATACATATTGCTATTGTCTTTTATTGCTCTTTCTCTGTTTGTATCTCTTTGACGGTTAACATCACAAACGTTCTCTTTCTACCTGGCCTCGTTGTATTGATCACTAAAGAAAAGGTAACAGTAAAGTTTCATACGCCTCCTTGGACTGACCGGGTGTTGACTTGGTCAGTATGGTCAATGACGCCTTTTACTAAATAATAATAAAAATCCCTAAATAATCAGGTTATTTAAAATTTTTCTAATACCTTTAAATGCTTTGTAGTAGACATGCATTTCTCTACAGTGGTCAGTTACCAAGAAAATGTGATTCTAAACCAGGTTTCAAGTGCCTTTAATGTGCAGTTAACGTCAGGAAAAGAATATTAAAACAGTTAAATATTTAAAAGGCCTCTGAATATGGTCTTTATGGAACGTGACGTGGCCATCAACCTCACAAAGACATGACAGGATAATCTAGTGTGAACATAATTCCCCTGCCGGACAAGAAAAGATCCCCGAAAAACAGACAGACGATGTCTTAAACTACGAGATCACACTGTATCTACCCGAGGAGTTTTGTCTGATCTTCTCGTCTGCTATTTTTCGGTGTCATGTTGCTTCACACCGTAACATGAATTCTAACTTGGGACCCGTCTGTTAACATTTGACAGAAGCTGTGAAGAGCGGCCTGTCTCTGATCTGACTCCAGTGACAAGGATGCTTGGGTGTCTCCTAACAGTCGAAAATAAACTCATGCTGGCCAACTGCCTTATGATTCTGCTTTTTGTTGTTGTTGCTTAACTGATGCTGTGGCGTGTCATGTGCTGTTATTGTGTTATAAATGCAGTCAACGCCTGATTCAAACACCGAAAACAGATGAAGTCACAAAGTATTTCAGTAACTTTCCAATGGAAACTCTACAATAATGTAACCCTAACCCTAGGTATAGCTTGAACACTACAACTCACCTAACCCTAACCCTAGGTATAGCTTGAACAGTACAACTCACTTGACCCTAACTAGTCAATGTACTAATAATTGTATTTCTTTCTCTGCCCTACATTTGTTGTTTTGACTCCAGATATCATTGCCCTTTACCCTAAACCTAGATCTTGGATGGATTGCAATGAAAATCATCACATAACAAAATTGGGTTCAGGGTTGGACTGCTAGCATAGTGCTAAATGTCTCAAAGAAAAAAAAAAAAATAAGTCATGTGATCTTTTACTGAGTCTTTTTCGTGCAAAACCTATCTATATAACATGTGTTTTATACATTTGTAGCTTCTAATACAAAGTTTCTAATAAGTTGGGACATCTTTCATGAAATTTATAGAGACTATAGTTACTATTAACTGTATAAAGAGGTCAAGCACAGTAATTAAGTAAACTATACTGAATTTGAGCAGAGACAACTGTAGCGTAGAACTAACCTGGTATACTTGTCAAATCTTTGCCGGATCATAATCGGTTCTCAATGGAGAGCTTCCATATAAACTCCAGATGCATACAATTTGTGGGCAGGGAAGTTGGTCTGACTTCCAGGAACTTGGAACTGGAAGTCATTTGCATGCATTTCACTATTTTAATAACCTGTTACCAACCTCTTGACCTTGCTCTACCTCTTTCTGTCTCTTGCTATGAGAGGGTGTGTTGACGTTTTTCCACTTTCTCCCGTGCTTATTTCACTCTTCCTCCTTCTTGCTGCCAGCACAAATTGCCAATACTGATGACAGCAGCTGATCAATATCGTGCTAGTCCTGGTCACGCTTGTCAAGTCAATTCTCCACTAATGAATCCGGTTCGACCGCAATCCTCTTTGATGAACTATCCAGAGTTGTTTATTGTGCACTTGGTGCCTCGCTGCTGTTCTTCTGGAAATTGGTTACACAGAGAAAAGAACTCAATGTGATGCTCGGCTGTTTTTTCTTATTTCTGCGGCCGAACGCAGAAAACGTCAGGTCCCATCAAGACATTCACAGTGTCACGGCAATGGAGTTTGATGCTGCTTTGAGCGGTTTCTCAGCAATCTAAAACCTTACGGGTACATCAGGGTTTCACTGCCTTAGAATCAAAGAGTGGGGCTCTTTTCCAGCGTAATCATTTTGATCTGATATTCCACAGACATACAAGGAGAAATCTATCATTTAAGAGGCAGAGATACCAATATATCTGCTGACACTGGCCTCAGAGTAGAATGCAATTCAGCCACAGGGCATGCTCCACTGGAATACATAAAGTGGAGAAGACAGCAATTTCACCTCTTTGCTGACTATATGAAAATGTATTGATGTTTTCCTGTAAAACAATGTAGATTTTATTGTTGTGTATATGTATGGAAAACATAACCCTCACAAATAGCAAATAATAGCCTCTGGATAAAAATAGGATGAATTCAAAACATTTGTTGAAAATTGAAAAAACAGCATTTAATCATGTATTGAAGATACAACTGGAAAGGATCCCTATGGAGCATTCAGGTGGTCTAGAGCATAGATCTTCAACATGGGTCCATGACCCCTAGGGGGTCCGCAGAGATACTGCAGGGGGGTCGCAAAATATTTGGTTGAATCCAACATATTTTAGTAAAGTTATAAGGGATAGCTTAATATTGAATGTGAAATGATGATAGTAATTTATATTTTTAAATAGCACTAGGCTGAGTTTAATATAGAACACATGTAGTAGGTAGGGGGTGATTTATCTCTCCATCAGTTTGGGGGTCCTTGGCCTGAAAAATGTTGAAGACATCTGGTCTAGAGGTTAAATGGTGTGTTGAAAATGAATCCCTTTGCTGAATCTCTTCAGTTGAAACATTTGGGTGACTTTGTAGCGTAGCTTGTCCACAATTCCAGCATTGCTATTTACATGCACTTCACTTTATTCAAAAGTAAGTGAATGCATCACTATTCATTAAGCACAGCTGTGTGCTTAGCTTTGAAAGCCCTAGTAATTTCTTTTTCTTTTTTTTCTTTTTTAACACACAATATATTACGCATTGTGTGTTATTACAGTCTTGGCCCAAGCTGGAGTTTGAGAAATCAGGAACTGATCAAAGCAGCAGTAATGCTGTGGAAAGCAAGTCAAACCTAAAGTGCGTATAGTAAGTCATTTTACCCAGCAGAGGGCAGTAATGCAGCATCAAAATTGACAAAATCCTGAATACAGCAGAAATCAAACTGAAAAAAAAGCATAAATAGATAAGAAACTGCTTCTAAGTCCCACAAGTTTATCAGTGTGAGCTGATCAGGGCACTTTCTGTAGTACTACGAACTAGGGGAAAAAAAATCAGGTACATTTAAAAGAATAATAAATAAAATAAATACTAATAACAATCATGCGCTTAATCGCGATTAAATATATTTAATCTTTTTACAGCTCTGCTCACTGCATAGAACAGTAAGTGAATTCGTCACCAGTTCCACAGGCAAATGTTCAGCTCTGATTCTGACAGTGTTTTTAACACCGTGGTAGCTTTCTGTGACCGCGTATTTAGAATGAAATGTTGGCCATCAGCATGATGTCTGACAAGCAACATCCCTTGTCAGAGTCCAACTGGGCACAGTACCACAAACAAACAAACAAACAGCAGATGGCAACATCGTAGGTTCTGATGAAGGGGAAGCCTCATAAACACAGTTGGAAAAGAAGTGTTGCATCTTCCCCTGGAACTGCACATACTGTATACGTGAGATAATCTTCCATGTAACAGCGTGGAAAGCAAGAAGAATCTGAAGTGCACTGCACCATTCCAAGGCGTACATCCCAGTGATATATATTGTCTCATGAAAAACAAGGAAACATGGGTTTTCGACACAGCACTGTGCTAATATATCCACATGCAGCAGGAACAGCTCGGGACCTCGGCATTTACAGTCCGTGCAGTTCGTCCGAATGCAACATAATCACAATATTGAACTTCTGCGAGAAGTATTTACGAGAGGCTGTAGACGCTGCAGCAACACGCCATGTTCCCTTGTACCAATTAAGTGCATTTAGCCATGGCACGCACACAATTACACCGCGCTTGTGCTGAATGGAAAAGAAAAAAAAAATCCCTTCAATGAAATGACATTTGTGTACTTGTGTTAGTATTACAAGTCCAGAAGCTGCAGGAGTATCAGGCATTAAGTATTACAGGAAGAGATGCAAATGGAAGTTGTCTACAGGGATAAAGAAAGAAATAACATTCCAGTGTTTGTGACTTTGTGTGGCCAAAGTGCTTGAAAATAATCAGCTTGAAAATAATCAGAGATTAGCTAGAAGTTAGACCAACTTCTCAGTAGTGATGTTTGATACCACCAATTTCCTTTCTGATCCGATACTGAGTAACATTCAGGCTGGAATCGGCGATACCAAACCGATGCCAATACTCACGCCCTGATGTGTCCGGTACATCAAGAAAAAGAAAAAAAAAAGAAAAAGTGGTGTATTTCTTTTCTTTTTTTTTTTTCTTTTTTTGTCTGCATTTGTCTGCATAGTTGAACACCACAGGGTGTCAACATTATATGAGGTTGATGCAGTTATATTCTTGCAGCTGAAAGCTTTATTACTTCAGTGCGTGAGTGTGACCATCACCAGCCCTGTCCTGTTGATCTTTATTGAGTGTAGTGACCTTGTGTGGCAGGGAGGGCAGTGCTACACCTCAGTGGATAGAGGGGGGGAACAAAGGAAAGAAAAGATGTAGAAGGATGGACAGTGGAGGAGATACATGTGGTGCTAGTAGGAACTAGTGGAGTGCAGGGTTCTGTGCTTCCCAAGTCACCTCACTCAAGTATGACTGGGTACAGTCATCTCTGGAGAGATGAGAGAGTCCAGGGGGGGTAAGGGTGTCCCAATGGAAGGAGAGAAGTCTGCCATAGGGCACGTAGTGATAGAGTGAAAACAATAATCCAGCCCTTAATAGCCGGGACTCATCACTTCTTTTTGATGTGATCCAGCACGGGCTGGCAGGTGACAACACACATGCATGTGGGCATTCCCTAAATATGAGTGAGACCATTACCAGGGCCCAGAGTCAGGTCAGAAGCCCCAGCGCCCGAGAGCCTCCACCCCAGTGTGGGGCGCATGGGTGACAGGACCAGAGAACCACCGTAGCCACGGGGCAAGCCACACCCCAGCGCAGATGGCAAGCGATGACCAACATCCCCAGACCGACCAAGCGAGCACAAGTCGGTGCAGGCCAGAGCAGCCCCCCATACCCCCCACACCCCCCAGCCACCGCAGCCCGTCCACCCACCGCCGCCAACACCCCCCCCAAAGACCCCACCCCCCACCCGCAGGGCAGCCATGGACACCTCTCCAGCCGAAAGGACTCCCCCAGGAGCCCAGCAAAGCCCCCGCAGACGGGCACCGGCCCAGCGCCCAACCAGGGACGGGCCATCCGAGCAGGGGAAGGGGAGGGAGACCACGGGAAGAGAGAACCCCCACCCGCCAGGGAGAGACCCCAGCCCCCCATCGAAGGGAGAGGGGAACCACCAAGCCACCACCCGAACCAGTCGATACCGGAACAACCGGGTACCCAAGGAAGCCGCCACGAACCCGTCGCCACGCAGCACCAGGAGACAAAGCCAGGCCAAGAGGACACCAGAGAACCTAGGTAGATACCCCTACCAACGGCCGTGGGGCCACAGACCGCCAGCCCAAGATCCCCCTGCTAGCGGAGGACCAGGCCCCCCAAGCCGTGCCAATGGATAATGAAAAGTGACAGTGTCCCTATTACTGTGCTTCCTCAGTCCCTGATGAGGAAGCAAGCCCCTACACCGTGACCCTGTGACCCTGGATGTGGTGTGGTGCATTAAGACCAATAAAGTGGTGTATTTCAAATCATAGCTTCATAAAGAATATAAGTCATCAGAGTAATTTATTTATTTATTTTCAACTCAGAAGTATAGGCATAGGTAGCAGCCTCATTTTCTATAAAGCTGAGCTAATACAACAGAAAAAACATACAAAATATGTGAAAGTGTTGTTTCAAACACTAAGAAAAGAAGTAAAATAACAAGACCATTAAAATAAATCATGTCGAATTACTGGGAACTACTATAAAAATGAAAACTTGCATCTTAAGTCTGACACTGCAGTATTGAAATTATAGACATTTTTGTTGTTTTGTTTGATGTGGTATCGGGGGTATCGATTTTTCAGTATCGATCGCACTACCTCTCGGCCCATTCAATTTTAGCCGGGAACTGGTCCACTGTGTACTGATTATGAGTTGGCCACTGTGCAAAAGTGCTTGAGGTGAGCCCTAAAACATTTTCCACGTGACAACCATCACAAGTACCTTCAAATTATCTAGGCTGCAGTTTCGCAGATATATCAAGATCTTTATATATAAAGAAAATGAGACATGATATATTCTTTAACTCAGGTTAGAGAAACAAATGTGAACCATGGTGACAGGATTGTAATTCACTTTAAGGAACGGTGCAACATCCATGCTCACATTTATTTTATTTTTTATTTTTTTGTGTAGCATAAAGTTATCTCCGTTGTGAACTAACCACGCCCCCGCATAACCAAATCTCCTTATATGCTCATGCAGGTCATCTGAGCATCTGAGTGCAGAAAAAAAGGAGGAAAAAACGCAACCGGACGCGTGTTCTAAAAATAAAAGAGTCTATATTGGTCAAAACAAAATCTTCATAAAATACTTCCCTCAGTAGACCCTTCATGTGACAGATGTGGACTTGGACCAGCAACACTGGGTCATAAGTTTTGCCCGAAGCTATCGAATTACTAGGACAGTAACTTCCAGAATCTATCAAAAATTTTACATACACCCATCAACATAGATCATAGGTCTTCAACAGGGGGTCCACGACCTGTAGGGGGTCCGTAGAGGTACTGCAGAGGCGTCGCAAAATCTTTGGTTGATTAGGCATTTTGATATATACTTCATTTAATTTCTCCCCGCAAATTTAAATTTCTTTAAATATACATTAACATGATTCCAACATATTTTAGTAATGGGATAAATGGAGGCAGAAGACGTTATCTTAAAAATAGAAATTAAAAAACTGTGTATTACTTAAATAGCTCAATTTTTATATATAGAACACATACAGTAGGTAAGGGGTTCCTGCTTAATCTCTCCATCAGTTTGGGGTTCCTTGGCCTGAATAATGCTGAAGACCCCTGACATAGATCCATTGGTGGCAGTTCTAGGAATTATTGATTCAAGTATGACAAAACGCAAAACGGAACGTAGCATGGTTTCATTTGTCAGCCTCTCGTGTATGTTCATTAATATAAAAGACAAGTTGTTACAATTCCTTGTGCAATGATCTGAGGCAAAACACATTTAGAACAACTGAAAAGCCAACCAGCATGCTAGCAGTCAGCTACCAACTAGCAACCAACAAGAAGACACAGCAGGTAAAAACTGCTGGGACATGCAACTACTATATTACCATTTGACTTTATTGGAAACAAAAGACAGCACCAACTTATTCAAATCTTATGACAGATGTTACGAGACATTTACAGCTATAGAATCTGGCAGACGTTTATTCATTATTCTAACCAAATAGTCCGATGGCTCTTAACCCTCAATGGAAAGAAATGAGTCTGGCTCCACTACGGTAGAGAGATTTTATGCAACGTGAATCCGTTGATGAGGTGTAGACGCGACCACCCACACAATCACAACGTCCCCATCGTCGCTCTCTTTCACTCCCCCCCCCCTCCCTTGTATCTCCTCCCACTTGTTCGGCCTTGCAGACAAAGATAAACACTGGCTGCGGTGGCGTTTCCCAAAGGGAAACCGAGTATCGAACGCTTTCTCTCTCTTTCTCACACACTTCGTAGGGCCAATCTCCACTGGGTAACCTCTGACTGCGTTCCAGCCCTTCCCCCCCTCTCCCACACCCCTGCCCTGACCTTATAATGATGTTCGACGCTGTGCCAAGCAAACAACGCGTACACATCAACAACGCATGGACACGCGGTGTCTCTCTGAATTCCCACACTGGGTCTGTAATGATCTGCCAGGCACATGTCTTAACAGTCTACCCCTCCACTCAGACCCAACGGAGCACTCCTTGAATAAGTACATGGGTGTGAGCTGCTTCTTGGGACTTTTATTAATGCCGTTTTCTCCTTAAAGTAATACTTTGATTGCTCGCTAGAGGAGCATACTGAGAGTGTTTTGTGCCATAACGCGGCAGATAAGAAAAGTCTGAAATCAACATGGCTCTTGCCGTCAATCAGTGCCATTAGGGAGGTGTCTGATCATCCCCAAATCAAGTCAGCATCCAGCCGTAAAAACTTATCTTTACCCGCAAGAAAAAAAAAAAGGAGTCCTGCAACAGATGGTATGGCCCCCCACGGAGCCATGATCCCATCACCACAGAGTCAGCCTGAGATTACGTGAAGAGGAAAATCAGCAAGAAGACACAGAGGCAGCCTGAATCCACACAAGAGCTGTGGTTAGCTCAAACCGACCTGCTAATTAGGCTGAGACACCTTGCGCGCCAAAAGGAGCCGGTGCTTTTAAAAAAGGCACCTGTTCTGGGTTTTCTTCTCTTTTCTGGCACTTTCAATGAAGTTCAGTGATCAGTACAATGGATTCAGCATTTGACGCATTCAGGATGCAAGGTACTATGGGTAATATATAGCTGAACATCATTTATGGATTCATATTTTCATGATTTATCTGGTAAAGAATGAATAGGAGAGGATTCGCTCCATGCAGTAACAGTATAAGATCTTTCTTTTGTCTGCTTTGCTAAAGTTACAGCACTTAATCTGTCTCAAGACCCGCCTATGTAAAAAACGGATGTTGGGATGTTGCTACGAGTGCCGAGAATTTTATACACAACAAAACCCTGCAACTGCTCAACACTGACTTAGACGTAACTTTTAGAATCAGACATGGGGATGGGGGACGTTGGGGACCGTGGATCTAACCAGCAAATCTAGCAAGGCCTGTATCAAAGAAGTAGAGAATGAGGATAATAAAGATGCTGTTTTTGGGGTGAAGCTACAAATGGTTGAGCCTGTTTCCACAGAGATGCCGTTGGAGAAAAGACGCAAGGGGCGGGGCATAAAATCAAATAAAGTGTTTATTTGGGTGCAAAACCTGTGCGTACTACGGTTGCACACAACAACGTTCTACAAAACACAAGATTACAGAAAACACAACAACATTTAACAAACCAGAACACCGAGGTATGTGGTGTTTTCTGTAATGTTGTGTTTTCTGAAACGTTGTGTTTTGTGAAATGTTTTGTTTTGTGAAATGTTGTGATTTGTGAAATGGTGCTGTGTTTTATTAAATGTCATGTTTTCTGAAATGTTGTGTTAGTCGTTGTGTTTTCTATAATGTTCTTGTGTTTTCCGTTCTGTCATTGTGTTTTTGTGAAATGTGTGTATTTTCTGAACTGTTGTGTTTAGCGAAATACAGTTGTGTTTTTCTGCAATGTTTTGTTGTGTGAAATGTGATTTGTGAAATGTTGTGTTTAGTTAAATGCTGCTGTGTTTTATGAAATGTCATAATTTTCTGAAACTTTGTGTTTTCTGCAATGTCATTGTGTCAGTCTTTGTGTTTTCTGAATTGTCATTGTGTTAGTCATTGTGTTTTCTGTAATGGTATTATGTTTTCCATACTGTCAAATGTGAAATGTTCTTGTGCTGTAAGTGATTGTCATTGTGTTTTCTGAAATGTTGTTGTGTTTCTGAAATGTCATTGTGTTTTCTGTAATACCGTTGCGGTTTTTGTGAAATGTTGTTGTGTTCTGACCTTCAGGGCCACCGTAGCACACCCCTGAGTGCAGGATGAGCCATCAATCTTTTCTGAACCATATTCACAAAGACAGTAGGCTTTAAAATACCAGCGAGAAAATTACTTTCCGTTCATCGCTAGGCAACATGGTGGCGTACAGGTGATATATAGTAAGAGACATCATATGAAAACATATACGTATACATTTTTCAAAGCATGACCACATGTTTCCATTGTGTCTTTCTGTGTATGGTGTATGCATGCATTAGAGTCGTGCTGAGGCAGCCCCACTGTGTCCCAAGCATTCCCTGGACATCTCTAAGTGTTTTTTTGTTTTTTTTTTTGTTTTGTTTTTTTGAAAACCACAACCTGGCAGCAAGAGCGCTATTACTGATACTGGCACACTGTAATAGGCGGACACACACACACACTCACACATGAAAAGGGAGTGTATCTCTGCTATCAGAGGCACATAACAAGCAAACTCCACGCAAGGTAAACAACGCTTTTGACAGGTTGAGTGTAAATGCGGGACATAACACAACATGTATAGGGGCATTAAAGGGAGACGTGTGTAAGCCTGAAACCTGACATTATTTTATAAGAACTTCTGTAGCTCTAACTATATAGTAATAAAAATGAAGGCACAAAAACACAGAGCAGCCTCTGCCCTCCCGTCTTCTCCCCCCTCTCCCATACAGATCATTATCTGACAAGCAGATTGGTGTGCCACAGGAAGGGACCCGAAACTCAAAGGACAGGAAATGAAGCCACGGTTCAGCCTATCGGGCTTCTCCTCCAGAGACAAGAAGAGAAGAGGAGAGGCAGGGTCATGCAACGCCATATCAGTGTCTTCTGCTCTGGGAATGGCACGTAACTGACCAGGCAGGAAGTGGGGTTTTGCAGGGGGGGGGGGGGTTGCGCAGCCTGGCATCAAAGACTTATTAACAGTTTCCCTGTCCTGACCCTTTGACCTCCATACTCTGGTTTTGCCAAAAAAAAAAAAAGTGGCACAGACCGGAGACGCTTTGTTTATTTTGTTACCGTGGTAGTGTTGATGAACGGCAAGCAGCAATTAGAGAACAACGGCTGATGCGCAAGCACAGAAGACGCATCAAGTCGGCGAACTAATTCAGTCAGTTGCCGGTTCATGTCAGTTACAATGTTTACTCAGCTGCTGCTCATTGGTAACAACAAACTCCAGTCTGGCTTCTAACGGGCCGATTAAAATGGGCCCAGTAAAACCAAATGAGTGCACTGAACCAAATATGAATCACTGGTCGAAGGAGGAAGCCTGTATCTTTTCTCCTTCGTAAATTAAAATAGATTAAAATACTTGGTCACAGAATTAATATGAATAAAACGAAAAAGAATATTTTTCAACCAGTCTGGTCTATAGACTGTATATAAATATGTATGACGCATCCCCACTTCCTCCAATGTCAACTGGAAGCCATCCTATTTTTATTATTAGCATCAAATAACTAAACCACATTTACCACAAAAATGGGCACCTTTACTAGCATCAGCATTGTATTAACTACCTAAAATAACAGAAACCATCCTGGAAAACAAATATTTGACATATTTTAGTGTTTTAAATCCCATCCACTAACACAGAGGAGGCGGAGCTTATGATCTATACTTCAGTCAGACACCAGGGAGAGCCCTACAAGCAGCTCCTGTTGACCAACAGTTTACCCAAGTACATATGAAATGTAAACGGACATTATCGACTATGTCCTTGCAAATTACTTTAAAGATTTTCCTCTAACAAAGTCAAGTTTATTATATCTCCCATTCCAAGCTGTTCCGAGCAAATCGCATCAAGGACTGTGTGCCAGCATGCATTTTTCAAGGAAAACCGACAAGAAAATGAAATACAATAGCATTCACAGACTGGATACAGTCTGGACTAGTTCACGTGTCCAGAGCCCTTGAAAACATTCGGATGGTTAGATGGTTTTCTAAGTGTCTAAAGACAAAAATAGAAATAGCTGAATAGAAACTACATTAGCGAGAAATAAGGAGCTGAAAAATAACCTTCACAATATTCTCAGCTGTTTAATTTTTCATGGGATTCTGTAATTGGTGGGCTTTCTGTTTGTTTTCGAGGCCTTACTGACCCACACTTAATATTAAATGATTGTTTTGCTAAAAGGAGAGTTTTGTAGGGTTATTTCTCTATATAAAAAAAGTTTAGAATGTTGGTGTAATTAACGCATATATTCAGTGTTCACGTTGTTTACATGAATGGATTTATTAATACTACACTTGCTGATACCAATATGTCATAGCTGGAGTTGCATAGCACTTTTTCCCTGTGCTGTGTTATCTGTTTTCATCATGGTCGAGGGTAAAGTGGGTCGTGATCCCATCATCCAACAATTAATTCTTAAGTCTGGCACCCCACATAGTGAAGGCGGGTGGGATGAGGGTGTTATTGGTTATATCATAGATTTTTTTCAAAGGCTTTGTGTGGGCGTGAGGTCAGGATGCGGTTTGATTTTTTTATGATTAAGGATTCAGCTTTAACATCTTTATCGACAAGTATTCACGTGTAGCAGCAGTTGCGGCAGCTAGATGATGATGGATGATCCCAGGCATGCGGAATGTGCAGGGGGGTGGGAAGACACATTGAGGACTTTTTGAAAATGACTGTAGTAGTATTTTTTTACAGCAGATTTTATAGGTTTGATATCCTAACCATAAACTAATAATAAAAAGTGTAGCAGTTTGCATATGCACCAAGGTATGAGTTACTGAACCATGACACTAAAACAGACAAGGTTAAATAAGTTTATCGGTATATGTGTCGTAAGAGGAATGGATGGGGGAATAAGAAGGGTTTTGAGGGGTATGGCATGAAAAGGGTCAGAGGGGATGGGATGAAAAGGGGTTGAGGGGATGGGATGAAAATGGCCAGTGGGGATGGTAGTGATGCAAAGTGATTTAATGATACCCTCATACCCTTCAGGCCTACAAATCTTAAGGACGGGGCTTGGATAGAAGACTGACATAGTCCTACACATCGTTTTAGCACTGTTGAGTTTGAAGATCATGTTGACTTTACATTCAGTTTGTTTAAGTTAGCTTGTGGGGTTCTTGCGTCGTGCTTGCACTGATTGATTATTGGGAGTCTAGTAACCCCTGGAGCAGGGAAACACGTAGCATCTGATTCAGAGAAACAGTCTAACCTTTGTGCTACTCTGCAAGGAAGGTTATGGACTGTACCATAATCTCTGCTTAACCTGATATTGGATAAGCAGATATCATAAGTTTGAGGAGTTCCAAAAAATCAAGAATAAATATTGAGCTAATAACTAAGGGTGCATTACTTATACAAATATAAGGGCTGCCCGGAGCCTCCTCTGATCCATAACTGTTTAGGACGTAGGATTATCAATTTGCACCGTATTTTCTCCTCTGCATCAGTTCATAACACACCCTTATAGTGCAATTATAATGGAGTGCAACACTCTACCGACATGGAATAATCTACCAATGTGTCAGTATGCATTGTATGACTACGTTGGTTTGCCGAGGATTTAACCAGAAGTGCCTCGGAGCACCACACGATAGCAGATATGTTTAGGCTGTTCAGTCTAAATCCCAAGAATTGCCACGGTAATGTCTCGATATAGCCTTCGAGGAAGCTCTGCCAGCGGCTTTCTGAAGTGTCTTTTTTGATCATGAATTCATTTGTCAAGGGCCACGGTGCACTTCTATTAAATTTCTAACAAAACTGAGGCCGACGACCTGAGCAGAAAGCAGTGCAAGCCAAGTATGCACTTGGACCTTCACATTATATATATATATATTTATATATACTGTCTATATATGAATATGAATATGAATATGAATATATATGTGATTTTACCTGAGCTTTTTACGTTTTTAACCTCCACGGACAACGTGAAAGTAAAAGACGACATCATCGGACATTCGGACTTGACTACAGCATCAGACTAGAGAGGGAAAGTTAAAGAAGAAGACTCAGAGAGAGAACTTGCAGCAGCACGGAGGAAGGAAGTGAACCGGGGTGTGTTGCCGATGGCGACGCTTCAGAAGACCTTTTCCACCCTAGGACCTTATTTAAGAGAACTGTTCCATGTTGTCGCCTCCAAGAATGATTCATGGCAAACGCATTGAATCTTAACCTAAAACCCACGAGCTTCTGGCATTCAAGAAAAGAGAAGCTGTTGAAAGCAAAGCATCTGGATTAAAAATCCTCCAGATGCTCATACAAGACCTCTAGTCAGTTCAATCACAATTACTCTGTCATAACTGTTTTCATTTGGCAAAATTATCAACAGATGTATTGTTCCATAAATGGCATCTTCATTTTGCACTTTATTACTTTTACTTGAGTTGAATCTGTAGAATAGAGTTTTTTTCTTTAACACAAGTACAGAATGTGAATACTTGTGCCACCTCTGTCTGAGGGGGAGGGGACACTAACCTTCGAAAGGGAAATAATACCAGCGCCTGACAGGCAAGAATGAGACGGAGACAGCGGAGAAATAAATAAACTGATATAGTCATAAACAAGATGTACTCATTGATTTCCTCAGGCAACATTGAGTTAAGAGCCGTAGGACACAGCATGATAAGGCCATCTATTTGCCAATAAAGTGGCTGTGCGAAGCCTCAGACGGCAACAGACACAAAAAAAAATGACTACACACACACACAAAGCAGTCCTCCTGTCAATAGAAGAGATCAACTCCTCTCTCACTCTCCATTCCTCTCCTCCGTGCTTTCACTCTGAAAAGTATGCACACACACGGGTTAGCGCGAACCCGTCGCAACAAGCCGACGGACATGACAATGAGCTTTTTCAACTCTTGTCACTCAGCCGCTCGACAAAAAGCCTACACACAATCGGATTGAATTAGGAAGGCCTTGTGTAATAAGGGGCCAGGATGAGCTTCAGAATTCGCCCGCTTCTTTTAATTCTGCCCCTCCGAAACGGAGAGAAGTCAATCTTGTCGGGGAAATTCTCCCAGCGAGCTCGCGAGGGGGACCGGGGCTAATCTCTGGAGAGCATCTGTTTGCGATGAGGTTTTTGTTCCGCGCCGCCGGATCGCGGCAATTCCTGGAACACGGGCCCGGAATGAAATAAGGAAGGAGCGGTGTTGGGGGGGAGGAGGAGGGGATGTGTAATCTCTAGATTGCATCAGTTTCTGTTGACACTGTGGTGAAGGGCAATTTATTTACAGTATATTTACTGATGAATTATTGGTGTCAGTCATAACATATTACTGTGAGTTTACTCCAAAAAATGAGAAAACAGCAAAGTAAATGCAGTTCCTCTATGGAAAACCATATGTTTTCTAAAGTAAATATGCTTTTAAAAAGTTATTTATTTGGTTGTGTTTTATTTCAAGAGAAGTTTTGCCAAAGTGGTTTCTCTTAGTGCACAAACTTATTTTTTTCAGGAACTCCTTTAAGTAATTTCTGGTGCATCCACACTACCGGCAACAAAAGCTCCATCTTGGTCAGCTTTGCCGGCAACGCTGTCACCCAGTCCATTCAGCTCAATTCAATTTTATTTCTATAGCGTCGATAACGATTTAAATTGCCTCAAGGCGCTTTACAGAACCCACAAAAACTCCCGCAGCAAACACTAAGGTGGCGAGAAAAAAACTCTAATTCAGCGGGAAGGCACTCACAGGAAGAAGGGGGTTGCGCGCCAGTGTGGGGCTATACAAGTAAAATACCTGTGTGCGCGGGTCAGGATGAAAGGTGAATGGGTGTTTAGTCGTACTTCGAGAAGGAACATGGACGACTGAGGCCTCGTGTCGAGACAGTTGAAATTGATGTGTTCTCTGTGGAGCTGTCCGGTGCTGAAGTTGGCTCACCTTGTGTAAGCCTGGCAGTGGAGAGGGGTTCAGAGGAGCTGTCCGGTGCTGAAGTTACCTCAATTTGCAGTAGAAAGCATAAACTGTTTAAAGGTGGATGGTGGGACAGCGCCACAAAAGTGAAGACAAAACAAGTACAGCTCCCCCTGGTGACTGGCTGTAGTATAGGTCATGAGCTCCGCCTCATAAGTGTTAGTAGATGGGACTTGAGCCAAACTAAAACACTAAATATTTTTTTTCAATGATGGTTTCTATCACTTTAGGTAGTTGAAATAATGTCGATGAAAATAGTGTCACTTTCGCTAATGCAAGAAAGTCAAACTCATTTTTGTTAAGTGTATTGTTACACATACAATCCAATTTGAACCCAAGTGGGCCGGATCAGTAACAGCATAGCATATTAACCTATAAATAACAACAACTCCAAATGTTTGACTTTGTTTTAGTGAAGAGACATTAACATTTCATGAACTCTTTTCACTCCTTTTACTTTCCTAAATGTTTTCTGAACAACTTGAAATATCTAAAGCAAAATGAGTGATTGAGCATTGCAGCTATCTGCCGTTTAGTTCTGGTAACAGTGCAACTCCTAGTGGACAACTTAGGAATTGGTGCCGGTTTAATCGAACAGTTGCAGTTAAAGTCTCGTACGAGACTCCCGAAAAATTCATCTAGATTGGCCGGCTTGAACCCTATGACAGCTCAGTTTTGGCCCACAGGCTGTATGTTTGACATCGTCTCATTTTTCAAAAAAAAAAAAAAAAATGGCTGTCATCAGGAATGGCACTTTGCCAAAAAAAAACGACGCCTTGCTGCTACTTCTGTCCTGTTTGTACACTAAATAAATAAATAAACATATATATTTCCGAATGCTGTATTCTAAGATATTGGGCTGTTAACCACTTGCCCTTATCAAGACAACTTTGTTCAGTAACTTCTTTGTTCAGAGAAGTAATAACCGGTTAAATGTGGTGTCTGGTGTTCTCTCCCTGAGGTGAAGCCGATCTACAGGAATCAGAAGAGTCTGATAAATAACAGCTCTCTTTCGCACACCTTCTTCTCCCAGCCACAGCCGTCACGTTGGATGCATTTTGTAGTCTTTCATTTCAGTTTTATTTCCAATTAACAGACAAAATCTCAATGAGAAATATTTTTTTTTTAAGTTTTTAAAATTATTTTATGGTTTTCAATCCACTGCAGGCAGCTTAATATCACTTCTTGTGCTCTCTTCATTAGTTTCACAAATTGGCATCTGTCCTTTTAAGGTTCATGTTCGGTTTTGAAAAGACTCCACCCTCTCGCTCAAACACAAATGTATAACACATCTCCCTTTGTACTCAGGGTCTCTTCATGATAACCATCCCTATTATGGTGATAATTAGACTTCTTCGTTGCATATTCGGGCCGATAGGGGAACGTGCTATCAAGGCAGCGCTTCCCCAAAGTCTTCTTTTTGATTCTTTTAAACTGGCGAGGAAAGACGCCTGACAGCTCTGAGTCTAGACTGGGTGTCAGGGAGAGAGATACGGAGAGAGCAGGAAGGAAGGAAGTCATCCTACCCGTGGTCTCCAGGGGATACAAGGCAATTTGGGAAGCCTGCGACAGCAAAGATTTTGAGTTT
Source organism: Mugil cephalus (assembly GCF_022458985.1). Taxonomy (NCBI): domain Eukaryota; kingdom Metazoa; phylum Chordata; class Actinopteri; order Mugiliformes; family Mugilidae; genus Mugil; species Mugil cephalus. The sequence continues at coordinate 3,967,893 of NC_061792.1, forward strand.
TATATCTCCCCTTAGTGATCTCCTCCTCTCTTCTTTCCCTTCTATCTCTTCCACAGCTTCGCCACGTATCTGGCTGCACTTTGATAAACTTTGCTTTCAGGGCACTTTGTTCAAAAGGAGGGTTTGTAGACGGCAACCTCCCTCCCACGCCCACACCCCAACGCTTCCTCTCTCTCCTTTCCATCTCTTTCCTCTGCATCTGTCCCTCTGAGGGTCAATTTCTATCACTCAGCTGTACACACAAAACACACACACACATACTCAGGCGCTTAAAAATTCAGTCCACGGTCCACCACTTAGAGACACAAAGGAGCGTCGCGAGTACTGGCCGGGGGGCTAAAAGCGTCCTCTTTGATAGGAAAAGCAATATGGATGGCGGTGAGTGATGCAGACGGAGCCACTTCTCCGCAACGCGCACCCTCAAATGTTCAGATGCTGATGCACGAAAGCGCACACGCACCCGGACGTCGGCAAAACATGAAGCGGGGAAGTGCTCCCACGTGCGCCGCTAATGGGTGACGCTCGAGAGGGCGGAATATGCAGCAGCCTTGATCACGGCGAGTGGGAGCGAAGTAAATGCCAGAAGGCCGCATTTTCCCCACAAAATACCTGTTGGGCATCTAAAAGCTTCAAGGATCAACATTTTCCGAATTCCTCCCAATAAATTCTAATCTAACCTTGAGTTTTAAACTACCCATTCCGCCGGTCGTCATCGCCGTGGCACGCGCGCACGCACGAATTATCTTCGGCAGCTTTGGATCCCAACTTTTAGTAAATGTCAGCTGACATTTCAGCTGCTTTGGCGGCTTAGAGCGGGGATCAGTTTTTCATTAGTCAGAAGACCACCACACAGTGTATGATTAGATCTGCTCTGTTTATCACAGCGCACTGCACCTTATCACAGCTGACAAATGTCTCACTGAACGGAGCGCCTTCAATCAAAAGATGATGCGGTTCCTCCTCAGCTGACAAAGGGGTCGGGGGTGATACGCTGTTGATCTACTATAAGGCTTTACCTCAACCCTCTCTCACAATGCGTACACTGTTGCTTGAACTGAACTCAAACCTAAACTAGTTTACATGCACAACTTAATCGAGGTATGTTCAAAACAGCGACTTTTGGCCCTTGTCCCGGTTTACATGCAACGGATGTCCTCCTCCTCTATACTAGGTGGGATTAGGGGGATTAGGGGTGGGCGATACTGTGAATTCTGATATGACCCGATACCAATACAGGGCTAGTGACGCCAATCCTTTTTACTTGAAATGTCACGATCATTGAATAGACCCCGTTCATGGCCTACGTCACTATGATGTCACAATGTTAGCTGGAGGCAAAACAGAAGGGAGCTGGAGGCAAACACTGTCACTTTCAACCATGAAAATTAAAAACAACCTTGAAAAACACTAACTTCACTAACACTAACAATCAGCAGTGCACACACTTCATTAATGTCTAATGCATTATCAGTTTCAGCCTGGATAACGGTGAGAATAAATGTGACTGAAATGAACTTAAATTTGGGGGATTCTTACACATTAATGCTATTGCTAACCGCGAGTTAGCATTAGCAACGTTACTTGCATGTTTCCAAACTGATAATTCTCCAAGATTTTATAATTTTGCTTTTAGTTAGACGATTATGATTATGATAAAACATGGTGCAGATATTTTAGGCAAATAAACCTGTTTTTTTATTAACTAATTACAATTTTACAGTATAAATTTTAAAAGTAAATAATTCCCCTTTTACTTTTTTAACACAGTTACTCAGAGACGTACATGTTGGCTCATTCGTTTTCCACCAAAGAAGTGTGTCTGAATTATCTCTTCTTCCGAGTACTGACACATTCCAATCAGTGCCAGCTGTGCGATGCTGCTGTGATGCTAGGATTTGGGTGTCAAACTCCATGTCTATATCCCACCTTTTACTACAGGTGAGGATGGAGAAGCTCCTGCCACGCACAGACTTGAATTTACTAGATATGTCGAGTAACAAAAGCATCGATCTCACCACAATAGTATTGATCCGATACAGATACTAGCCGTGGTGTCGAAACTATTGACATTCAGATCGATACACCCAGCCTTAAAGTTTTTACCAGGTGTGAACAGTGCTACTCAAGCCCCTTAAGTACTGGGAAAATCGTGAAGTTTCATATTCCTGAAATAATACATTCAACAGAAATTATATGTTCAGGCTTTTATAGCAACAATCCACTACACTGCAGGAAACAAACAAGAACTGTGGGGCTAAAGGACAGCGTCTGCCTTCTACATCATAGGACTGAATATGGTTAGAACCGACTCCTCAGAGAAAAAAATCTCACCACAAATGGCGAGGGAGAGAAATGTAAAGTAGTGTTTTGCGGAGCATTTTGCTTTGATCTACAAGGAAAGCCTCTTTACAAACAGGTACGCTGCCTTTCAGCTTTTCCTCTGTCGTCTATCTTTTCGTCCATTTGTGTTTACCTCCCTGTTGAGCATGTATCTAGGTATGCAGTCAGGACCAGGGGTTTTCCTGGTCACATCAACTCAGACTCAGTCTGACTCAGATCTTGTTAGCAAATCTGTAAGCATTTTATCCCATTTTTACTGGATCATTATCATCATCAAACTAGGAAAACTTCAAGTTCTCAGAAACAAATATTCATTATTACACAGGATAAGATGTTGCAATCCCTTCTGCCATGGATTGCAGATTTGGAAGTCCAGTCCAACTAAAAAAACAACCATCAGGCTAGCAGTCAGCTAGTCACAAGAAGATACCAGCTAACTAGCCTAACCAACAGCAGTAGGCCCACGTAATCCCGCCCCCCAGTAGGATGTGAGTGGGAAATGCCAGCATTTCAACCACCCTGACAGTATTTGGGTGTTTCGGTATAAAATGATGGGATATGCAACTACATGTCAACCAAAACTTCTCCCTTGTGCCAAGATCTGAGGCAAAACACATTTAGGAGCCCAGCCCAACTGAAAAACTAACCATCAGGGTAGCCACCAGCTACCAACTAGCAACCAGAAGACACCAGCTAACTAGCCTAGTTGCCTAGGTGAGGGGAGCAAAACCTTCTAATTTCAGGATGAGGTAACACTTTGCAAGCAACTAACACATCACTCCTTGGGCAAAAAGAAGTAGAGGGACGGAAACCAAGTAATATATTCTTGATGAGGAGAAATTACTGTACATTTGACTGTGTCCGTTGTGAGTTTTACGCAAGATTCACATGAGATGAAGTGCTTCTGTTGATGCTTGCTAACATAGTTTTGCTAGCTAGCTAGCTCCAAGATCGTTGCCAGGGAAGATGCAATTCCTTAAGATTTCAATACGTAGAATGCTTCAGCCGATAAAGACAAAGAAATACCTCTGCATGCAATTTGACAGTGCTACAACCGATCAGTTAATCAGGCTACACAGTTCCCAACGGTTCCGCCACTAAAAATGTATAAGTGGGAACTGGCTTCCAGGCTGCCAAGGCATAAATAAATGCTGCCTTTGAGACAACATTATCCTATAGATCATGCAGGTATTGTCTCACTTATGTAACACAGCAAGTCATAAGCATATCTCTCCGTTATTCAGTGGCCCAGTCTGTGTTCACTCTGACCTTGACAAGAAGAAAACTAAAGAAAAACGATGCAGACAGAGGACTGGGTTGCTGTCAAGCTTTAGGCAGGGACACGCACGCACATATGTATGTATGTTTTTTTTTTTTTTTTTTTATGCGCTGAATTTTATGCTCCTCGCCCTCAGAGTTCAAACCGCGAGAGGTTTTGAACCCTGTCCCGTGACCACACAGCAGCCTTATAGACCAAACATTATGAACTCATATGCAGTAAAATCGATTCAGATCCCACAAGCGCGCAAAAAAATAATAAAATAAAAAATACAATAGGCCATATAAAAGGTGGTGAAAAGGCCTTTTTTCAATTCTAGGCACACTCCCCGCTCTGCTTACATCATCCCCACATCATCTCAATAATAAACTCAACAGTTCAGCTGTCTAATTGTTGAATAGCAGCTCTAGGAGAGGGGAAATGTCCCCACCAAGTCCTGAGGCCCATCATTTCTTGTGTAGTGTATGTGTGGGAAGTCTTGAATTACCATTTAAAGTGTATTGACATATAGATAAAGGCAAAAGATGATTATGTAAGGAGGTCAGAGCTGCAGTCTTTTTTTTTTCTTGTATGCTTCATAAGCCCGACTAGAATATTTCTCTATGTTATGCACCAACCAAGCTGATGAACTGGCAAAACTGTTCTTTTCACTTCAGATGTGATTAAGTCCTTTGGGGTTATTGCCTGTATATACGTTTTTCATTGGTACCATACTTTAGTGGCGACTTCTGCCAAATACTACAATGGGGCTGTTGCTGCAGTGATCGCTGTGGTGACATGTCCGACTGCTCAGTTGGTGGGAACTTTGATTTTTGGACAACTAGATGGAAACGTAGTGCAAAGATATCCCCTAAAGCTACAAACTAATTGACGGACAGCCAAATCCTGGTAGTCGCTGACGCTTGGCTTGACAAAGAGAAGACATTCCACCCATGGGTTGCCGTTTACGAGTTTCGTAAACGGCATGTTGTCCAACCCATTTGTGGAACCCATTCTGACCAGACTGAAGTTGGATAAACCAATGGATAAACCACCCATGCCATAGATAGTGGACAAAAAAAGTAAACATAGCAATGGCCGCATATGGAGATATAAACCATTTTGTTAAGCAGATCGTGTGCAAGTTAGTCCATAAAACTTTCAGAGTCTATGTATATACTAATACCAAACCCTGCACTCGGTCCGTCCGAATGGAACACAGCCATAGTTAACGTTATTAATCACTTGCGCTGCTTTGGGGTGAAGAGGCAATAAATCTTAAGGCGGAGTGTTCAACAGTGAAACAAGGAGAGGTGATGTACAACTTGTTAATTAGTGAAAACAAAGGATGCTCTTTATTTTACTTGGGAATTTGGTATAAACTGTGGGGGAGTTCATTATAACATCTCCGTAGAATACCACAGATTTTGAACTACCACAACCTGACAACATAATTACACCACGGTGAGTGGTACTGTAGTACTTAAGAAAAATATTGCCTGTGTTAAGACACACCGGTGTGTAACTGTTTTTCCAGACCTGTAACCTACTCCTCACACCAGTCTGTCCATTACACCGCAAACCCAAACCCCTCTACTTGAATGGCAACGAAGATACACTCTTTCCAGTATTCGACTTAGTGAGCCGCTCAGCCTAAATTTTCTTTTTACCATTCCACCACTTGACAAATCTCTAACTACCTTCCTCTATTGCAGGGGAGCAGGGGTGCCCTCGATTCTTCCCAGTCGTGGGCCAAAACGTTAATTTTGCATTACATTAAGTTAAATATGGCTATATATAGCATGCATGCGCAAAATAAACACTAATAATCACAAAGTAATTTCGAAAACTCAATGACACTGGTTTATTGTGCTTCACATTTATGTTCAAAAAGATTACTGAACATCTATCTGGCTTCTTTAAAAGGAAAAATAATTGAAGCACTCTGAAATAATTGAAAACAGACAAGGAACATTACTAGGCCTTGGGCCTATATCTTCAAATACAATAAATATCAAAGACATTAAGTGCAATAGGCAAAGTAACATGGAACAAAACATGCTCGAAATGAAAGCAGAAATATACTTACTCCAATAAACAAAGTAAGGACATAACATGCTCCCATTAATCATACAGGCTTTAATCATACAACATACACTGCGGTGGAATCAACCTTGGTAAAACGATAATCGTTTTCCTATGTTTTTTTGAATTTGTCATCTTGTCAGGAGCTCAACAGCGCGACCCCACCATCAATGTATCACAATGGTATTCTCTGGTAAGGAGTGGAAGTGCGCCAATAAATAATAAATGAGAACAAGCACAGCGAGACAGCACTGATTTCAAGCCCTTGACGTTTTGGGGTAAACAATCATATAAGGGTCAAGGCGTGGACCTAGTACAATTGCGTCAATTGGGCAACCAGGCTCTATTGTCTTTGTCCATCCTTTTCTCCCCTTCACACACTCTCCAGAAGAGCACACCACAACTGCAATTACCCATAGAGCATACGGAGGGGAACGAACACTCACCTCCTTGTAAATATCAACATAGTGTTAAAATGAATCACGTTTTCCAACAAGTAGACAGTACCCTAAGACAGGCCTTTCACAGCAAAGGAATTTCAGCTTTTATCCTGACATGTTTCCATCAAGCTAACAGAAGTGGACTGTTTTAACGGTAGAGTCATAATAATCGCTAATTTTTAGCTAATTGAGGAAGTACAGACACCGGGAGGTCAGGAGGGCACAGAAAGGTCGGCAGTTTGGAACAGCAGTGTACTCGATGACGTTGTTGAAATGCATTGTGGGATAAATCATGCTTTGAAGCGACTCAAGACAAAAAAAAGAAAGAAAGAAAGAAATTGTGAAATCAGCAAAGCCTGCGGCTTCCAGGCTCATCATGCACAGTTAATTAAAGATCTCAAGTCTATAAGCATGCATAAGAAAATATGCATTTTACATTTCCTACAAAAAAGTTTATAAAAGGAAAATAAAAAGAGTGTCAAACAGACTATACATTTTTCTCAGGCAAGCTATGCTGTTATGATGATGAAGAAATGAGATAGGTAATATGGAAAATAACTCTTATAACAGCCACTGTCAAATATATTAACAAGATTTATGTCTGCTTTTTCATGTGAATGTATCTTATTTCCTTTATCTCCTGAACACTTTTCATATTACCTTTAGTGTGAAATCTTGAGTGCTAGAAACTAAACCATCAGTTATTCAACGGTGGTGTCCGAGAAGTTATTGGAACTTCTATATGTAATGAATTAATGATGCGGACGCTATAAATAGGCAGAGTCACCAGAAATGAAAGCTGCAGGGCATCGCCGCAGAGTTATGCGAGCTTTTGATTAAGTGGGCGGCTGGAATCAGACTCCTCTCGGGCGCGGTGACGTGTTTGTTTGGCTAAATCTGAGGTAAAGAATGCGTAGGCACCTTTTTAAGTCTGAAAAAGTACAATGAATTTCATGCTTTGACGGGGACCTACATAAGGAAGGAAGTGGAGGGTTGGAGTGTGGGGAAAAGACACTAGCCAGACACTGGGTAGAAGAGTGGTCATACGATCTTGGTATGGGCAATAATGATGCTGAAGCAACTTATAACTAATTTGGGTCCCTTAATGATCAATATCATTTTCCTGATTAACTAATTGAAACTGCCTGCATTGTTGAAACTACAGTCCAACATCCAAGTATACTTAAATTAATATCATAGCACAAGAAGAAAGCTCAGCTTCAAAATACTTGCTCGTGTCAGTGTTTTTTTGTTGTTATTTCTGACTATAAATTAATACATTTCAGATGGCAAGTTCAATATGAATTCATTTTTCACAATATCCACTAGAGATTGACCGAATTTTTAGGGCCGATACTGATATTGATTTTTCTTGGCCGATATTTGGAGCCGATACTGCTTTTTCTCCCTACATTTTCATGATAATAATGACACAATGATAACAAATGTTACAACTCTCAATTTAACCAAAAACATAATAATATTTAACGCTCTTATGCATACAAAGTAATCGGGTAAAAAGAGGTAGAGCACAAGCAGGGGCAATTCCAGGGTCAGAGCAGACTCCACCTCACTTTGAGAGAGGCAAATCTGTCAGTTACTTTTTCACACTCAACTGTCAATCACCTCCTTCTCAATGGACATCACAGCTGGAGTCTGCTTTGGTCCGCGGTCCTTCTCAGCCAAGTATGTTTAGCTTACAGACAGTTTTAGCCTCACACATTGGCTTTAACATCAGCACATTTTCCGAACCAAAAGCTAAACAACAGCACCGCCGCTCCAATCTAAACTATGGACAGTGGCTGATTGACAACCTGCACTATTAGTTTGCCAGAGAGAGGAAAAAACTATAGCTAGCATACTCCTACTACAACAAAAACAACAACAACAACAACAACAAGTTAGGGTTGTAAAAGTTAGAGCTGTTGCTAATGAGTGTAATGTGTTGGTGGTTGAGGGGCAATGTATGGGCTGCACGGGTGCACAGCATCTCCAGCAGCTCAGGGCTGCCTGTGGATGCGCTTATCTGTAAATATTGCCAGTGGAAAAAAAAAAAAAAAAAAAAAAAAATATATATATATATATATATATATATATATATATATATATATGTATCGGCGAACACGCCCGCATATCAGCCGATACTGAAACAAACAAAATACGCAAATATTGGCCCGATATATTGGTTGACCTCTGATATACGCAATATTGTTCTGCCAAAATATCAAATTTTGCAATACAACCTCCAAAGCACTAGAAAAAAGTTCTTGGTTTCACGTTTGTTTCAATTAAATCAAAACCACAAACTTTCCCACAAGTCTTAAGCAACGTACCAAAGAGGAGACCTGGTTCTAGTTGTTACAAAGAGTCTCTGGTGTTTTACTTTGTCTGCCCACCATCCACCCCAATCTCCTCCCGACAATCTTGATGCAATTCAAAACAAATATCTTTCCCACAAATCTTAACCAATGCGCTAAAGAGGACATATGGTTCTAGTTGTGAAAAAGCATTTCTGGTGTTTTGCTTTGTGTGCCCGCCATCCACCCCAACCTCCTCCCAGCTATTTAAACGCTGATCAGACGTGTGCCGCTTCTTTCTTTTTTTCAAAATTAGCCCCTACCGGCAGTTATTATTGCATTATAGCGTTTTACTGAAACTCTTTTGTTTTATAAAGCTATTTTTTTTTAAAGAGGCAAGAGCCGTGAGCTAAATGCTGCTTTATCCTTGGAAAACAAAGCGGCCGGATTAACCTTGTATGCGAAGATCTTAAACCTCCATTACTCTATGCCGAAAATCCCTGATATGCATTTCTGACTCATTTACTGCTCTTTAACTGCTCGCATTCATCTAAACACAAACAGATTAGTTCCTTTTGGATGAAATGTGCACCACAAAATCACGCTTTAGGGAGAGTCTGCGTCAACTCTAGCAAATGGCAGATTTATGGCACCTTATTTTTTTTTTTTCCTGTAACACCCCAAAAGTTTGATTTACATTTGCTCTGAACTTGGATGAAAATGCATTTCTGTATTGTGTTTCGTCATCCTTCTTTCTCTCAGCACATTACGCTGGATTTAAGCATTGCTCGCTCAGTCATGGTAGGTTCCCCAGGACATGACAGAGGAGGGGGTGTGGGGGGGCGGATTAGGCGGTGAGAGGTAGACCGCCATGGGTGACAGAACAAGAATCATGTGCCGCAGTTAAACAGACGGCCCCCACCACCACTGCCACCACTCTTCAAGTTACAGAGAGCTGCCCTAACCCGGCATACCAAGCATGACAAGTGGGTTCTGTCACCCGACAGCAGCAGCAGCAACAGACTAGACTAATCAATCCACAGGCTGGAAGACAGCGGCAAGAAAACCCGGAGTGAGAGAAAACCGAGAGGGGACCAAAAATAGAACAGGACGCAGGTAGACGGGAAGGTAAAAGAGGAGAGGAGAGGAAGATGATGCAAGCGGGAGACAGAGGGAGGGGGGAAAAGGCATAGGAGAGGGGGGTCGAGGGAAGAAATGGAAAGAGAGATTACGTCCGTCCTTGTCTAAAGAGGATAATGAGGTGAGTAGAGCTGAGCCGACCCAGTGTGGCAAATCCCAGCGTGCACCTGGCGCCTGGGGAGCGGCGTGCAGGACAAACACACACAGCTTGACACACATTCGTACGGCTAGCCTCGCGAGGGCTAATGACTCGAGTTGGCTTTTGAAAAGAACAATAGCAGCAATAGTGCTACCGATACTTTAGTATTCAAGGGTCAGACACGATGCGTTCCTACAGATGAGAGTAGCTCAGTAACTTTTTAAAGAACTCAGTTATTGAGTTTTCCTCAGCTACCGTCTCGGAAAGAAAGCAGCATTCTTCCCTCTAATACCTTCCGCTTTTGCGTCAAGTTATTACTTTTTCAAATCCCAAATTACAAGGCGAGTCAGGGTCACAAAATTGCATTTAATCTGTACAGCGCACATCCTGTGAGAAGCTAAAACGAAGCGTTAATATTTTACTGTTTGTTGTTAAGGCGGCAGATCAAAACACCAGTCATAATGGCTACATTTAGTTTTTATTTTGCACTGCTTTCCGGCATGGCCCTCTTGGGCAAATTTGTGATGTGTGATAATGGGCTATTAAATTTGTTTTAAAAACTGACTCAGTTGGGTTTGTGTGCACTAAAACAAACCACACGCACACAAGCTTAGTTCACTTGTAGATGTGTAGATGGCTGCTGATGGCTGCTGATCTCCACAATGCTCAGTCTGGCAATCTGTGTGTTTCAGGTCTGTAGGGTTGTGTGTTTTTAATCTGTAAAGCTGTGTGTTTCTAATGTGTGTCGCAGTCTGTATTTGACCTGTGGAATTGTTTGTTTCTGATCTGTATAGCAGTGTGTTTCTCATCTGTGGAGCTGTGTGTTCCTGATCTGTGGAGCTGTGTGTTTCTCATCTGTGGAGCTGTGTGTTCCTCATCTGTGGAGTTGTGTGTTTCTCATCTGTGGAGCTGTGTGTTCCTGATCTGTATAGCAGTTTGTTTCTGATCTGTGGAGCTGTGTGTTTCTCATCTGTGGGGTTGTGTGTTTCTCATCTGTGGAGCTGTGTGTTCCTGATCTGTGGAGTTGTGTGTTCCTTATCTGTGGAGCTGTGTGTTTCTGACCTGCAGAGCAGTGTATTTCTGATCTGCGGAGTTGTGTATTTCTAATACGTATAGCAGTGTGTTTCCGATCTGTGTATTTGTGTGTTTCTGACCTGTGTAGCTCATGTAACATGCATCCGCTATATCATGAAATCTTGTTTATATCATGTTAAGATGACGACTATACACTTTAATCTAATATATGTATCATCTTGTTCCTCCTGCTGCTCTCTCCTTCCCCTCTCTCTCGTTTTCAATCACACGGGTTCCCTTTATATCACCTGGGTTCTGCTCAAGGTTTCCTCCTGTTAAAGGGAAGTTATTTTCCTGAAACCGTTGAATTAGTGCGTGCTCTTGGGTGCGTCAGGCTGTGGGTTCTGTAAAGCCTCTTGAGACAATCTGTATTGTTATTGATGCTATAGAAATAAAATCAAATGGAACTGAACGGAACTCACTGACTGATCCCAGCCTCTCCTTTCTTTCCCTTTTATCACAAGACTCTTGATCCATCACCCAATATCAGTCGTGGATGTTATCATAGGAGCGTGAAAAGACTCTTACATCTCTCAGTCCTGCACAGGCGACCTGCACACTAATAAGACTCACCTAAAGCGACAGGGCTCAGCTGGCGCTGTAGTGTCACTGGGCTCTTCCGCCGATCTCTGTTACATTTACACTGACAGCTAAGGGGAAAGGACTACAAACAGACGCAGTGTGTGGTCTTTGTTTACTGGTCACGTTTGGCTCACAGCCATGGGGGATGTTGACGGAGAGCCTCAGCTGCCCCAAATGACAGGGATTTTAAAATTAAAGTGTTACCTTGAAGTGACGCAATGAATCATGAGTCATTAATAGTAAAATTTACATATCAGAGGTGGTGTGAAATATGCCATGACATTAAACTCCAGTATATGTTTGGTTAAGTTACGCTCAACACAACTTGTTTCAGTTTAAGAACAGGTTATGGTTTGTGTTAAAACATGTACTTCCTTCAGATTCCCAGGATTTGGATTGTCATGGTTACAATATACACTTTGCAACATTGAAGTAAACAATAGATGCTATCAGTTTCAAATGGAAAATTAACAGTCCAATGTTTTGTCCACCCATCCATCCACCCCAACCTCAAACCAATTTTGACAGCGTCGTTATACCTGCTATCGTATCACTTAACGCTACAGTAAAACATAATAGCAATGTTTAATGTGTAATAAGCAGTTTTAAAGATCTTATATGAAAGTCCTCCTTCACTAAAAAAACGTATTTTGCTTTTTTACAGTGATTATTATTATCGGGATGTTTGAGAATGATTGATGGATGTTAAGAGTCCAACACCTACCTTTATGAATATAACTTCCGTTATGTATATTTCTGTGAAAATGTATTTTCAGTTAACCTTTTGAGTCCGATATTTCTTTTCACGCATCATAAATTGCATCTTTGGAAATCATTAAACCGATGTTGGGTTTGGTTAGGTCACGTTCAAAACAAACTGTTTAGCTTTAAAAACAGATCACGATTTCTGTTCAGTCACGTATCCCCTTCAGGTTCCAGGAATCAGGTCGTCATGGTTACAATATACACATTGCAGCATTCATGCTTAAAATAAACAATAGAGGCTATCGGTTTGAAATGGAAAACGGTGCAATGTTTTGTCAACCTATCCATCCACCCGGACCTCAAGGGTCGTCATAATTGCTATGATCACTAGAAGGTAGTATCACTTAACACTGCAATAAAATATAATGAAATGTAATAATTATTATTATTGGATTGTTTTACAGTGCATTCACATTCGCCCACTAGAGAGAGAAGTGTCTTTGTTTAAAAACTAAACGTGAGTCCAACACCTGCTTTTATGATATTGCAACTTGCCTGGAACGCTTCTGTGTGAACGTATTTTCAATTAAGATTGAGATTTTGTATTTTTATGCATCTTAAAATGCATATTTGGAAACATTAAGCCAATGGTGTGATACTAAAAAAAGTACACTTGCCATAACTCTATCAGTGGTTTTGCTATATTCTTTTACTTATCGGAGATTGCAGTCTTTTTTCTCCTGCCTATAAACATTCATCTTTTTTGCTAAGTACTATGGGATGACTTGAGCATTCCTGGAGGGACTTACAGCTGTCACACTCAATAAAGACTTCCAAATACTTACATGCATATTTTTAGATAACTTTCTGTCTCACGGAATTTACTTTCCTGCATCTCAGCCTGATATAATACACATATTGGCATGTTTTGGCGAGAATCAGATCCTGTCCTGGCCTTTAAGTGAGTTATATGCTCAAGCATGCTTTGCGTATTTTTTTTTTCCTCCTCCATCTCCTTAAGCGACCAATTCCCCCTCCACTGAAATATTCCATTTTTAAATGTGACAGTGGAGAAGATTCTTTTAATTGGCTGTCAGTCCTTGTCTAATTTGAAGGACCATTTGCACATATAAAAAAAAGATCATGCTGCTTATTTCAAGACTTGAGAGGGAAAATGTGCTAAAGAGTTCATTAAATAGTGATTTGTTTGAATGGGGGGCTCTCAGAGTCAGCTGCCATTTCCTTGTGTAAAGGATAAATAAATAAAACGGGAGATTAATATGGAGGTGGGGGTGCAGGGTAGACACTGATATTGAGGGCGAGACAGGACAGAATGTGTGGACGTCCCCAGGTGGAAAGGCTGCCAAATAGACCCTAGTACCCCCCTCCTCTAATTTTAATTACAGTTTAATGTGATGACAGGGGAAAAAAACTGGGTGTCAATAACCAATTGTCCGTGCATGTCTTATTACAGTATTAACAGATGACTTGCAGTAATCCCTTGCAAACGCGCACAGGCTCGCGCACGCACACGCACGCTCCAAATGCTCAGGAATGTCATGGCACTTGCGTAACACCGCCTGTTGTCACAGAGTTTCATCTTGTACAACATGAGGGACAACGCAAGAGAAACCCAGCAAACTCTACGCAGTTAACGAGGTAACTAATCCAGCCTCGCTGTCTCCTGCCAAAATAAATAAAATCAAATAAAACAAATGTGTCTTGCAGCTGCTGCTCTCGTGACAGTCAGCTGGACTTGCGCGGCATGAAACAAATTTGCGCCCACACCGCAAGAAAAACGCCAACGGGTGAAAACACTTAAAGTGCGCGGTGCGCATTTCCAGCCCCCTCTCACCCGCCATCCCAGCCTGCATGCCCAGGGTCTCTTACCTGAAAGCGTGCCATTCTAGCCGCTTGCCATCTCAGCAGCCTTTAATCTCCGCTGAGCCTAACCCGGCTGAGCCGCTCTGCAGCTCGGCGCAGCTGGACAGGTGAATGCCGGAGGTGTTCTCCAAATTCCCTCCGCCTGAAAAAGCGTGCGTAACTGAGCTTCTCTATCCAGGTAACCGCGCAATAACCTCTGGTGGAAGTGCGTGCTTGTGTGTTGGGTTTGTTTTACATATATATAAATATATATATAAGCTGCAACAGGGAGCAGTGAAGAAGTGTGTGTGTGTGTGTGTGTGTGTGTGTGTCAGAGAGCGCCGGCTGTATTTCCACAAGCTGTCGATCAGAAATAGTCCTGATGTCCCAGTGTTTGAGAGCCTCCCGGTGCCGCTGACACAGCGGCCGAGACTCCTCCTCCTCCGGCGGCGGCGCTCTCACGTCTGGCGTGGTCCAGTGTACAACAGGCAAAGTCTCTCTCTCTCTCTCTCTCTCTCTCTCTCTCTCTCTCTCTCTCTCTCTCTCTCTCTCTACCCCCCTTCCTCCTCCTCCCCCCATCCCCCGTTGCTCGTGCTTTCCCACTTACGAGAAGCACGGGCTGAGAAGGGTGAGTTCAGTAGGGGGTGAGAGTCTCAAACTCCTGTCATTACTGTGAAGCAGCCACACTGCACCGCCACTAGCGCTCTACTGACAAATCTGAGGTTTTGAGAAATACCTTTTAAAAAAAAAATAATAATAATCTTAAAATATCATTCCCCATATTCCATGTAATGAATTCAATAATAACAGGTGGCCTGACTTTGTTCGCCCCTTCACATTTTGATTTGATTAATATTTTAATATATATAAAAGAAAGTATAAAAAACCAGCACAATCAGAAAACACATGTAGAATAATACAGAACAGCATAAAGCTTTTTCTCAGTATCTTCGCAGTTATATCTGTATTTAAAGTTAATGTGTCCATTGTGTAGCCATTGTGTAGGATGGCTTTAATGTTTTATGTAAATTGCATTTTCAGTAATGAAGCTGGAGATCATTGTTTTGATTTTAAAGGTTCAGCATTATGCTCTGTATGGGCAGGCATGAATCATTAAAGGCAGCTAACAGTGGGAAAACGCTCGGTTACATATCAAGGCTCATTTCAGCATTTAACAAAAGTAGCAGAAATCTAGACGCAGCAGGTGAAATGTGAAAAGCTTTTTAGGGATGCCACAGGGCTCTGTGCTGGGTCCCGTGCCCTTTTGTTTTCATGTCAGAGCTGGAGGCTCTAAAGAGGATGTGTAGAGTTGTTTTTTTAATGAGCCCAATAATGGCAAACTTCAAAGATAATGAACCAGAGCTCCGTTTAATGGTGCCATTATCATATTCTTAAAAAAATAAAAAAGATTGAATCCTTTTTATAAGCCATGTTTTTGTACACACAAATGACCTTGCCTCAGATGTAGACAATAATCTGGGAACAAATATCAGTTGTTATTATTATTATTATTGCTGAAGAGAAATATTGTCAGTCTCCCAGTAGAAGCAGGCAGTAGAAGCACGGAATATGTGCCCGACATTCTTCAACACTGCGAGAAATCAGAAGCACTAAAGCTAATGCTTCATCCATCATCTGCCTTTGATATAAATTTGATATAAAAATCACTTCTGTGCGAAAACATTTCAAAAGCAGACCATCGACTTGACTGATGATGCATTAACTTTAATGAAAAATGTAACTATTTCAACTTGCTGCTATCCATTTGAGTTAGCTGGATGCTTGGGTGGGGGTGCGGCGGCCCGGCGTCGAGATGGATGGCATTCATTTCTCTGCATTTCCAAAGTAAAGATGGCTACATTATCTATTACAAGTGCTTTATTTTGCAAATAATCAGCTCCACATTTAAAGATAACGCCTTAAATTGGGCTCTTGTCCACAGGTGTTCTGTGTTTTTCAAAAGTTCAAAAGTATGATTTTGAAATCAGTCCATGGTGGAGGAATTTAAGGGAGCCACATGCGAGCATTTCACCATTTCACTGGACGACCCTTCCCTGGCTAAATTGACGATTTGCGCGTTCACACTTCTCTGTTGACTTTTAACCATGTTGGGCTCCCTCTGCGAGCAAGCCCGCTGCTCTTTGTTACGTGGAACAAACCGTTGGGTTTAATGAATGGTTCCGAACGCACGAGTTTGATTCTGGAATATCCAAATGAGATGAAACTTAAATGAGGGACAATTATCGCGCTTGAGGATCCGCGCTCGTGTGACTTGATCTCTGCGCGGCTCTGCAAAGTGTATTTTTCTTCTCATGAATAGAATATCAGCTCATTTCCTGGGTCGTCTGCTGCTCGGGTAATTGGCTAAAGGGCTGAGGGCACACCGAACGCGTCGAAATACAGAGGGAGAGAGGGGGAAGAGGAAGAGAGTTTGGAACACTTGCGGCGGTTACTTCTGAGCATTTTCGGCACACTTGGTCATTGGTTTTTTAGAAGTACATCGCCATTACAAGCTCAAGTAAAGCTAAGGTGCAAAAAGGGCTTTGGTGCAAACAGTCAACGGACTCGTCTCCGAATAGAAGACTACAAGCCGCCTTGGCAGCAGCAGCTACATCATTTAAAAAGAAAACAGCACACACCACTCTTCTCTGGCGTAATTGCTCTTTTAAAAAGAACAATTTAAACAGGCTGTCTTGATTTCTCCTGTTTGACTTTCTTCCCGGCTTTATATATTTATAGCTCATTTGCAGCTCGGTAGTACGTCTGGAGAAGATATAGTTAGATTAGATTTGTGTCAATAAAGACGGACAGAAGGACTAAAGAGAAGAGTCAAAGAAATTCAAGCAAAAACTACATCTGTATATCTGTAAAAGACATTGACAGCAGAATTAGTTTAAAGGGCAAACAGGTACCAACAAATAATAACACTGTCTCTTAATGCCACATACTTCATCCTTCCGACTGGTGTTTAGAACTATCCAATTGCACAAAGAGCTACTTTTTCCCATGACAAAGCCTGGCCACACTGAAAACTTGGTTGCTGCTTCTGCATTTTGCTCCCTTCTGCCCCGTGACATTTAACAAGCAAACCTCAAGGGCTTATGGACAACGTTGGATTTATTTTTCAAAATAACTGCAGCTTTTTTACCGAGGCATGGAAAGGAAACATAATATACAGTCAAGAAAGCTATTAGCATTATTATAAATCAACAGGGATGTTGAACAAAAGTTCCCGTTTATCTATTCCTACGTGCATCATTACAGATACATAATATATAGAATAACAGCATCGTGACCTTTATTTTATGATAAGTATCTGCTTTTAATGATACAATACACAATTAACAGAAATGGCTGTTGACACAGAAAAATATCGACCAACAAACTGATACACATGATAAAGTCAAGAGGGCAAATTCACATATTTCTGAAACCAGTCTGAAAGTAACAGGAATACTGGGACCTTTTACTGTGAACATTTCCAGGGCCCAAAATCTTTAAAAGGGAAGCCGCTAAAAACGTTGTAAATGTTCTGTTAAAGAATAAGAGAGATTTAAAGCATTTCGTACAATCAAATGCTGGTTGTTAGTCTTTTTGAAGGCCTATATATGTTGGAATTGCGAAAAACGGCGCAAATGACGTTTATGTGTGGTCGGTGTTATCTGGGGAGGAACAAAGCCGAGGTCTAACCGGTGTCACAGATAGCAGCAGGTAATTAAATTCAGTAAGGAAGCTCGATCTGTGTATGATTTGGTCATTGGATTTAAAAAATAAAAAATGAGCAGTTACATGATTTTCATTTAAAAATGCAAAAAATTTTTATTTAAATTCAAGCCATTTTTCTTAATCATGGTTGGAAATGGATGAACAAAACCATTAAAAAAAAACATTTTCTGTTTCTAAAAACACAAAAAATTTAATCATTAGAAAACAGAAACAAAAAAGTTTCATATTGTAAGTAAGCAAGTAAATAGCAAATACATTTTTTTTTTAAAAAAATCATTAGTTGGAGGAGACCAAAAACTGAGCTCCTTAAAGAGTTCCTTATAAATATATATGGACCATGGGACTCCAGTGCCCACTGGAGCTTCCAGTGTTTTCCCATCATATTTTCGACTAGTACTCCTCTGCTGGGAACTGATTACGCTCTGGCGAAAATCTGTTGGGCTTTATTCGGTGAAGGACAGAAGAGTAACTGTGACACAGTCATACACTTCATCTGAACTTCAAAACATTAGAGCAGCAATAACACTAAAAAAATAATAAAAAGTAAGAAAACAGTACAGCCAAATGCATTGTATTTAACTTCTAACCAAACAAAGAGTTTTAGGGTAAAACCCAAACACCATGAGAGTCATTCTTTAATGTACATCGTGCAAAAGTAATACAAATTAATATTGAATAAATACATTAGCATTTTGTCTATTAGAGGATCTCTCCTGAGGCGATAACAGCAGAATGAATGTTAATGAGTGTACTCGCTGGATTGGAGCAGGAGGAGCAGTCATTATTCAAACGCCGTGATGAAGGCCAGGAGGCAGAAGCTGTTTGTCTGCAATGGGAATAAAGCGATCCGTCATATGAAACTAGTTCTGCCAAGTGCAGCCTTATCTATTCAACATTAAAACCCCGCTGACAGGATAATGCACTGACTGGTCGGAGCGCAGCGGGCTGTGTGTGACAGCGAACGTCCCCTGTGAGTCAGGAGTCATCAGAAACACTGAAGCCAAAGTTGGATGTACCCCACGCCGCCGATAAGAGAGCGCGTCGTTGTTTACATCGCTTGCAAGGAGAAAGAAGGTGACGCACATCCACACCTGGGAGCCGACCGGCTTAACGGCAGTTATGTTCCACTGGGCCTGTGGAGCGTTGGGTGTTTTGGTCAAGGTTATCGAGGAGTTTCTCTTCTGCTGGTTCCAGGCGTTTCCAACTGATCTGGACTGATAATGATAGAGTAATTAACTTTCCGGTGAATTCAAGAGAAGAAGAAAAAATAATACAGTTTTGTTAAGGATTTCATTTCGTTTCACTCTGCTATATCTCACGGGATGCTTTTATCCTTCTCATCTGACAGCTATAATTACATACTGGCGTAATGACACACCATAAATGTGATGAGCTTATCCAACATCGCGCACTCTTATTCAGTACATCAAGACACTAAGTACTATCTTGATATACAGTATGGTCAGTCATTTGGAACGGCATCAAGCACCAATTATATTTGTATGGTCTTTATATCAACTTGAAAACTCTTATTTAGAGTGTTTCTGTCCACTTGATGTGGTCCAGTATTTACTCTCTTTAATCACTGTTTTTGGTCTCCGGTGAAGCTAAGTTCTGGAAGACGAAATTATTGATTGAACTAAGGGGAAGTGCAGACTTCTATATAATTTGCCGTGAACTCATCGTACACTGCATGCTTGGCCCTTCATCGTAAACATAGCTACATGACTGAATGCCAATATATAAATATTGACTAGAGCAGCTTTGACTGATTTTGAGCGCCTGAATTTGAGCCCTAGCTAATGTAGCCACGTAGCCTCACGTGTTCAGACGGGAATTTTAGCCGGATATGAGTCACACACCATTTTGGATTTCATTTTTGGGGTGTGTTTCAACAAAACAGAGAGAAAATACCAGCCCTGCAACCAATCGAGCTATGTCGTTGTCGTCTGAATTAATCAGCACTAGGGGTGGAGCCGAACCCAAATACGGTATTTGGAAATGCACAAATAACGTGGGGTTTTTACTTATTACGAACAAATAGTTTTAAAATTATTTCTAATCGAGAACAAAACAAACATCCTATCAAAAAGCTGTTTTTTGTCATGTGACCACGCTGAGTGACGTTCAGGAGTCAGGGTGAAAAGTCTCGACTCAGTAACAGAGGAGACTCTGACTGGACCAAACAACCTAACTGCATCATTAGCTTTGTTGAATAGATTATTTTATTTTTTTTTTTTATCTTGACTGGATTGAGGAGACAGCATATAACTTTTGGGAGATTATTCTGTTACATTCCACTGAGACATCTGCACTCAGGTTCTCTCGTGTTAGCATTCGTCTGTTAGCTTGGCAGTTCAGACTACTGGTAAATGGTCTTGCTTTTATATAGAAATTTTCTACCTATCGGTGCTCAAAGCAATTTACAGTTTACATTTACGGTTCTGTGTCTTGACTTTCTCTTCTTTCCATAAAGCCCACCCAAGCAATCTGATTGGCCTGTGAGATCTTTGCAGCATAATCAGTTCCCAACGGAGCGATTCCAGACCACCCAAAAAAGCTTGTGGGCTGCCTTTCAGGCTGTTACTGAAGCGAAGAAGTTGAGTATGTTGGTGAGTACTACCATTATCTAAACTTAAATGAGGTTTGTTTGCAATCAGACGAGCAAAAACCTGGACGACTTTAGCATCCAGTGCTGCCGGATGTGCTGTGACTAAAAGCATGAACACCCGAGCCTTTAAACCATCTCTTAATGAAGTTGAAAGAGAGAGCGAGAGAGAAAAAGGAAGACAGAGGATTAGGTTCGGTTTTAATAATCCCCCAGGGACACAGTATTTCAGAACTGGTAAAATTAGTTGTTAGAAACGGGAGGTAAGATCTCAGTGCCAGATTAATAAAGGAATGTATCTAATTTAACTGGGCGAATGTGGAATTTTTATTACCATTTGAACATATTTCATCGCAGCCAGATCCACTGAGGGGCCTTACTTGTGGTTGGACCCCTACTGGAACCATACTGCCTATCGCAGTTTAATTTATTCCCCAGAAACAAACCAGTATTCTCTATCTGTCTCTTTAATTAGATGGAAGATTAAGGCTCTGTACCATAGTTCATATTTCCTATTGTGAATATTTAATTATGCCATGTAAACTAAAGTGGAGTAAACAAGTCTTTAAGGGAGGCATCTTAAACATTTTTCAGACCAAGGACCCCCACACTGATGGAGAGATTAAGTAGGGACCCCCTACCTATTATACTATATGTGTTCTATATTAAACTCGGCCTAGTGCTATTTATAAATAGACATTATTATTATAATTGTTGCATTCATTATTAAACTATCCCTTATCTCTTTACTAAAATATGTTGGATTAATATTATTGTGTATTTAAAGAAATTTAAATTTGTGGAGGGAAATTACATAAAGTATATAAAAAATGTCTAATCAACCAAAGACTTTGCGACCTCCCTGCAGTGCCTCCGCAGGGAGGTCGCAAAGTCTTCTTGAAGACCAATGCTTTAAGGGCTCCTTAGGCTCGTGGGTTATTGACCTAGAACTAGACTTTGCACATGTTTAACAATAAATGTCACATCTGACCTTCACTTGGCTCTAGAACTTTCTCCTTTTCGCCTTTTCTACGGCCTCGAATTCCTCAAAGTTGTTCAATACACCGAAGGGTTCTGAAATCTCAAAATAACCGTATTGACGCATTTTTACTGTCAAGCTATTTTTGCAGATATTTTCATCACTCCTCCAGGAAGAAACACAACATTACTTAGATGATCAATTTAATCACCACTATCCCTTACGCACAAAGGATTCATAATGAGCATGATGTGTTCATTTAAATCTAAATGGAAGTGTTAGGAAGCGTGAGCGCGCGAAACAAGAGATGCAAAAACTCAGCCTTCTCAGCCAGCAAATAGAGAATATGAACCGGTCGGCTCGACCACCTGTGTTGGAATAATAAGTAGGCCTATCACTTCTTATTTGACAAACTCGATGCTGGATGCACTTTGCGGCGCTTGCAAGAGCGTAGAG
The DNA here is from genome assembly GCF_022458985.1 of Mugil cephalus. Taxonomy (NCBI): domain Eukaryota; kingdom Metazoa; phylum Chordata; class Actinopteri; order Mugiliformes; family Mugilidae; genus Mugil; species Mugil cephalus. Next base: position 3,989,585 of record NC_061792.1, read on the forward strand.
CTTAGATGCCTTCCTCACTGGAGTGCGAGTGTAGTGCTGCTGGTTTATCTGCTGAAGTGTTGAATCGTGGCATAACGTTGTATCAGCTATATGGCTACTGAACACTGTATTATTATTTGACAGAGATTAAGAATTCAATATAACCCTAGGTATAGCTTTGTATGGGTGGCAGAATATGGACTTGGATTTTCCTTGTTCTTGCTCTATCTTCCTGCTTTTATTAGTAAAGATCCTTGTGTTACTGATTGTTCCGTCCCTTATTTGTCTCATGTATAGTCTTTTCCCTTCATCTGGTTGTCACCAGTGACTGTTGTTTCCCGTGCATTTCACCTGGATCTCCTCGCCTTGTGTCCCCCTCCTTTTGATTCTTTCGGACTTGTCGGTTTCTAGCCAAAAGCGTGTCTCGGAGGCAAGGTGAATTAGCCTCAGCTTGTTCAACTGTCGCGTTTGTTTGCAAATGCCGCTTCTTGTTTGTCGCGGGCAAGTGGTACGTGAAACAATTTTCAAGCACACCTTAAAAAAACAAACAAAAACAAAAAGCCCATGTGAATGCTGAGCAAAAAGGTTTGCATATTGGAATGGTTCCTAGATTTTACAAGGATTACTACTCATTTTGGTGATGGGGCCAGTCTTCTGCATGTGGCATGTTCTTGGAAGCCATTAGCCCTCTGGTTGCAGACCAACCCTACCTACTGAACCACTCATACGGGAAACAAGTTTGCATTTAACATCCTCCAAGAGAAAGGTCAGACTCCTCTTACCAACAACTGGAGGGCAGCTGGACTCATCCCAGGCATTGCCTGGAGGCTGTTTTCGAGCTGTGATCTGGGGACCGGAGTTCATTTATTTTTATTTGTTGCACAGCATCCTCAATCATCAGCAGACCAATGCCCACCCGTGAGAGTAGCTTGCCTCTTTTAAATACTGTAAAACCTGCAGCATCCTTTGGCCTCAAACGCGGCTGGCCTGAATCGTTTTCCCCCGACTGTTCTCAAATCATCCCTCAACAGAATCAGGAATAGCTAACTGGGCTGAGTTTCCTCTGCCAACTCTGCGCCTGGCAAGCTTGTAGGAGCAAAACAAAAAATCCTACAACCCAGTGCATCAGTAGCAGCAGTCGAGGAAGCCTGCCTATGTGACACACAAACCGTCAAATTGGCGCGTCCTCAGCTAGGAAACCATATGCCTTTATTTACAGCGATCACGAGCGTCATTAACCGCAGCCATTAGTCAGTCGGCGCAGGAAATGGCAGGGGTCCCGTTTGCTCATTGGCTGAGGGGGCTCGTTAGGGGGGTTTTGATTGGTTTGACGTTGACCTCCCTGCGTGTGAAAGTGAGTACGAGTGTGTGTTTGTGCTGGCAGGGGTGACAGATAGGAACACAGCCGGACCAGCTGGCTGAAAATCATTGCAATCTGGTGCCTAGTTTAGCTGGCGTGAGACAATACACACATACATTAGCTAAATACTTAAGCATATTCAATAATTTACTTAACATAACACATTAAAAACAGCAATGAAATGGCTGAGATGAATAAAAGAAAGAAGAGTAGGATAAAAAATAAAGCATCCACCTGAGTGTGTAATTCTAAATAACATTTAATGAATCTAAGGTTAATAAATATGAAGTGGCCCTTACGGTGCGTGAGCATATAACACTGATTACCAGAGAGGAGATGCTGACACATTTGTGTAATTTGGCCCCGATGGTGGCAACAAGCACTCCTTCTTCTCCGTCCCCTGGTGAAACCACTGGCGTGTGCCCTTCCTCCTTCTCCCCTTCTCTCTCTCCACGGAGAAGCAAAAATCATTTGCGGGTCATTAAAATAATTTATTACAATTCCCAATATTCTCTTAATTAAAATTCACTTATCACAGTCGGGGACTTGAGAGCGAGGCCATTAGGGAGGCCGATCTGTGGAGTGCACATATAGGAATGTGCATAAGTGTGTATGCATAGAGCATGAGCACCTGTGTGTGTGTGCACAAGCAGCATATGTGTGCTGAATTAATCACTAGCACTCTTGATTAAGCCCTACTGTGAGGTCTGCCATCAGTCTCTTAAATCTTTTAGTCACCAGTCAGACTCAGATTACTATATTTCATGAGTGACTATTTCTGTTAATTAACAAACACCTGAGGAACAACTTCACTCATTTGGTTTAATTAATGTGTGCTTGCCCAGTCTGTGATTATGACCTTCGGTGCAACCAGAAAATTGGGAAACAATGCAGCACGAATGCTGTGGATGAATACCAGAAATGGGTCCAATAGAGAACCATCCCCGTAACCCTAGTCAAGTGGGCATCACCCACATATTCGTAATAAAAGTCCTCACTAGAGCAACTTATAGTGAAGTGGTGAAGTGTCTTTAAGAAATCGAACCAGCCCCAAGAGATTAAAAAATGTGACATTTATTTGCAATAATTTGTGCCTTAACTATGATTTAATTGTGATTAATCGCAATCGAATATTTTAACAGATCATCACTCTTACTAGAACTTGCAAAAAGCTTCACCCACTATATTGAAACACTTATACTCCTCTTTTCATCTTGCTTTTTCCATTTACACGTCTCCCCTTTTCATCTCTGCATTGATGTAGAGAGATTAAAAATATACAGTTTATTTGCAACTAATCGTGCCTTAATCATAATTTAATCATGCAATCAGTTGCAGTTAGATATTTTAATCATGCATCGCTTTAACCAGAACATGCAAAAAGCTTCATCCCCTATATTGGAACACTCTTTTTACATTTATACTTCTCCTCTTTTCAAATTTCAAAAAAAATTGACATCTATTTGCGATTAATCTTTCACATGATTAAATTGTATGATTTAATCATGTAATTAATGTGATTAATAGAACACACAAAAAGCTCCATCCCCTATATTGGAAGAATCCTGCTTTTCTCCTTGATTTCTTTCAAAACTGCAGTAAACTTTCTCAAGACTGAAATGTGTGTGGGGGTGGGAGGTAGCCAGTAGTTAAGAAAAAATAGTTAAGAGAACACAACAGAGAATGTATTGACACTAATAAGATAAGCTTGCATAAAAGCACAGAAGAGGAACAAATGCCATTTCATTTCTGCTTTTAAATGCTTCCCGCATCCTTCAAGTCCCCCCGCTGGAGCATTCTGACTTTTTATCAGTGCCATTGTCTCCTCTGTTGCTGTGTCACGAGCTTTTCTGCTCATCCTTTTCTTTCTCTGTATAAAGGACAGGGGCTGCAGCGAACAAAAACACACTGCGGGCAAACGCTCATCTATAATTTCAATCATAAAAAGCCAACACAACACAAGTTAAATAGAACAACTCGGGAAGATTGAGGGAGCTAGAATATGATGTTCTCTCTCACACACACACAGACTTAGACATACAATGTTTTCTGAACACCCACAGGGCTTGCAGGACGTGTGTGTACCACTGTAGCCATGTGTCAGCTCCAGCTGGCTAAAGGCTCACTAGGAGTTTTTTTGGTTTTAGGGGGGGGGGGGCGTCGGAGATGCCAAGGAACTCTTCGCCTACTGTATTGTATCCTGGCTACAGTTGCTATGGCATCTGTATTGTTGCGCTGCCAGTAGCATAAATGCATGTTTCCCGCAGACAGTCGTCCCGCAGAGGGCGGAGTCATTAGCTTAACAAACGGTGCTCAAAGTGACACCGCATAGAATCACAGACACATTCAAGTGTGCACGGAAACACGCATAAAAAAAAAAAACTCTGGTATGTTGTAATTACCGCCTCTTTCATCCTGGCAGTCAACTAGACCATTATATCTTTTTAGTCCCTGGTGTGGGGACCATCTCCTAAATAGTTTGTGCTCCTGTGTATCAACTTCTATTCCAGCCACAGAGCAAGCAGCTTTCAGAAGAAATAAATACTAGCAGACCTTTTTAAAAAATCCACACGGTTCTTTGACCATCATGACGCTGATGTGTATTAAAAAATAAAATTCCACGGTCTGCTTCACAGCTAAGATTTCCAATCTGCTACTGTGGTAATATCTGCAGCACAAAAATCAAGGGGAGCATCATTAGACTGTGGATGACACCGTTTCCCAGTGGGTAGCACTGGGAAACTGCAGTCTTAACAGAGATGGTATCATGTTTTTGAAAATTAGAACCAAATTACAAAAAGACATACCCCTTTGAGAAGGCATACTAAAAGACAGGCCAGGACAGGCAGCGCAATTAACAGTATGTTTTACTACTATTTACAGGAATAAAAAGACTGACAAGTCAGTTTGTAACTAATTCCAAGCAGAGATGCTGCTCTTTCCCAATTCTGAACAGACTTTAAGGACAGATGCTATGGTTGAGTTTAGGGAGGGAACATCAATACCTCCCATACTTTTAGGAAATATGATCCTCTGCGGGGAAGATGGAAGTAGACCAAGACTACCCTTCTAAGTAAGAAGTTACAAATCACACAGTCTATATCTGGACAGCAAAGATCATGCAAACATGTCATACAACAAGTTGCACCTTTAAAATGCATGTGTGGGCATTGCTAGGATGCTTACATTTCTCAAGTCAACAAGTCCCTTTGACATGAAAGAAAGGCAAACCCTTAAAGTCAAGGGTACAGTTTCAGATTTAAATTCCACAAAGCAATGCTGCCTTACTCTCTTTTAGACAACACTGATGACAAAAACAACTTTGGCAAAAGCCACCAGGTGTTTAAATTTAGCTCCCCGGGACGGCTGTGTAATCCAAACTCTAACCTTGCAGGAAGGCCATGAAAACAAAGTCACATTAGTGATGTTCGTGTTGGCTCTGCTGGCATCCAAACGCTCTAATCCCTAACCCTAATCCAGCCTTGTGACAATTCAATGTCCTGCTGGGAAACTTTGGGATCTGCCCTTCATGTGGATGTTACTTACACATGTACCACCCAGCTAGGCCAGACCAGGCACCCCCACCCCATAGCAATGACACTCCTTGGTAGCAGCAGTCATTCCCAGCAGGATGCAGCCTGGCACGCAAAAATGGTTTAGGAACAAATAAAAAAAAAAAAACATGAAGAACAGCACAACGCGTTGACCTGGCTTCCAAATGGAATGATCCACAGAGGCCCTTCCCCTCTACACTTAGGACCCAAAGCCCCCCACTAACAACATTCTGTTGCCAGACACCACAGGACACCCTCAGAAGGCCCATGCCCATTATCCAAAGAGTCCCAACTGCTTCAGAGGTATACTAAGAAACATTACCCATGTTTCTCCTTCAGTAGAGGCATCAATTCAACGCACGAGTCGCTCCAGTTACAACACTGACCAGGCTCCCCTCCATTCCCCGGTTACAGAAATATCAGCAGAGCTGATCCAGAATGTCGGTGGCGTTGGGAATCGGAGCTGACCCATCAGAGCGCACTGGGCACCTCTTTATTTTAAAGGGAACACATAAAACGAATGTAAGAATAAACAGCACTCCACCAGTCATTTTATGAGTTCTTGCACAAATTTGGCATATTGTGTACCCAGCTCAATCCCTTGGGCACACCAGATGGTTTGAAGAGACCTTCAGAATGAGGGCTAATTGTTGTCAATCCAGTATTTAATTTTCAGACTTTTTCTTTCTGAAAATTGCCTAGCTCTGTGTCTGGAATAGAAAATGATACCCAGAAGACAAATTGTGAGTATGTATCGTCTCATGTGTTTGCGTTCCTGCCTTAGGCCATGTAGGATGCAGGGAAGGGAGGAATAAAGCGAACGATTACTGCAGACCCGATGTTAGTCTGATTAAACTAACAAGCTGGGGGAGTCCATATCACTGTCAGCTCTGAAATGTTCCTGTGTCGATCAACTGAATAAACTCCTCTTTGAGCCATTTATACGACCGCCCTGAGTCACACAACCTGTAAGCTAATCCAATCAGTCTGTTTGCTTACTTAAAGGCTTCTACAACCCTGCCACGAGTGAAAAGAATCCTACCGGTAATTCAATTGTATACTTATTAAGAGCTTTTTCACTCCAGAAACAGCAGTCTTGCTTCTCCTGGTGTGCAAGTAATTAACCTGTCTGATATTCGTGTGACAGCCTTAATTCAAGCAAACTGCACCGTAATAATAATTTCCACCATATTACATGTCTGTATCAATGTGATCAAGGGATTTATTCTTATAAGAGGAAGCTGGCCACCCACAACCTTGCTTTGTCAGTTAATTAGTTTAATTGCGGTGTAACTAGATACAGACCATCCGCCAATAAATTACACTGGTGGATATGAGGAATCTTCTTTCCAAATAGCTCACAAATTGATATTTTAAAATTAAGGATGTATCAAATGCTGACATCATTTCCCGGGTAGTAGAGATGCAACCGATTGCTGACATATGCCATCTCTGCAGATTTGCTATTTTCAGCTGAGGAATGATCTTATTAGCCATGAAATCCCTTGCGAACAGTTCCTCAACCCAAATGTGACTTTAATTGTTTCAATTTTGCACTCCTACTCAGTTTACAACGAATGCGTATTTTGTCAAGTAGGGATAATCTTACTTTAGAGTCTTGCCGGTATATTCTACTAAGATAGAGCATAACATAGTTGTCACGTTATTGACTTTTAAATATTTTCTGTAACTGTATTTGGTTTCCCTTGCGTTTCCTACTTTGATTTTGAAACCGTCGTCCTTGTCCTATCATGTCCTGCTTCACCTCCTGTCTGTGTTTTTCATCACAAGTGCCTCGTTAGCCATTGCATATCTATGTATGAGCCTGACTTTGTCCTACTCAGCTCTGCTTTCTTTTTGTTTATTGGATTACAATGCCTTATTTAATAACCCTTTTTGCTATCTCAATCATACATCTTCAGGATACTAGCAGATTCCCATTCATCGTATTGCCTTAGCTTAGTCAGCTAGCCATCTGGCTCACACCTTCCTTATATTGTCGTCTCACGGGTCCCATGGGTTAAATAGATGGCCCTCTGTAAACGTTTTTTTAATATGTGCTTGTGTCAGGTTTTAGCAATAGGGTGAGGGTGCCTGGTCTGGCCAAGGCGGGTGGTAAATGTCTAAGTAGCATCCACACGAATACCAGGTCCGAAAGTTTCCCAGCAGAACACTGCAGCTTATTCCAACTATCATGGGCAAGAGCTGGGGTACACTCTCATGCACACAAGAATCTCTGTAGAATGCGGAAGGAAGCATACCATCTCCAGAACCCAGAACTTTCTTGCTGTGTAGCATCACTGCTTGTCAACATGCTTCTAAATATACATTTTTCTGTTGCCAGTCCACCTGTAGCCATCCCTATCTACTATTTCCATCTCAGACTTTGCCCTGTGATGCTTGACTGCCAACATATTTATCTGACAACCTCTTGTTGGTTCAGTAAATTTGGCTCTTTAATTCAAAATGAACTCTCCTTGTTGAAAGAACTGCCATATGCTCTCCACTGTCATTTAGACTGCATGTTTCTAACTGTGTTATCAACTCCAGAGCGCCTTAATGAATTTTATTGTAGCATAAACAAGTCAACTAACAGATATAACGGGCCCTGCAGCTAGAAAACTGACCAGCCAAGTGAGACTGGCTCATTGAGACAAAATTCTGACAGATCTGCACTTCTGCTCCGAATTAGTCAAATTAGATTTAATGGAGTAAACTGAGCAACTGACAATCACCACACTTGAATTAGATGTTTCCAATTAAGCTCAGACTATCGTACAGAGATGTGTAAATAATCCGTGATGGAAAAACATTTGCGGATAGCTGTTGCATTTGATGATTTTGATCATTTTCGATTAAAACGGTGGCGCGCTGCCCGCGGGAAGGAGTTCAATTAAAACGAAGAGGGCAGTAATTCAGCTTCACATCCAAGGCCTCTTCTTTAATTTCAGCCAGCTCGTAAACGTTATATAAATCAACTGATAGCACGGAACAGATGGCGAACATTTCAGGAGGAGGGAGCAGGTGCTCAGTTTTCACAAAGCCATAAAGTTCGATTCCCTGTCATGCTGCATTCCCTTGACTGTAAGTCAGGATCCAGGAAGAGACCACCAGGCACTGGACATACATGGAAATGCACCTCATGGCAACAGTTCTTATAGAAACATGAGAATTTTTCAAAAACAAGTTTTGTTTAGGTTACATTTATGATGTGGGTGTGTACATGGATTCCAGCTCAATGGAGAACCAATTTTAGAAGTTTTGCAAGAGACCGTGACGAAAAATCTGTCCAATACTGGAGTTTGGAGAAATATTCCAAATTCCTTTTTTTACTGAGCATAAAATATGATATTAACTATCCACCATATATTGAATTTAAAAAAAAAAAAAAAGCTTAAACAAAGACATCTGGACTTGTTGGATTTGATGTTGATGTCTACAGACTTCAGTCCCAAGGTGTAAATGGGGATGATGTATTTTTGGTTAAACCGTGACCCAATGCCTGATAACTTTCCTGGACACTAAACATTAAAGGTGTGTTTGCACATTAGGGGTCCACTATAACTGACACGGCACCTTTCTTTGGTCTCCTCGTTTCATTTTTCTGACGGACCTTTCCATCTTCGCCTTGCAGTAAGACAGTCGCACCATGCGTAGAAGTTTAGGAGCGCTACATTGAAAATGGTCCGTGTGAAACACTGTCTCGTGGCCCATCATTCCAAATTGTGTAATCAAATACACTGGTATGCCCGTATATCAAAAATACCTGCCCAGCCCTAGTCACAACTTCAGTGGGTAGAAATGGAATTGAGGAAATCAGGAAATAATGTACAGTAATTGAAAATGGAGTGTGGTCAGTGACATTTATAGCTGCTCGGCAGTTCATGTACCAGAGCGTCTATTCCAAAGACCCATCAAGTAAACTGCTAAGTTATAAAATTAGAACGGTAGTCATATCAGTCCGTAGGTAACTCATGTTCCCACCGCAAACGCAATGGACTGAGACCACCCTCTCTAACCTTGCTCACCTCGGTCGATTGTGGGACTGAGCGCAAATTGCTGCGTTCACACCAAAACGAACCAACCTTGCGGGGAATGACCTGGGTGTGAAAGGGTCTCGTATCTCATATCATCCATGACCTGCTCAGCTGCATGCTTCTTATCAACATCACTGCATCACTTAGTAATCTTGTTTCTCTATCGTATACACACACCTGAAAATAGAAATCTTTGTAATATTATACCGCCAATGTTAGGGATATTTCCCTTACAGTATAGCAAATCTTTGTGTAAGAATTAATTAACTGTATACAGTTAAGAACTGCAGATAATTTTGAGCTTGAAGATTCATTTGCGCTTAGGTCGAGAGCTTTCGGACATATCTTTGTACGTCGTGAATTTATGCGTGCTTATCTGTGCTCATGTGAAACCCTGTGATACTTAAATCTTAATGAGGCCTCCTTGCTTAAATGAAGGATTAAATCAATCTCATTCTGCATGGTAATCAGCATCTGGATTTGTTCAGCTGCTAAATAAATAAGATTATGATTAAAAACCATTTGAAGCGCTTAATTCGTAGAGATAATATATATACATACTTAATATTTACACGTTAGGACGAGTCTTTCCAACAAAACGATATTAAACTTTAACAATAACACTTATTACTCTGCTGCTTCCTGCTGTTTGATAAAAAAGAAATAACCAGGGAAATAATCCATAATGAAAATAATTGTCTGTCCTGTTGCTGGGTATTAAAGTCAAGATGCACCCTGTGTCAGAGCAGGTGTGGGCTTGAAATGAGTGCCGACTTCACCGCGGTAAAAACCAACTCTCGGTGAGCAATGACACAGATAGAAGAAAAAAGGTTGTAGAGGGGACAAAGATATCACACAGGCCCGGAAAATTAAAGAGCAGGAGGGAAAATGTATTTATGTGCTTTTATCTGTCGCACTGGCTCCGTATCTTTACGCTTAGTCATATGTAAGTTGAAAATGAGTCCCTGTCTGATTGAGAGGCGTGGAGCGGAGGTTCTGGAATATAATCTATTTGCTAATTATAAACCAAGGCCAAAGCATGAGCAAGCCTTCGCTCCACTGAGCTCAGGGCTATACTCAGAGGCTGGGGAAGAATTAGCATAGTCTGCACGCGCGCACACACACATACATGCACAAAGCCTCAGAGTGATTAGACCCGCCCTGGATGTGAACAGCAATTAACTGCAATCAGAGCCCTGTCCCTCTCCTCCCAGCCCTCCCACCTTCTCTCCGTGTGTCTCTCATCCCGCGCGCTTTCATCTGCATGTCAGCCCTTTCGTTTGTTTTAGTCTTGATTATTCTTAAAAGGTCCCTTCGGTGTTTTTGGATTTTACTCGGTCTCGCCCCACTCAGGCCTTGCATTGACGTGCGTCCTGAGAAATCCAAGCACAAATGGCCGGCTTTGAGTGTGAACACACCCAGGACCCATTCTGTACGTTTACATGAAAAAAAAAAAAATGACTGCCTTAATACAACTCTAACTGGACAGTTTAAGTGCATGTAAATGCGTTACTACAACTAATAAGACACCCAGATAATGCAATTGGAAATAGATTTTCACCGGCATGTATACGCCTTAATTGGAGTTAAACTAGACAATCTGCGTGCACATGCTCCACAACCAACCCCAGAACATGCCAGTCTGCCACATGAATGTTTAAATAAATGACGAAATAGGTCAACCAGAAGGGGGCCGTATTAACCCACTGAAAAAGACACATATCGCCACCTAGTGTGAAGGGGGAGGACATGTTCCCGTCGGTTATTATTGAGGCCGGTTGCGTTTGACCTATCTGATCTAACACTACATTTGGAGTTGCTCTGGAAAGCATTTGACTGTTGTTTCATTAATAGTGTGAATACACAATGTCCTGGGTCATATTAAAGGCCGCCTACTCAACAAGGGGGTGCTGGTGGAAACTTCCACTGTTCAATTACAAAATGAGCTTGGTGCTGTAGTAAAACGAGACAGATAAGTGTCCTATGTAATATACAGTTGTGTGCTTTTGGTAAGTGAAAGAGACTTCACCGCTTCTTTCCCCCAGGTCATGACGCACACTCAACAAACAGCTGTTTGTGGTTGTGATATAGCAATGGGTATCCATTATAGACAGCAGCTGTTAAAAATATTCAACTTCAATGATGTCAGTGTTTATTTGCATACGAGAGGAGTATAAAAAACCATGATTAGATCTCATATGTGACCATTTCCCATGACAGATCTTAATGCAAGGTCCGGTCAGTTTCATTCAAGACACACTTAAACATTTGGTGCTGTGCTGTCTCCACCAGGCATATTTGTGGGGAAAAGTTCAACAGATTTAGCTTGGAGTTCTCCTGAATAATAATAATAATAATCTCAGTTACCGCCGTGATTCTATTGTGTTCACAAAGATATTTTCATGTCGCAGCAGCTATGATCCTCACATTCCTTATTCCTAGAGGCTTCTAGTGCTCATGGAATCCGGGGCCAATGCTGAAGTAACATTCAGTCAGTCACTCTGGTTGAAACTGCGGAGAATCTTAATAAATATTCCAACATCGACAAGAAAAAGGTACAGTTAAGGAGGAGGATGAGGAGTTTTGCGCGAGGCACAGTTGCAGCGTTCATCCAAGGAAAGACCGTCTAACCCTAAAATGAAATTCAACCCAAGGCTTTCAGCCCAACACTCATCTGACCTTATCAGAAAATAGCTAAAGATAAAAGATATTCATGCTCAGAATCACACAAACTGCGCATTTCTGCCTTCTTGGACTTCTTTCTAAGTCTGTTTCTCTAAGAATGATCAGGTGTACCGTTCATTGTTGTGGCAGAGTTTACAGTGCATGTGTTAAGGATGGAAAAAAAATTGCGGAGTAATGAAGGGCTGCACTTAAGGATCCCAGGCCCGATAATGAATGAGAATATTTTGCACGAGGCTAATTAAGCTTTTGTCACATCACGTCAGCTATGCGAGGCTGGAAGAGGCACGCGTGTAATCATCTCGGCTCGTTATTCGCATACGATCGTGTCTCTTGACAACTTTCTTTTCATCATTAAAACAAGCCTCCCACCGTCACACAAGCGGCCACCTTGCCTAAATTAATAACCACGTCCATCATAGCTGAATAAAAGACTTAGAAGATAATCTTCTGTTGATCCCACACTGGGGAAATTTGGCAATAACGCATAAGTATGTACAGCCATAGGTATAAGTAAGTACAAACTCTAATGGGCTATTGCACAAGGGGTTTCACTGACATTTATGAAGTGAACTTGGTTAAAGAGTCCCCTTCTTCTCACGCCACCAATGAAGCGAGCTGTCACTGATGGAGCTGCCCAACACTCCCAGCTTCCTGTGCACAGGGGTGGCCCTTTTTCCCACCGCCGCCAACGTGTCAAGGGGGTATTCCAGGACAGAGCTGGCCTTCGTGACTAGTCTGTTCATTTTATTCCTGTCTCCTGCTACTGCGGCAAACCATGCCAGATGCCATATGCCAACACAGAGTCATAAAAGATCCTCAAGACTCTCCCTGCACTCCAAAGGACCTGAGTTTGCTCTGTCCTTTCCTGATGCGTGGCCGGTCCAGTTTACTGGGCGCCATGAACTAAAGCTTTAAGTATTTCATAAAGCAATTTATTTCATGGTGTAGACTAGGGGTGCCCACTCTTCTTTGGCTTGCAAACTGCTTTTTACAATGACCCAGTCAAAATGATGCACAGGGAGATCTCAGACTGACTGCCCGCCAGTCCGTCATTCTATTGCGCCAACCATAACGATAGACAAACATCTGTCTTTTTTTATTTATTTAATGGCACACAATCTACCTGTATTACCTTTAGGATCCACTGACCGATCGCGATTGACATATTGGACACACCAACTGTGCTGACAGTTTGCACAGGCCAGGATTGATTAAATTCCACTTAATTCAACCTTATTCCCGTCAATATCAACCAAAATGGTCTAAAGACGCTTACCCAGAGTCTTAAACTCCTACAAGCTTTAGTCAAAAGTGGCAAAGACACACTTTTTAACCTTGAACAGAGCCCAGCCCATATCTGCTTGAGACTTAACAGCTTGTTGTAAATTATGGAACAGATATTGTGTGTCTTCTGTCCAAGTGATGACTCACACACAACAAACAGCTGTTTGTGTTTCTGATACAGCGATGGCGATCCATTACAGACGGCAGCTGTAACTATATCCTACTGTGCCTGGAATGATGTCAGCAGTCAGAACATGTAACTGAGACTAGATCTTAAGTTCTGGCCAGGGACGCATGAGCGTTTTAGCAGCGACAGGTATTTTAAGCTAGCTGCTTCGAATTGGCTTGGGAAAAAAAACAATTTGCTGCTCAGTCTCAAGTGTTCTATCAAGAGTATTTCTTGGTTGGTAAGTAGCAGCCTTTTCAAAGAAGTCCAAAGTTGCTTAACTATCTGCTTTCAAGAAAGCTGCAGCCCTTCAGTTCCCATAGTTAGAACAGTTTCTCTTCATGATACCTTCCCTCCTGCTGGCTTTGAATGAGCACTTTGCTCTAGACCTTCAGTGTCCCTTACTTTCATCCTCTATATCCCGTGTATTCCCCCCATCTGGTACCCACTTCTAAAACTCTGTACCTCTGAACCCTGCGTCCCTTCATCTGAGTAGCTTGGGGAGAAATGACTCAGCTCTTCTTTGCTGCTCTCACTCCATTGCCTGGTCTATCCTTCATCTAAAATCCTCTAGTGGGACCTCACCACAAACCTCTGACCTATTTGCTCTCTCTCTTTACCCATCTTCCCTCCATACCTCCGTCCTTCCCTCCTTCCTATCATTCATGCAACCTTTCAACCTAAGTGGCCCCCATCTGCCCTCTGACCATCTGTCTCCATTCATCAGAATGTTTCTCTCACACCGCCATTTTTTCCTCATCTGTGTTTTCTAAATCACGTCTCCGGCTCCGTCTTTGCTTTTCATCAACCTTGTGACACCATTTCAGCGAGCCAAAATGAAAAGAACATTGCCGACAGTTTTTTTAAAAAAAAAGAAAAAAGAAAAAAAAAGAAAGAGAGCAAGAAATGCGCACGGAATAGAAAAACAGGCAGGAAGTGTGTGTCTCGCGGCACCTTTGTGTGAGGGTGTGACACTAGACAACGATACGAGCGGAGGGAATGAAACTGCGAATGAATGAGACACAAAAATACAAATAAAATTCAAGAACAATAGATAGACAGGCTGCGATACTGAAGAACCTGAAAATACTGGCAGAAATTAGATGGGGAGACGGTTAGGGAGACGTAAAAGAAAAAAAGGGTGAGAAAGTAGAGGCCAGATTAAAAGGCACCCGTCTCAAACTGAACCAAGGCAACTCCGTGACCGAGTAAACACAAACAAATACTGTCCAGATAACCAAGTATATGCACAATCATTTGAAAAGTACTAAAATATCAATGTTATATTAGCTGTTATAATAGCTAAAAGGAAAAAATCTAACAAAATGACTGTATGCAATGGCTGCCTTTACCCTTAAAGCGACTTGTAATATTTGGATCCAGGTGGCGAGGCAGCTGCTTTACAGTAGGTTGCCTCAAGCCAATAAAATTCTAATTGAACCTGCTCTAATCAATGTTTTTATATTAACTATGGTGTATTACTTGATAAACCTGGAGCATTTTAGTATCTTTCAACTGTTGTGTAGCCCCCAATGTTAACGTTTCAGCAACAAGAAAGATGTCTTTGTCCTTGTTACTCGGGAAGGAAAGTCTGAAAAGGAGTTGGTGGAAAACAAAACTAAGCTACAATGGTCCATAAAATAGATGCAGCTTTAAATGATTTAGTTGGTTTCTGCTGGAAGAACATCAAAACCTCACTTTTCAACACCCATACAATGTTAGCACTACAGCGGTCCGCCACGGGCTAATTTACTCTGGAGAAAACGGAACCGACAACTCACGCACCATGAAGAAGCTATTTGCTTTTACATTACCACTTTTTAAAAACCAATGTTATTTGTAGTTATTCACACAGAGTAGGTCAAAACCCAAAGGTAAAAAATCCAGATGTAACATGAACTAGCTTAACTTTATAAGCGCTAGCTAGCAAATTAGATTGAACATTAGCAGTTTAATATAAATTAGATTTCTTCGCTGACAAAACCATTTTGTGTACTATTCCTGTACATGAACTACACAGGCTGCTGCTATTTGTTGCTAAATCCAATATCCGCATAATTACGGTAATTTAAAGAAGGACTGATAAAACACACATGACCTCACACTGCATGGAGAAACTATTTGTGTTTGAGTAGGTCAAAACCCGAACACTTAACATAACTGGCTTAACTTTATAAGCGCTAGCTAGCAAAATTAGATTCAATGTCAACCGTTGATACAAATTCGATTTATTGGCTGCTACTTTTCCCATAGAATGTCACGTCTCATTTTGTGTACTGTTTCTGTGTAAGACTTGCACAGGCTGTTGCTAAATCCAATATCATTATTATCCAACAGCATTATTACGGTAATTTGAGGACAGACTGGTTAAAAAAAACACACACAACCTTATTCTACAGTATGTGGCACATACTGTGTAAATACTTTTTAACAGATGGGATCACATCATAATCAGTGTCTTTTATTAAGACTGACTGAACTCGTTAATGGTAATCGTGGCCCACTCCAGACCTCGCATCCACCTGAGTATTCCGATCACATCTGGCCAGCTTTTAAGTAAAATACCTGCGTTTGCACCTGGCATTAAAATGCGTCTCCACATTCGTCCCCAGTCGGCACTTGGGATCCCATCTCACTTTCACACTCAGACAGATCGTATCACTAATGGATCGCTACTGCTGAAGTTAATTTTGCATGCAGGTTTATGGGGACTGACTCACCTTTGTAACAGTTCCTCATCTGAGAAACATTTGAGTTTTTGGCACTTCTTTGTTGACTTATTTTTCAGCCACTGAGGATATACGCTTGATTAATACAACATGACCTTCACACTAATTGATTCTGATGGATAAAAAAGGAATATGTGAATTATTACTATGTTCACATTTAATACAACTTCTTCTCAATCATGAAGCAGCTGCCATGAGCGTTTATGTAACTCCATTATAACTTCTGAATCAAAAGGGGAGAAAAAATGAGTTGATTAAGATACTGAAAGAAAAATATTGTTCACTGTTAGCAGAATGTTACTGATTGAAATGTTAAAAAGCTCTTATAAGCATGAAATTCTCGGATATTGCTCAGTTTAATGAAAAGGGGTAGCTCTTAATCAGTCGGTGAAAACATAAAAGGCTACTTGTTCTGCTCTATTTTCAGGCAAGTTTAGTTCACAGTAATGTTACAAATCTGCAATATAAGGGGCAAAACAGTAAGTACGCTCTGACAAAAGTAATAAATAAATAAATAAAAAACATCTTGGTGTCCAGGTGACCTGAAACACCTTGAAGCTGAAGTGTGAGAATTTTCGACAGAATTTTTAAGAGTTATTAAGTAAATTCCAAAATCATTCAGTCTTTCTCTTTGAAATGTGACTCTCCTCTGGGTTTCAAAGCTCGAGAGAAACTGTGGCGAGCCTTTTTTTTTCTTTTTCTACTGCATTCAGTCATTTTTATAGATTAACAGACAGTTAAATTCTCATTAGTTGCCAAATGCCCCTTGAAAAAAGCTTCCGCGTCCATATTGACAACCGAAAAATTGAGCAAAGAGCATGGCCAAGTGAAAATAAGTGTGTTGTTAACACATATTTTCTGGCCCGAACATATATGCACAACGCACGCAGTCCTTTTTGCAGTATTCATTAAAGACACGGAGAAGGAGCCTTAATTAAGCGCTCACATGTTTCCTATGCTGGCATATGCGCACTCACAACAGAAATACTCCTTGAAGCCAAGGCATTTTAAATTGTTGGATAAAGCTTGAGTCAAATATAGAAGGATGCATATGGAAACGATAGATGCAGTTGGAAGGGAGATGAGGACCGATATCGGTCCTGTAAATGAAACTTGCCTCTCTCTTCTCTGAATCTTTGCCATCTCCCTCCGGTTTCTATCATTTATATAACTTAGCTTGTTATTCCCTGACAGGGTACAAAGCCTGGAGAGAATATTCTAAGAGGAGAGGTGAAGCTTACCACTTTCTCTGGTGGATAAACAAACAGCGCCCACGCCGCCACAAATGTGTTTGCTCCCGCTTCCCGTTAAAAGCTTCAAATCAGAGAAACAGGTCCATTCATTTTCATTTCATCTATTGGTTTATTTTGTCGGGACAGTGCACATTAATGGACAGTACATACATGATGCATTGTAAATATGATGCTCGACTTTTAAGGTCAAGACATCTCCCTCGTCCTGGGCTTCCTACTCTGGCTCCCAGTTCAATTTAGCATTGACTTCCTATGAATCACCAACATATCTCACAGATCTTCTACAACAGTGGTTGGGGGGGCGCTAAAACTTGTCTGATCTGAGCTCACTATCGGTTTTCACCTGTTTCACCAGTCACCAGTTTTTAACCAGTACAATACATGTATAATATGTAGGTCTTAAAGAATTCCAGCGTGTGCCGTTTGATCTCTTGATTTGATTTTTAAAAAAAGGATCAACATTTAGAAAAAAAACAAATGTTAATGCGATGTTGTCGGTTTCGAGCAGTCAATCGAGTTTGTCTACCAACGGAATGAGAGTAACGTAGCTTTCATTCTCCAAACTAACATCACTAGCCAATCAGAAGTAGGGTGGGGGTGGGTCTTGGAGCGCTTGGTTGAGATCCAGCTGCAGCTGATGTTGCATTCAAGACAACACTCTGGGTTGTCAAACTCTAACCTGTAACATGAACGTGAAGATATCGGATGTCTGAAATTTCCGAGATTTTGTGAAGGCATCATCTAAGCCAGCGTTTTTTCATCGAAGTCACTGTCATCGGAAAGATGGAGAGTATATTTATGAAGCAAGAAGAATCTGCAGTTGTTTTTGTGTAAATTGAAAATGAATTAAATGTCTTAGTTGTTACTGTCTGTGTTTTGATATGAATTGTCACAGTGCAGTCATACTGATGTTGACACTGTGTTATTAAGACTGAAATTAATGTAATTAATTTTATTCACAATATGTAGAACCCACAAGATTCCTATTTGTATTTTATTCTTCTGGATTTCTTGATTTGCTGAAGTCCATGTATTCTATGTATCAAACTTGCTGCACATGTAGGTATTCATCACGCACCTGCTGCGAGGTAATGAGCAGCATCCACGCACGTTCGTGCTACTCGAGAGAGCCCTCGCTGACGAAGTGCATTCCTCACACGGCACGCTTCAAACTGAGCGCTTAGCAGATGGTCCCACACATTTCCAGTCAGACTAAAAGGGAGAGGTTCATAGCAATTCTGCAAACTTTTCAGAACCAACAAGCGTGCCCAGATTACACAACTCCGACAGAAGTGAATGTAGTCACGCAATGCGCACCTTCATCCCCATCTTTACCCCAACCTTTATAATAGTTTCACTGGCTGGTTATGGTGGACCACTGGAAGATATGCTGTTAGGTGTGCTCATTGAAGTATTAAGATGTCTTCCAGAACCGACAGCCTGACAATCACATCCACACCATTAAAAAAATGCCAGACATGCATGTGAAAGTAGGTGTGATTTTGACTTTTCTCTCTGTAAAGCTGTCCCTGGCAGTAAACGGCATAGCGGCTTACGGGTAATGAGAAGAATTCAGCTATTGAAACAAGCTGAATTTTCATTCTTCACTCTGCTTCTGTGTCATTCACAAGATTGAGTTCAACACTATGGGACTGAACATGGAAGTGTCCCCGGCCTCGGGGCTGTGTTTCTTATCTTTGGAGCTGTGCATTTCTGAACTGTGTAGTTGTGTGTTCCTGAACTGTATAGTTGTGAGTTTCTGATCTGTAAATTGGTGTGTTTCTGAACTGTAGAGCTGTGGGTTTCTGATCTGTAAAGTTGTGTGCTTCTGAACTGGGAAGCTGTGCGTTTCTGAACTGTGTAGTTTTGTGTTTTCTTCTCCATGGAGCTGCGAGTTTCTGAGTTGTGTGTTTCTGATGTGCCGAATTGTGTGTTTCTGAACTGTAGAGTTGTGAGTTTCTGAACTGTGTAGTTGTGTGCTTGTTATCCTTGGAGCTGTGTGTCTCAGATCTGTGTAGTTGTCTGTTTCTGAACTGTAGAGTTGTCTGTTTCTGTGTAGTTGTGTGTTTCTTATCCGTGGAGCTGTGAGTTTCTGAGCTGGGTGTTTCTGAACCTTAGTCTTGTGAAGTTCAGATATGTGGATTGGTGTATTTCTGAACTGTATAGTTGCCTGTCTCTGAACTGTAGAGCTGTGTGTTTCTAAACTTTAAACTTGTGAGGTTCAGATTTGTGGATTGGTGTATTTCTGAGCTGTAGAGCTGTGTGTTTCTGAACTGTAGAGTTGTGTGTTTCTGAACTGTAGAGTTGTAAGTTTACGACCTGTGTGTTGGTGTGTTTCTGCCCAATGTCCATGACTTATGGTTATCCATTTCTACCTCAATACATAAGTCTCCATTATGCTCATGATGCATTTTATATTCATATATTATTATACACTAACCTGTAAATTGACAGTTTCAAGCCCCCGTGCCCTTGTTTATGACATTAACTTTATCAGTACTCTGTCTACCCACTAAATGTTTGTGAAATGAATATTTTGAGTTCTATCTCCATCCATTCTTTTATTCATCATCAATCTCACGCTTCACATCTTGTACTATCACGTAATCTCATCCCTTTTCCTGCTCTCTTCTCCTCCTCTTCCCTTTCTTTTCCTGTCTCTACCTGGCTGACCTCAATCAGATGCCAGCCCCACCTCCTCCATCTGAGCTGGTTTCTGCTCAATGTTTCTTCCCGTTAAAAAAGAGTTTCTCGTGTCACCGTCGCCTTCGTGCTTGCTCTGGAAGTTTCAGAATCTGGGTGTCTGTTAAAGCCTCTTGAGAATATTTCAATTGTCATTGACGCTGTATGAATAAAACTGAAAAAAAATAACTATTGTTGAATTGAGGCCTAAATCCTAAGTCTCAAAGCCTCAAACGGCAGATTTTCATGGAGCAGTTTTTAATAATTCATTCTACGGTTTGAAGCTGAAAGTGGTTCTTACAAAGGTAGGCACACAAAAGCACACGCAGTGCTTCACAACAATCCTCCTATTGATCAAACTCATATACGAAAACGAATACGTTTCTAACCTTTCTAAGATATGTTTACACTCCAGAGCTACAAAATTGCGGATCCTCTTCTTGCATTTAAGGCACATTTGTCACTTTTATTGTTTGTTTAAAAGTTAACTCAGACTATCGATCCACGCTTCAATGAGCTGTAAATCCCCACTAATCCAGACCGGGCCGGGATTCCAATCCTGACATGTTTGCATTCAGATTTCAGGATTCAAAATGTCCTCTTAACTTTAATCTGAAAGGTTAAATACTCTTAGGACGCCACAGCAGCTGACTCAGACTGATGATGATGATGATGATGATGATGGTGATGATTAAAATGAAGGCGTGACACATCAGAACGGCGCGACGATGCCTTCCAAGGAGAAATAATCTCCGCGGCTGACTTTCAGCCCAGCGTGACTCTTCCCCCCGCTCTTGATTGATCGGCGCGAGCCCTGCTGCGAGCTGTCGGCCCACTTCCACGAGAGAGGGGTGCAACCTGATTTGGAGAAAACCCATTTTCCCTGGCATGACTCCTTCTAACCTAAAAAATGAATTTTTTTTGTATGCGCAGACGTGGCTGATTGAGCAGGAAGTGGGGTTCCTTTGGGATCCTCAACCACCAGACTCATTACAACCCCGCCCCACACACAGACACAGCCTGTTCTTCCTCTGCTTCTGGTCTGTAGTGACCCAGAAACTTCATGTGGGTCAGATCATACAGTGAACCCCCCACTCCACTCCAAGTGAGAGAGATTGTGTGCATTCACAGCCATTACTATCCAGACTTTTCTTTTAACACCCATCCTCTTCTCCCTCTAAGAAAACACCTCGCTCTCTGTTCGTATCAACCTGTCTGTCAAATCTCCCAAGACACAAGATCCCAATGTTTTCCCACACATTCATCTTTATTGCCAGCTCCCCCTGGCACAGTGTCTCTCTCTGAGGATGGTTAAAAAAGCCAGCAGCTGTCTCTGCTGCCATCTTCTGTCCAGAAACTCCACCGGAGCCACTGGCTCGGATTGAATTTGAGGTTTGCACTCTCAATTTCCAGAGCCCACTGTGACTCTTTAGGAATTTTCTTTCTAGGGGGAAAATATAGCTCACTTTTACGCCATCTAGAGGAAGATGGATGACTTTTGTTTTGTTTTTAAAAAAAATGGCCTAGAGGGATAGCTCTATAGTGTGTACAAGTTGAGAAAATCTGTATATTCATTGTGTCTTAATGTATGCGAAACTAATAACCAGCTCAGTGCTTGCTCTGAGGTGATTCAGGTTCTGTAAAGCGTCTGTTTGTTCTGCAGGCTATGTACAGCAAATTAAACTTAATTAAAATGAATTGAATCTGGTCCCTGGATGTTGACTTGGACTATTATGCGGCGGAAACAAATTCAGCCCAGTAAAGAGACATATAGGGCAGCTGGAAGTCTCGAGAGCACTGCTGCTTGGCAACTACAGGTCAAAACCGGGAACCTCAATGAGAAAAGGCAATGGTAAACCTTTAATCCAAAGATTCAGGCAAAATACATGATATTGCTTAAAATCTATGGCAAAAACGTCACAACCCATAAATGCTGACCTTACAGAGAATGTCCACTTGTAAGGTTGGGAGGATCACAAGAGGGC
Organism: Mugil cephalus; assembly: GCF_022458985.1. NCBI lineage: Eukaryota > Metazoa > Chordata > Actinopteri > Mugiliformes > Mugilidae > Mugil > Mugil cephalus. The sequence goes on from NC_061792.1 coordinate 4,011,299, forward strand.
GCTGTTCATATGGTCTTTTCTAGGTAGCTAGATAGTTTATTAATCCCTTGAATCTGAGTTTGAAGGCAGCATAAGCCACCAGAGTGTCACTGACTTCACTCTACGGACGTCAACATATGTCAACACCGCCCTCAGCTGTACATCGTGTTTAGCTCTGGTTTGCACAAGCTCGCATGCTAACATATCATGCATGTTAGAAGAAGAGTCGATTCCTGTCGTGGAGAGTCGAAGCTATGGCGAAGATATATACTGCATGCAAACACGGAAAGCATAATAACCAGTAGATTAGCATAAAATACAATGCTCCAAGTTAAGCGAAATGAAGGGCCATTTGGGAGCCATAAGGGTTTCTTCTACGGGACCCGAACCAAAAGTCTTTGAATACAGCCATTGGTTAGAAAACCACTATATAAATATGAAACTATTTACGATTGCTTAATACAGTCTCAAAGAGCTGCCAGCACGACTATGTGGCCTCGAAATGTACCTCACAAGCTCGTCTTTATGTCATCGGATCTGCAACTGTGACTGTGTTGATGACATATAAATGTAATACTTAAAAGACAAAGGGACAACATCAACCCCCAAAGGGACGATTTCAGTCCCTGAATGTTAACTGTTGGTTCACATGTCCACCCACTGTACACCTGCAGCAGTATTCTGACTAGAAAGGAAAACAAATGGCGTAGATCTGGTAACTGGTAAACAAGAGGAAGCAGACAGAAGAGGCGAAAATTGGAAAGGGGGAGGATCAGTTTTCACATCCCGGTTGGTGTACTGAAGCGAAACGCAATGGCACCCTCCCTTGAGCCGGAAGAAAGAGATCCAAAAGTAAGGAAGAGAAATAGAAAAGTGAAGTACAGTGAAGAGATGCAGGGCGGGGAGAGTGAAAGGAAGAGAAGATGAGGAGGGAAGAGAAGAAAAGAGTCGGCGTGTTCATTTGAAGTGACAAAATGTGGAACGGAGGGGAGATACTAAGACAAAGGACAAGAGGAGCCAAAGTGTAGTTAAACTGAAATCAATAGGACTGAAGGGAAGAATGGAAAAAGGAGAATGGACGTAAAATTAATGAACAATTTGTTAACAATAGCAGCACGGAGAGAGGACAGAGAATAGCGGAGTGATAGGAGGTGAAGATACTTATAGTGAATGTAGTGGACATACAGCATGGCTGTGGTTTTACCACCTGGAAACAATCAGGTCAAGTGTTTATATGATTGAATTGATTGTTGAGTGCTAATTTCTATCTATCCAACAGATTATGCATTAGTTACACCCACTGACAGAGGTGGTTACGTGTGGCATTGTTACCCTGACTGTGCTATTATTCTGGTTATTACCGAAATACACCATGTAAACATGGCCAGGGGTTGGTATGTCAGTTATTTGCACCGAGGCCTGCAGCCCGGAGACAGACGGCCAGATTTAGCAACTGGCAGGAAGACTGGTCATACAATGGAGAGCAACTTGGGTGGCAAAATATGACAGAGATGCAGAGATGGAAAAAGAAGCCGCTAAAGAGGAGTTGAAGAGGAGTGGAAGAATGGAAAAAGAGGAACGAGAGACAACCTGAAAAGGAAGGGAAAGTGGGGAAGGGAAATGGTGGATAAAAAGGGAGTAAAAGACATAAAGAGGAGATAGAGAGGCGTAGAGGCTATCTGACACCACACAGCAGCCGTCCATCAGGCCAGCTGAACGCTATTTCCAGCATGAGATGACCCACCAGCTGTACCACGGGGGAGCGGGTAAGAGGCAGAAACAAGAGAAAGTGTGTGTGAGAGAGCGAGAGTGGGTATTATTTATTCAAGGCAGGTCACTCAAAGGGGGGGAGGGGTGGGGGGGGGGAGAAAAGTTATTTACACAAATAGGGAGGGAGACGGCCAAGAGGCTGAGCTCCAAGAGCGACCAGAGAAGGGGTGATTGCATATGCCGAAAAAACTTCCACCACACCGTCCATCCATCTGTCTCAGTAACTCTGTCAGACTCGGCGTCTCGGCGCTCAGTAGCCCATTCCAGATCACGTAGTATTTACAAGAGCTATAACAGGAAATAAAGCCTCCACGGCCTCCGACGCGCCGCCAGGGCGTTCGGTGTCACGGTCGTACATCGCGCAAACGACACCTTCGCACAGGACATTCTTAGCCCTGGGTTTGGCTCCTCAGCGTGTCATCCCCTAAAACGATAATGACTGACACGACAGAGGTGTTAGCTCTGAAGGCAAGACCTGAGCTAAATTAATTCAGAGACAGGAGGGGATTCGGGAGTCAAAAGGAATGCGGGGTTTAAAAAGACGCTACACGCGGCGTGTTAAATGACCCTGAGTGGCATTTCACAAGACAAAAATAGCATTGGCAAACACATCACGTCACTGGGAGCACGGAAGTGGCAGCCTCAGTCTATAGAAGTTTGGACTGCGTAGTTGGAACAATTGTATATTCCAGTGTAGTTTGTTGCCCTCAATCCTCGGTCAAACAGTGAGCACTGCTCACGGAGTTGTGGGCTGGACTGCAGACGTACACATAACAACGCACACAAAAGCAGAAAGCCTTCATCAAATATTCATCGCAAGTGTTCAATAACTGAGATCGAACAAAGGAGCTATGAAACTGCAGCCAGGTTATTGGTAAATGATACCAAGAATAAAGCAGTGATGAAGTCTATGGGTGTACATGCTCTCTTATGGACAATAACCTTAACCCTAACCCTAACCCTAGCCCTAGCCCTAGCCCTAACTTTTTTGTGGGGTGTCCGCCAACTCTTGTGTGATTGGTCAGAAATTGGAAGTGGGCACGGTTAGCGCGGAAAAGCAGTGTCTGACACCTGAAAATAATAAGAAAAATGCGGTTCATCCTCTGTTTAATACATCACTCACAATGTTTAGAATGTGTGGACATATGCTGCAGTGGGAGGGCCCTATCAGGACTTCTCTGGAGTTCGTCACTTGAGTTTCTCGTCAAGTCGTTTCTCGTGATCTGGCCAGTGGCGCACTTCAGGGGGTGAAAGTTAGGACAAGTCCAAGGCCCTGTGACTGACAGGGTCTCCAAAAGATAAACGCTCACCATAAAAACAAACAAAAGCTAAATAATACTGACCAACCACCCATGTGACATGCATGAAACTGTTTGGTCCTGTCTTAGCACATCGGTTACGCAGGTAGCAGTCCGTAGTTGTTACATCAGTCACAACACTGCCCAGTAGCAAAGGAAAATCTGGTTTAAATAAAAAAAAGACACAACTTCGTTCGTCCTAACTTGTGCCATCTGTCTCCTGAATGTCATAAACGAGATGCCGCTACAAAGTATTTTTAAGTCTGCATTCCTTTGATCATATTTTGTACATTGCCTGTGCCTGCTGGTGGAGGTAAAGCTTTCAGTAAGCTTAGTTGAACTAAGTGAGGTCCTGTCCCAGGCTTTAGAGTTTTGCCATGTAGTCAATCTGTTAGCTTGTCAAACAGCATGACTAGCTTGTTGAGTTGTTATTTTAGCAAAGAAAAGTTTGGGTTTCCAGGAGTCCTTTATTCTTAGTCATGTCATGCTAATCCACCTTTTAATTTGGTCACTGGTTCTGTTACTTTGTTATGACCATATTTAGTCACTTAACTTTCTTACTTAGTTTTTGTTTTGATACAGTTTTCATTACTTTTAGAGGATTATCTTAAATTATTTTGAGTTCATTTAACTTTCTTTAATGTTAAGAGTATTCTGTTTATTTATGATGGGGGGGCCCATTCTTTTTCATAGGCCCCAAAATTCCTGGCGATGCCCCTGGATGTGGCCAAAATGAACTTTGTACTAATTTTTCTCTTCTCGCAGAGTATGTTACAAGGTTAATCTTGAATCTAGATTTATGCTTCTGCTGATCTATGCCATGGGCACACCAGACACTCACCTCCCCAGATATGTAACTAACCCTTGCGACAACGATGCAGACCACAACAACTGCAATTGGTCCACAGTACATTTCCTCATCCACATCTCTCAGACATTGCTTCCTACTCTACTCTTATTTTCTCTCTTTTCTTCACTTGAGTGATCATTTCATTCAAAGTAGTTCAACATTTATTAGCTCCAACAGCTCCAGACACACCAATGCAGAGACAGCGACAATTTACATTCAGAGAAACGTAGGCGTATTTGGAGCTCAACCCATTCGTGGGACTGAAGGTTGTGATCCCTCAGCTTCTGCAGCATAATTTAGACCATTTGCTCTCCCACCCAGAGGCGCAGCTTGTCAACAGGCCGGGCAGGCGACGGTCTGGTGTCCCCCAGGGCTAACAGGAGGTCCCAGGGACAGTGGTAGCGACAAGGGTGAGGGAGACAGCCAAGAGACTTCTCCAAGTCCAGATTCTAGAACCGCCTCTGCATCCGTCTGCCTCTCACATCATCCCCCACTTTGCTGAAGTTCGGGCCTCTTTTGAGCACGCACCTCAATCAGGATGCTTTTGCTCAGTCAAGACTCGAAATGCAATCGAACAGTCAAAGAAAGCAAGCACAGGTGGAACTTGGCTTTTCGCCTCACAGCAGCCGTTGGCGAGTGACATTTAGCAGGAGCTACTCTGTTGCGTTTTCCTTCAAGGCAAGGACGCACGCAGGCGTCAGCTGTTTTTAGATTTTATAATATCCAACAACAACAACAAGACTCGCGGGAGGTGAAAGGGTTTTATGGGAAATGTTGTCCTAAATCTGAACTACAGCGGCGTCTCTGTCATGTTTGCAGCAATTCCGAAAAGTTATCACATGCAATTTGGCAGTCAGGGCTAAAAATAGTCTGCTCCTTTATAGCTCCATCCAAAACACATGTACCGGCCACGGATATACTAAACAGAGATGATGTTACCAAACCAGAACATTAAGTTTTTAAATCTACATCCCAGTCTACATCCTGCTGACAGGCTATGTGGGACAGTTTCGGGTGACTTCTGAGGTCTTGTCAGTGGTGTGGAAGCAGCACTGGTAGGATTTGATAGCATCAGTGAGACTCCACAAACACACACACACACGGGCGCGCACACACACACGTGAAGCTTCTATCTCCTACCAGATCGACACTTGATGATCTCTCCAAACTCATCCTCCACCGGCTCGTCGCAGTAGTCCTCAGGGCGCACACCCTCCGCCATCGATAACAACAAGGCACGGGTTTAGAAAAAAAAAAGAAAGAAAAAGGAAAGAAAAGTCAATTTGTCGGGGTGCACACAGGTTAAATTCTCCAGTAGGGGCCCAGTGAAGAAATCCAAAACAAAGCCTGAGAGGTAGGTAGGTAGGCAGGGAGCGCGATGTGAACACGAGAGCCTTGGCTGCGGTGTTAAGAAGGAGGGGATACAAAGTTAGGAGGGAAAGATAGGAAGTCTGTCACACGGGGACAGACGGAGGGGAGCAGGTGTGTATGGGGGGGAGTGAGGGGTGGGGGCTCGGTGTCGGAGCATTCCCACCTCTAAATAGCCGGGGAGCTGGCTCGACGCGGGCGCCCCGTCCCGTTTGGGTGAACGCCACGCGTAAAACCCGACACCCCGGCGGACACTTTTGGTAGAAGTTTATTCCAGCGCAGACGACGACGATGATGATGATGATGTAGAGCTGGAAATAAATAGCAAGGGGAGTCAACTTTGACTTCGCATCCAGGCTGGTGGTTGGTGGTCGAGCGCCGTGTAAACAAAACACGACCCATGTCGATTCGAATGTGCGCGTCATGATTTTGCGCACACCCTCAAGTCTAATTAATCTTATTTATCATGTTTCAATGTCTTTTTTTTCTTGCTGTTCTTTCAAAGGTCTGAATTGAAATGTCTTCTAAGCACCTCGTGTTTGTTTATGAGGGAAAATATGAAATAATAATCTCGCCCAAAAAAAAAGGAAAAAAGAAAGAAAAAGAAAATCTTTAATGCGAAATCACATTAGAGACAAACACTTGTTCCTCTCCGGTGGGAAAGCGCTCAGTTCATTGTGGCTGGCTCGTTAGGGGCTCATTAACGCCGGATCTGTTGAATGAACCCTCCCCCCACCGCGCGCTTTGAATTACCAAACCGTCCAGAGGTGGGACTTGGTTTACTGTAATGGCTCCATTTACGCGCGACGCGCCGCGCATTCGCGAGCCTGAGAGTTGCTGCTATTATTAGATTTGATGATATGATGGATGCAGGCGCTGCTGTGGGCCGCAGACTCCGGGATACTCGCAAGTGCTGGAAGTCTGCTGGCGGGGGCTGTAAGTGAATGAGGCTGTTCCAAAAACAGAAAGCTTCCCAGGCAGCCGCACAGAGTCCTCTGTATATGTGTGTTTGTGTGTGTGTGTGTGGGTGGGTTGGTGGGTGGGCGCCGGGGTGGGGGGGCACTAGTGCCTTTCAGCTGCTCCACTTGGTGATATTGCTAATGTCACAAAAGTACTTTCAAAACTTTCTCTAGCTGAAACTTTCAACTCCACATAACAGCAACAGTCAGGTTGTCTTCACGATTACATCCTCCACATCAAGCTGAGAATTAGAATTATGAATGGTAAACAAAAAATTTAAGGGGCTGTTTACAGATTTCTTTACTGTTACTGCTTCTTTACTCCAAGGTTAAGTCCTCATCACATTTTTTTTTCACTAACTCAGTCCCTAAACATCAGGAATTATGAACTGTCAAAGGTGCCGTATCTGAAGGAGACTTTCTCTGTCTCGGTAATCTCTCATCACCTGGACAGACTAGTGATGAAGAACATCAAAAGATACTGACCTGGCCTCCAAATTCACTAGATCCCAACCTGATCAAGTATCTGTGGGATGATCCACAGAGGCCCCTCCCTCAGAAGCCCCAAGTTCATTCTCTGATGAGAGAGACCTACACAGGAAAGAAGGTGGTCATAATGTTATGCCTGATCATCGTAAAGAGCAACATTTTGCATGGAAGAAGTTTTAATTGTTCTTCTTTTTAGTGTGAACACTTCCTGAACATGTACAGCGTGGTTGGAACACCCTTTTCTTTCAGTGTCTGTTCAAAGGTATTGCAACTTACGCACAGCAGGAGGCAGTATAGCCACAGGTTAGGACGCACAGTACAGATCCCGTCTGTAAAACAGGCCATGGAGTCTAGGAAAGGTGTTTCCTGGAGACAGTGTGCTGAGTAAACAACAAAGGAGCTGCCGTTGATTTGAAAAACCCATTGGTGAGGCGGATGTTAGGCGTACTTAGTGTGATGAGGAGAGTTAATCCAGGTGGACCTTTGACTCGCCTGGAGGTGCTTAGAACCAGGTGAAGAAGTCACTGTATTTTTTTGTCAAAGTGAGTCAGCACTCCAAAAAATAACATTTGTTAGGAGCTAAAGTCATGGACTGAAACAATACATCACAAAGTTGTTCTAAGTAGGTTCCAGGGCAACGCTACACATCATTACTCAATTTCTCGTCCGTATCTTTTAAGGTGTGTCCTAACTCTTTCTCTCTATGTTCGCCTCAGTTCTTAATCTCCCCATCCCTCTCAGTTCCCTTTCCATCTTTCACTACGGTAAGCGGGACACGAGGAGCCCTAGCCTTCCTGAGATGCACTCCCATCCGGTGCGTCTAAAGACTATCATCCATCTAGGCATTCTATCCCTGTCATCCCTTCCCCTCGACCCCTCGACCCCTCTCTACACCCCATCCATCTATTCCCCTCATGTTCCGTCTACCAATAAACTTCCATGCCTCAATTAAGGTGTGTTCCTTGTTAGTGAAATGCCTCACCACGGCATCAGAGACTACCCCTGCTCCAGAGAACTGCAAGGAATTTCCAGAACTTTAGGAACTTCTGGAAATCTTGATGTTCCCACACTTCCTGTACCAGCAAGCGAGCAGTGCATCTTTTTTTTCGCTTTTCGTTCCTGTTTACGTTCCTTCTCAGTCAAAGATGAAAAAGAAATTCAGGTCTCTATGGGGCTGAACGTTGGAAGTTATGTTAATATATTTTGGTTAAGTGTTTGTTCAGACTCCTCAGAGCCTTTCGGTATGGCGGTAACTGTCTCAACTCCTAATTGGCAGGAGGGGTTTTTGTTAATAGGGCGGCCTAGAGAGCCGAGATATGAACCACAATGAGTTTATTCAGCTAACGAGTGAAAAGTATTCCTGGAAGAACAGTTTCTATGGAATAAAACCTTGATATGCTAGTTGAAGTTCATCCAGGCCCTTCTGGGTGACACCACCAAGGTCTCAAATTCAAGCTTAAACTAGAGTCAAGCTTTTGCTGCCTTCAAATCAATTATCACAAGGCTAGCAACCGACAGTAGGAAACTAAAATGCATAGTTACAGGCAACTGGGATATCTTTAGAACTCATTTTAAATCATCATAAAGAGCTTGCCCTATGAGCTTCATGTGATTATATCGTTACCATAAAATACAATATCCATACATCACTCAATGCCTGTATAAAGTATACACTACCTTGGAAGCTTTCCCATTTTATTCCTATTATAAACTGAATTATGATCCATATAATTTGGAATTTTTGACAAGAACTAAAAAGGCACTTCCTGTCAGAATCTCTCCCATCTTCATTACTAAAGGTCTCGTCTCCTCCATGCAATGTCACTTAGTTTTTTTTGTACCCGTCCTCCGACTTAAGACACATTGACTGCGCTTTGTGGAAATCTGTTTTCACTTTCACAGTAAAGTTGTTGGCTTTTTGTTATTTCTGTAAATTCTTCTCCAAAAAGCAAAGTTATATTAAGTTATACACCTAAGGGCATGGCTCACCTCACAATGCATCTATACTTAGGGTTAGGGTTAGGGTTAGAGTTGTAACCTAGGTGTTCCTCGTCACCTCTTCTATATTCAGACTTAAGTGCTTTCTCATTTTGTGTGTAATTGGCTAAGCTTGACTCAGCATATCTGGGAATTACAGTAAGAGTGCCACTTCTCTAAGAAAAACCTGAAAATAAGGTATTATTGCAATCATTTCAGAGCATAATAAAGATCACGGAAGAAAAAGGAAAGAATTAAACAAAGTGAGGCAGAGGGAGATGTTTCGTTCAGTGCTTTAATGTGCCAACGTACAAAGAGATAAATGCTTATTACTGACATCTCTACAATGGCATCTAAAACATGCCAACAAACATGCACACGCGCCGAAGCTCTCTCTTTCACGTACATTATTATGCTGTCATTCACGCACATACGCACATCCTAAGTCCCTATGCACATCATTAGACAGTGTTTTTCTCCACTCTACTGGGAGACGATGCATAAAAGAGAGCGGCCTCTGTTTACGAACCTCTACTTTTCATCAGCAAGTTAATAACCAAACAAATGCTAATAGCTAGGAGTCAGACCTGGGTTAGAACATACAAGGAACCGAAGCAAGTCAGAAGCTCAAGAACCTTAAATAGCATGAGTATTTTGTAGCAGATCACCGAGCTATACTGAGAAACCCGACGCAAATAAGCATTTATTCAGATATGTACTGATTAATTCACTCTTATTAAAAATTCAAAGCATGTAGGTCATTTCTGAAACTGGCGCAAACATATTTACACTATCACTCAGAATATTATAATTACGACTGCCTCAACGTTGATTTCAGCATCTAATTAAGACACATGCAGCAATTTGAACTGCATCTGGTCGAAAGTTCAAAATTTGAAATGGATTAATCTTAGCAGCTGCACCATGTTTCGTCTGCTAACCCGTCTGATGGCTTTGCCAATGGTTCACAGGCTGCCGGCGTGGCCAACAGATATCCAAATGACAGAAAGTGTGTTTCTGGCATGAATGGACTTGGAGTTAATAGTAGAGGTTTACAATAACATCACTGGACAAACAAGGCACATTTGAGAACTTTCCAAAAGGCTCTAACGTCATGTTTCACCTCTTTTGCTCTTCATGTGATGTGTCAATACTACTGCGACTTCCGGTACCCAAACGTTGTCCCTTGCCTACAAGGTCTGGTGGGTAAAATATGATTTGGATGAGAGAATAGAGTTGACAGTTGATGTCCACGTCCCTTTTACTTTGCACATTGTCTATTTACCTGACTACACAAGGAAATCCAATCAAATATGGTTGGTAAGTACTTCTAGGACAATAAATGGAAACCAGAAAGGTTCCGGTACAAAAGTATTGCCCCTTGTCTGAAAATTCTCGGAGGAAAATTCCTATTGGGATGTTAGCAACTGGGCCGCAGTTTAAAACCACTACATCGTTCTGATCTCTGGTATTTGCTAGACGAATGCAACGTGTTAGCTTGCTTGCTGAGGGAATGATAGGACGTTCTGCCTATTTTCTTCTCTGTATGGAGTGTTTACCCGCATCGTGCCCAACTACTTGGCCTACAAATTGAAACCAGTCACTTCTGGTAACAAAAATCATGTCCCTTGCCTACAAATTCTGGTAGGCAAGTTCAGATTAGGACAGAATGGAGTTGGCGGCAGATGTTGCCGAAAGTATGACAGGTGTTCTGTCTGTTTTGCCCCCCACATGTACAGGGATTGGTCCATTACAGACTATGGGAGGATACCAGGAAGTTTCAGGTACTTAAATTTATACCGGTACATAAAACAAAATCAGTCCGTTTAAGGTATTCCAGAGAATGCCCAAAGTAATATATCTGCTTTTGACTTTTAAAATAGTTATTTTAGTTTGGCCAGTAATATATAGTTCATACAATTGCTGTACAGTATGCTGTAACCCAGGTCTGTTACAGTGTTAGTGCCTAAGGCTCCTCTACACCACCAAAGCACAGAGACATTTCTAGGTAGCAAAAACACCCTCACTAAGCAGTGATCATACAGTATTAAACACAGTAGCGGGCATACCAAATATAATACTGGCGATGCTGATCTGTGTTACAGCTTCTCTCCACTGTGTCACGTCTTGTGTTTCACTCCGGCTGCACAGAGAAACAACTCACTGAGTCAGCTGACATGGAGCGCTTCATCCATGACCTGACAGGAAAGCGCGTGACCCGCGCCGCTAAACACTGATTAACTGGAGCCCTCGCCGCTGAACATAGGGAAGCTGTAACATCTTTCAAACTGATAAAATACACAAGAGCAAGGTCGCACCTTGTAAAGCACCCTCTGACCGATGTAGCCGGTCTGACTAATGAAATAATGTTTCTGTTTTCACTCAAAATAAATGGAAGGGAAAATGAGGACACAATGGCCAAAAAGAAGCTTTAAAGATTTTTTAACCCTACCTGTAACGTCCATCAGTTTCATATCTAATACTAGAATGTACAACAGTGGATTTATGTCATGGAGTTTGGATTGCAGCCCAGACATTGCTTATATCCCCAGAGTTAGATATTTAGATCAATACCGCTCTAATGTACGGTAAATGTGATCGACCAGTTCCAAACACAAAGATAAGAAATGGTTAACTTGTCTGTGCAGACTGAATAAGCCAGAAATAAGGTGTTGTGTGGACTGAGTTAAATCAGAGTCAAAGGAATTGAAGATTTTTTTGTAACACAATTTCTCCTCATCAAAAATAAAACCAGGAAATGATTTTGTCTTTTTGTCCATTGTAAGGATCGCTGTTCCATGTTATATTTAATTAATCAACTGCTGCATGAATCACATAGTTGCCTTGCCGTTCTACATTCATTAAGGTGGCTAGGGAGCCAGCCTGTCTGGTTCTGATTTTTGGGGAATGGATGCTTTGACAGCTCTATGGTTAAAATATGACAATGAAAAGAAGAAGAAAATCTGAAAAATGCCAACCCAAGATTATTTTTTTTGTTTGTTAGACCCCCTATACACTTGCAGCTCACAGAGTGGAGAGAAGATGGGAAACCATCAGTTGCAAAGCAATTCAGCAAGTAGTTTAGCTGTTTCTCCAATGATCTGTCCTTTTAAAAATTGTACTTGAATGGCAACCACCCAAACAACTGCTGACTGGACCTAAGCCCAGAGGGCGAGGAAACAGAAACTAGATAAATAGTGTTTAAATTGAAATCATTTTGTCAGGACATAAATGCAGAGATAATCTGATCATGTTCTCTAAGGTGGTAAGGATTTCATGTGGCATACAGCTGTACCTTTCGACCTAGTATGTGTCTTTCGTATCCATTAATTGTGACATTTGATACTGGGTGGCATTGGCATTTGCTTTCCCTGTGCCAACAGATGCATGTCGGAGTTGTTTTCCACTAAAGGCTAGAAACTATGAATGCAGTACTGATCCCTGCCATTTACTGCAGACACAGAGACACCACCCTTACATTAAATGCGGCCTGAACTCATTAGTAAATGCAGTTCATGAACATTCTGCCTTTGTGGCTGTGTTTACATGCACAAAGTAATGTATCAATTCACACATTCATGGAGTTAAGCAGTGAGCTATAGAGTAATCCTGTTTTTGATTACCATGTGTTATGTATTATTTCGGCCAGTCTAGAATATATCACTGAATTTTATACTTTTTAGATTTACTTTTGAAGCTACAACCATACAGCTCTCATTTTCTAACTAACTTAACTCTCTTCCTCCCCTGGAAGGAAAATAGGTTACGGGTCATTTTCAAGGCAAAACACTGTGAGATAAGTGAACAAATGCGACCTTGGAAAAGAGTCTGCTTCACTGCTAGACAAAACTGAACACAAGTCCTGCATCACCTGCCTTTCTACATAACGACTGAATGCAACTCCTTTCCTGGGAGGCAAAATCCTGTATGCGTACATGATCATTATTGCAATAAACATCAAAGAAAGACTCTTGCGCTTATTGATTCATTGTAGGAAAGCAATTCCCGGCACATTAGACATGCCCAAAATCTTAGGTTAATCTTAACTAAAATGTTGTGGATTTGATTTGTGGGTATTGATGCTGCACCTTTCTTTATTATTTCGATCCTAAAGGCTGGCATTCCTGTGTAGTTATTTCAGACACTGTGGAGTGCCTCAAGGCTTACTACTTGGTCCCCAGTCTTTGTTTTTATCTTAAGACAAAAGGCCGTGCAGGTTGAGCAACAAAAAGTAATCCATTGTAGTTGGTTAGGGTAGAAGAGTTGTTCTGAGGCCAATTCAGAGGTTTATAACACAGGTGTCAAACATACAGCCTGGAGGCCAAGAGCAGCCCGTCAGCGTGTCTAATCTGGCCCATGGCAAGAATTAACTGCAATTTTCCCACAGAAAGTAAGTGCTATTGCAAGGGTTTGCGCTGTTTTTGTAAGAGTTGTGAGCATAACACAATATTGAGACCTAGAACTAAAAATAAATTGTATTTCTTTGTCTGAACATACTTGTACTTCTTTGCATTAAAACAAAGGGAAACATTTGGAGTTGCTGTTATTTATAGGTTAATGCGCTATTGAGTTGTAATGATCTGGCCCCCTTGAGATCAAACTGGGCTGTATGTGGCCCCTGAACTTAATTGAGTTTGACACCCCTGGTTTATAAAAAAGGCATGGTTAAGTAAAATCTAGACTCCCAGATGTACATAATCACATAACTACATTCAGAACACAGATCCTAACTCTCTTACACTGCTGCTGTGCATGTAAACATAGCCACTGACAGACATAACTACTGTGTGTACAATGGACACTCCCATACACAAAACAGGATGAAGAGGAGCTAGAGTAGGCGATAAAGAATGCTCACAAAGTCATGGAGTGCAGAAACTCAGCTCGATGAGCAATCGAAATCTAGCAGACCCTTGGAGGCATTGAGCGCTGTCCTGTCTTACACCTCTGACTGTGGCTAATCAATCATGACAGCAGCATGTGCACACCCTGCGGGTTGCCTCGGTAACAGACAAGTGGGTCGATAACAGAATATTGAGTGGGTGTCTCTAGTTTAACCCCCCCACTCCATCCATAACTTTCCCCCAAGTGGAATCTATCTGTCTTATGGAAAGTTATAATCCCTAACTGTCGTGGCAGATCCTCTCCGATACCCATGTGAAAGAGCTCAGAAAAATGGCACAATGATAATGGAGTCGGGCACTGGGAAGAACATATCATCCAGGCCGAGGATTTGATGTTTGCATGTGAAGATACACTTTGCATGTGCATGCGTGTGCAACCGTGCAGTAATGGCCTTCTAGACTGACATCCTTTTTTCTAAGTAACCGAGTCCATACGTGGGGTTGTTGCAACATAATAACAGTAGCTCTTCAGTTTAGAATCAGGTGGTGTCATCACGGTTAACCTTTGTTATTCCTTTGTTACTGCAGGGTTGTCAGGTCCCATTGGACTGCATCGCAAGTGCTGAGAATCACCCAGTAATACCTATACCCAGAACCCCCCAACCCTTATTCAGGATGGCTGTGGTGATTAGGGCTGTCAGTTCAAATAGCCTCAGCACTCACACGTCTGTTGACTGAGGCAAGAACAGTCGTCACCTGACCACCAGTTACAGTCCCTAGGTTCAAAGATTGCGGCGATACGGTTATCGGCTCCAATCCAGTGTACAGTATTTCTTACAATTCTTGGTGATTGAGCCATTAACGAACACATTCCTCACTTCCACCCAGTCTCCAATTTCACCATGTGAACGTAGGGCTCGAGCGGAGCTAGTAGTACTCCTCGTAGTTCTTGGGGTTGAGGCAGTAGAGGATTCCCCCGCCGAAGGAAAAGATGGTACCGCCCCAGGCCAGGCCGTAGCCCCAGTTGAACTCGTGGTAGATCCTCAAGCTGATGGTCTCGATGAACTTGACGGGGAAGAGGACCAAGCTGCAGGCCTGGAGGACAACTGGAGGAGACATGTTGTGGTTAACTGCAAGGCCAGGTTTTTGAGCCTCAGACTGCAAAAAAGTCAAAGATCTCCAAATCACCAAAAGCTGAAAACATGAAAGTCATCACTTAGCATTTTCTATTGCACGATGGTCAATTCATATGTGCTTTTGCAATGTGCTTTTCTATATCCCTGCTGAACAAACATCCACAAAAACATATCATCTAGAGTTAGGCTTAGGGTTAGGGTTAGGCAATGAGAAAAATATACCAAATCAGCAGCTGTGGAATAGTACAGTCAAAATAAAGAAGGACGTGTGTAGGCAATATGTTATAAAGTTGGGGTTGGGGGTTTAATTATTAATCACTGAAGCGAAATTTACATGTCGAACAAACTTCTTCTGACATGAAATGTTTAATGATTTAGGCTCCATGGGATTGGGCCACACACACTTTTGAATTTTTCAGTAGCCTCGTTCAAAACCATTTAAAAGCAAGTTACAGAGAGGAGCATGGCAGGGCCAGGACAGACAGCCTCATTCCCGAAGGCGGTGTCATTTAGATCTGATGAGCTGGCACATTTTTGAAAAACAAAATAAATCCAACTGGAGGATGAAGGTGGAAAAAGGGGGAAGATGTGAGGTTGGAGGTAGACATGGAAGTGGAGGCGCAGGTATTGAAATGGATGTTTAAAAAGTGACGAGGGGAGACGGGTTGCAGTGGAACAAAGTGGAACACATCAGTTGTTTTCTCCTTCGACGAGAATTTGTGGGAACATAAACAAGCTCCCAAAAAAGCATGAAACAAAAAAATCAAACCCCCTAATGCATAATATCCAAAGAACATGCAAATATTAACGCAGATGGCGTGAAAAAACAAGCCTTTGGGGGGGTTGTTTGGTGGATGTTGTGATCTATCATTCACTGAAGTTGCCTTTATAGTCCGCCGAAAACACTCAGCCTCTGTGCTGGGCTTTAAAGAGAGATGCTTTGCTGAGGTTTGTTTGTGTGCCATCACGGAAAAATG